>NC_133324.1:269905168-270207668 GCF_042186555.1 Aquarana catesbeiana
CGCCAGCACACTTGACATGGAGAGGCCTCTTTGTGCTTGGAACTCCCATGTGAGCAGCGGGTCAGCCAGTATGCAGAGTGTGAATGAGCGGCCCTTGTGTCTCCGATCCGGGGTGCCCCCAACAGAAAAGACACACGCATCCTAAATGTCACCCACACAGGGGTCAGCAGACAACTCCATAGAATCAAAAGCTTTCTAATCATTAGGCTGACTTACCCCAATATAAACTTCTTAATTATGCTACAGTTTTAAGGATTTAAAAAGATTTCACGATTTTAGATGTTTATAGTCTTGGAAGTCGCTATGCATTTTAGTAGTATTCTTTGAGGGCCAGTTCACACCAGATGCAGTCCTGTGTGCAGTTCCAGTGCAGAACAGTTCATGGTGTGAACTAGAGCCATTGGAATACATGGAAAACACTGTGCATGCATTTTGTGCAGAAAAAAAGCGCACAAAACTGAATCCGGTGTGAACGGGCCCTTTATACAGAAATGATGCACTCGAACAAAGGGAGATCTTATCTTTATTACTAACTCATTGGCATCTGAGCATCGATCGTGTGTTAGTAAAGTGAGTACGTGTTCATTATAATAACACAGAAGATTGCAAAGATCCCATTAAGAGTGACCTGCAGCCGAGCTTGGATTTTCACCTCTGCTAAATACAAAGGGCCATTCAAGTAGAACATATGCTGGTTACAGTAGCTGTGCCAAGCCCGCTGTCCCCTAGATGAATGTGTAACCTTTGATCTGCTTCTGATGGCTGTTGACTGTGGCAGCCGCCCATTGTTTGGAAAGGATTAAGAAAGCGTGTCACAGCTCACAGCCAACTTTGATTTCTGCAAATTACTCAGCTGTAAGTAGCATTTTTTGGCTGGACAGGGTTTGTGGTACTATATTCAGCTGGGAAAAGGTCTTCTGTACTCAGTCTTTTGTACAGCATGCATCTAGGCATCTGGGCTCCTATGTAGAGAAGGTTCATTATGCAACTTTTTTATGATTACTTTTTTTCTCAGTTATTGTGCTTTCAAAAGGTCATAAAAGAACAGAGGAGAATAATGCAATTCTAGTTTATTAATATTGTTTTTTTTAATGGTGCTAAATGGGTTCTAAAGGCTCAACATTTTGAACCTTATAGTGCTATTCACTGAAGCAGGTAATACCGCCACCCAGGATAACTTTCAGTGACCCGTGAGAAATCAAATGAGACACGGAAACAGATTTGAGTGTGTTCATCTCTGACCTTTACTGAATACCACAATGGCTTATATGCAAAAGAAAGAAGGGAGGAGCTGTGTTTTAATGCATATGTTTCTAAAAGTTATACAAACTCAGTATTTTTCTTATCATGATTAAAACTACTGAATTTAGTTTACCAAGAACTAGCTGATTTTGCTTACACAACAGGCTGCTCCATGAATCCGCTTTAACCGCAATGGCACCCCTTCAATACTGGGCACTTTCACCCCCTCCCTGCCCAGGCAAATTTTCAGCTTTCAGTGCTGTCGCACTTTGAATGACAATTGTGCGGTCTTGCAACATTGCACCCAAATTACATTTTTTGAGACAGATAGAGCTTTCTTTTGGTGGTCACCACTGGGTTTTTTATTTTTTGCTAAACAAATGAAAAAAAGACCAACAATTTTGGGTAAAAAAACATTTTCTTCGTTTCTGTTATAAAATTTTGTTATGAGTAATTTTTCTTCTTTACTGATGGGCACTGATGAGGCTGCAGTGATGAGGCGGCACTAATAGGCAGTACTGATGAGCACTGATAGGCGGCACTAATGGGGGCAGCACTGATCATCAGGTCGCTGATGATCAGTGCCAACAGTGTGCTGACAGGCTTGCCAGTTATAAGCACTCCTTTACATACACACACACACACACACACACACACACACACACACACACACATACACACACACACACACACACATACACACACACACACACACACACACACACACATACACACACACACACACACACACACACACACACACACACACACACACACACATACACACACACACACACACCATGAGGAAAGGGCTGCCAATAACGGGCAAGTCTATTTACCCGTCTGATTGTACACAGCTGCTCACATGGTAAAGGGCTGCTATGATTGGCCCTTTATCCTGATCTGTAATTAGCTGTGTACAAAAAAGACACAGCAGTCACAGGGCACACCCAATGCGCTCTGCAGGGGGCAGAGTTCTGGGAGGATGTCTATGGATGCCGTCCCAGAACTATAGTACTGTGCTGTAGCCATCTTTTGACTATAGCACTAAGGGGTGCAACGGATCAAAAAACTCACGGTTGGGATTGTTCCTCTGATCAGGAGTCAAGGTTCGGATCGTTTACGGATCAACAAAAAAAAAAATCTCCCTCACTGTAATATCCATGTCATCTCCCCCACTGTAATATCCACAACCCCCCCCCACTGTAATATCCACATCTCCCCCACTGTAATAATATCCACATCTCCCCCACTGTAATATCCACAATCTGCCCCACTGTTGTATTATCCACAATCTGCCCCACTGTAATATCCACAGACTCCCCCACTGTATATACAGTATAGGAATTAGGAAGGAAGACTATTAGACTAGTGTTTAGTGTTTACCTCTTACAGAATACAGAATAGAAGCCGGCCGCCAAGCCGGCCAGATCTGATCCACGATGAGGGGTGATGACGTCAGTGCGCACTGCTGCTGCCTGGTGTACCAAGATGGCCGCCGCTCCGGAGCTAGGCCGAAGCCGCGGCCTTTCCTAAGCCCGAGGCAGAGGCGCGCTCCGCGGAGCTCATGTGTGCCTATCTGAACAGGGTGAACAGTTCGGATCACGGATTGTTGAAGATCCGCTGCACCCCTATATAGCGCAGTACTAAGTAAGTAAGTGGTTAAACCTTCACATTTATTTTTTATTAACATAATAAACATGTAATACTTACCTACTCTGTGCAGTAGTTTTGCACAGAGCAGCCTCGATCTTTCTCTCCCTGGCCGGCACTCTTGGCTCCTCCTATTTGGGAAGTGCCCCCATAGAAAGCTGCTTTCAATGGGGGTACTCGTGCAGGCTCGCTCCGGAGCTGCTCTGTTTGCGTTTGACATGACCCTGCCCCCTCTCCCTTGTCAGAGTTTGACTGACAGGAGCAAAAGCCAATGGTTTCCGCTGCTATAAATCTGTCCAGTGTGGAAGGACAGAGTAGGGAGAGCCGCTGCTCTCATGCACAGAGCTTATTCGAGATCAGGCTCCATTAAGTATAGGGGGGAACTGGGGGAATCCTGTAACACAGAAGGTTTTTTTTACCTGAATGCCTAGAATTCTCTGCATTAATGTAAAAAAGTCTCACGTATTTGTATCACCCTCGAGTCCTATCTTGATCCAGCACTGTGCCCATTTGCAGGGCCTCTCTCCTCTCTGGTCACAGAGGCAGCAGCGGAAGCCATTAGCTCTTGCTGATGTCAATCAAATCTTATGAGCTGAAAGTAGGGAATGGAGCTGAACCACTGTGTGTGTCAATAGCCCGGCTCAGGATTGAGCTCGCAGGTGCGCTCCCATTGAAAGAAGAGGAAGAGACTGAAGCGTCCACGGGAGACCCCAGAAGAAGAGGAGGAGACTGAAGCGTCCACGGGAGACCCCAGAAGAAGAGGAGGAGACTGAAGCATCCACGGGAGACCCCAGAAGAAGAGGAGGAGACTGAAGCATCCACGGGAGACCCCAGAAGAAGAGGAGGAGACTGAAGCATCCACGGGAGACCCCAGAAGAAGAGGAGGAGACTGAAGCATCCACGGGAGACCCCAGAAGAAGAGGAGGAGACTGAAGCATCCACGGGAGACCCCAGAAGAAGTACGGGGATTCTCTGTGCACTACCATTGCACAGAGCAGACAAGTATACAGGTCTCTGGCTGCCACAGGTATTTGCAACTCTCTGCACAGCCAGTGTTTACCTATGGTGATCGCTGATGGATGCAATTGGTGTGAATCCAGCAGTAATCACCACAGGTAATTGCTGGCTATACTGACAGACGCAAATCCCTTCAGCTGCCAAAGACCTGTCATTATATAGGCTGCACCTAGCCGCTCAGAGTTGCAGCAGAAATGTAGAAAAAGAAATAAAAGGCATGCAATAAAAATGGAAAGGTTTTTACCTAAGAATTTTTATCATAATTGGGGGGGGGGGGGGGGGGCAGGAAAGGCAAATTACAAGCAAATAAACTTTCTATTTTTTTTGTTTTTTTTGTTTTTGATAATCGGTCTGCTATGAGCTCCTATATATCTACACCAATTGCATGAATAAACTGGGTGATGGAGGATTGTAAGAAGATTAATTGGTGTTTGACCCAAGCACTAATTCCTTTCACATGATGGTTAACAGCCTGCGTGTACAAACGTCTTTGCTGAATGTAAATGTACTCTCCACAATATTGTTTTCTCTCCTTAGTCACATTTTTGGAAGTGTTAATTATAAGCATAAAATTCGGTGAAATGTAACAGCAACTGTAAGGCAAAGAGAGGCCTTAACCTTTAGCTGGCTTGTCACTTGCAATACAAGTTGTAAAATGAGGGGTCTGTGGTAGAGAACACAAGCAGCTATATCTTGCTGTGCGGTGAACACTGCTTGCTGTGCCACAACATTATGTAACCTGTACTGTTCAGTCTGTCCCCGAGGGCGAAACATGGTTACTTAACAAAGAAAAGCGCTTTGCACAAGGACTGTTTTACGCTCTGCTGACCCTGTGTATTGTGTGTTCATCTCGTATGGTACTATACGGTTCTTCACTGATATTCCTTTTTCAAGTCCATTCTGTAGGGTCGTCTGGCTGCAAACTTGTATATTATTATTGTACATAAGTGAAAGTGTGGCGCTCGTTCTACGACATACATTCGATTTAGACATATATGCATGAATTTTCTCATCTGAAGAAAAAGCAAGGCAGTGATATAAAGTGAAATAAATATGTATAGCTTTACTGTATTGGCATATAACACACTTTTCACCCTGAAAATCGGGTGCAAATAGTGTGTGCGTGTTATACGCCGATACTGCAATTTGGGCTTCCTAGGAGAGAACCAGGAGGGGGGCGGGACGAGCGTCGTCAGATTACATACAGCGAGAATCTCCTGTTTACTCAGTGGCCTCTGTAATAGGAAGTCCCTGGGCCGGCATTGGACCAGTGTTCTGTCTATCATAGAAGCCGGTCCAGAGGCCACCAAGTAAACAGGAGATTCTCTCTGAATAAACTGACGGCACTCGTCCCACCCCCCCTCCCTGCCCCCTCCGAGGCAGCAGTAATCTGAGTTGAGGCTACATATGGGCATTGATCAGGCTGCATTGATGGCAATGGTGAGGCTTCATATAAGCATTGATCAGGCTGCATTGATGGCAATGTTGAGGCTTCATATGGGCATTGATCAGGCTGCATTGATGGCAATGGTGAGGCTGCATATGGACATTGATCAGGCTGCATTGATGGAAATGGTGAGGCTGCATATGGACATTGATCAGGCTGCATTGATGGCAATGGTGAGGCTGCATATGGGCATTGATCAGGCTGCATTGATGGCAATGGTGAGGCTGCATATGGACATTGATCAGGCTGCATTGATGGCAGTGGTAAGGCTGCATATGGACATTGATCAAGCTGCATTGATGGCGATGGTGAGGCTGCATTGATGGCAATGGTGAGGCTGCATATGGACATTGATGGCAATGGTGAGGCTGCATATGGACATTGATCAGGCTGCATTGATGGCAATGGTGAGGCTGCATATGGACATTGATCAAGCTGCATTGATGGCAATGTTGAGGCTGCATTGATGGCAATGTTGAGGCTGCATATGGGCATTGATCAGGCTGCATCGATGGCAATGGTGAGGCTGCATATGGACATCGATCAGGCTGCATTGATGGCAATGGTGAGGCTGCATAAGGACATTGATCAGGCTGCATTGATGGCAATGGTGAGGCTGCATATGGGCAATGATCAGGCTGCATTGATGGCAATGATGAGGCTGCATATGGACATTGATCAGGCTGCATTGATGGCAATGGTGAGGCTGCATATGGACATTGATCAGGCTGCATTGATGGCAATGGTGAGGCTGCATATGGACATTGATCAAGCTGCATTGATGGCGATGGTGAGGCTGCATTGATGGCAATGGTGAGGCTGCATATGGGCATTGATCAGGCTGCATTGATGGCAATGGTGAGGCTGCATATAGACATTGATCAGGCTGCAGATGGACAATGGTGAGGCTGCAGATGGACATTGATCAGGCTGCATTGATGGCGATGGTGAGGCTGCATATGGACATTGATCAGGCTGCATTGATGGCAATGGTGAGGCTGCATATGCACATTGATCAGGCTGCATTGGTGGCAATGGTGAGGCTGCATATGGACATTGATCAAGCTGCATTGATGGCAATGGTGAGGCTGCAGATGGACAATGGTGAGGCTGCAGATGGACATTGATCAGGCTGCATTGATGGCGATGGTGAAGCTGCATATGGGCATTGATCAGGCTGCATTGATGGCAATGGTGAGGCTGCATATGGACATTGATCAGGCTGCATTGATGGCAATGGTGAGGCTGCATATGGGCATTGATCAAGCTGCATTGATGGCGATGGTGAGGCTGCGTATGGGCATTGATCAGGCTGCATTGATGGCAATGGTGAGGCTCGTATGGACATTGATCAAGCTGCATTGATGGACATTGATCAGGCTGCAGATGGACATTGATCAGGCTGCATTGATGGGCACTGACCCTTATTTTGCTTCAAAGTTCATTATTTAAAATTTAAGTTTTTTTCCTGAAACTTCCCTCCTAAAATGAAGGTGCGGGTTATATGCCGATAAAGCCGGTAAACATATATTTTGTAGTAACCGTTCCTTGATTTAAATACATTTCTAGGTGACACAGAACACAAGTCATTACTAATTTAGAACACTGGATTAGAATTATATGAATATATATTTTATTACATGTACAAATCTCCAACAGCAAAACAAATGTGTTTTTTTTTTTTTTTAAGGGAAAGGCTAGAACCCCAGTCAATGTTTTATTACTGTTTTTGTGTCTTTTGTTGCATATTTTTGCTTCTCTTTAGTATTGTCATCATGACCGTAAAGCCTGGTACAGATTATCAGTTTGTTTTGTTTTTTTGTTCAACCCAGGGGGCTGAACGAAAAAAACTGAGGAGCTCAGGAGATTCTGTACCAACAATCCGATGTTAGTACAGCAATCCCCTCGCTGAGCTATTGTGTTCTGACAGGGGAACGGCCAGAACACACCAGTCAGTGCTCTCAGCCATCGAACGCCAATTGCCAGGCCTTTTTTGGGTCATGCCCCTTCTGTCTGACCGACTGCCATTCAATAGAATCCGGCCGACGTTCGGCCCATGTGTATGGGGCTTAAAGTGTTACAAAATCCACAGCAGTAAAATCAGTCTGTATATGCTTGTTATACTAACTTTGGAACCTAAGGGGTTAATCCTGCGCATTTTGCAAAAAGGCTGTTTGATCCTGTCTTCTCTGATCCTCCCCTTCTGCCACAGTCCCCAATCCATCTACTGATAAGATAGAGCCTTGGGGGGGGCACTATGCACATGCTTAGTTTGGTGTGTATTGCTAGAGAGTTTTTGTTTTTGTTTTGGGAGGGTGCATGTTATCAGCACAGGGCCAATCAGCATTGTCCAGACAGAGGGTCAGGGGTCATGCAGGCTCATAGGACAGTCAGAGTAGATGGAAGTCACAAGCCTGCTATATACTGCTATATACTGCTGATGGGAAAAGGTATTTATCAGTTTATATTTACGAAAGTAATTGCATTTCTATGCTCTGTGTACTGTGGGAGACCAGATATAGTGAATGCAGGTTCTGGGTTTAGTAACACTTTTTTAAAGCAGCCCATAGATGTTTTTTTTTTTTTTATTCAGCCAGCAGCTTAAACAAAAAAAGTCTTGATTTCCCCCATCCACACATTCAAGGTGGATGGGGGGGCATTGTCCCAGCGGAGCTATTGTATTCTGACAGCAGAGAGACCTCCCCACCTTCTAAACATACTGATCAGCACTGCCGGCTAGAGCTAGCGGCACTGATCAACTGGCAAAAATCAGTAGATCATCTTCTGTACAACCACCCTGCCCATACATGGTTCAAGATTCGGCCAGTTCCTGCACCATCATATTCTTTTGCTTTTTTCAGTAAAAATATGCATCCCACCCCTGATGACTGGCAAGAAGCCAAGAAACGCGTCAGGTTCTCAAACTATGGATGCCCTATTAAGCTTAATTTTAATCCCTGATATTATCCATTTTCTTCTATCGAGTTTGTACTCATTTCATGTGATTTTGTTTGGCAATTTGAATTCATGTATTTCTGTTATGAACTGCATTCATGTATGTCTATTGATTTATGTGCATTCCAGATTCCTTGATAACTGTTACTATTAATATGTCAATCATTTTGATTATATTTGAATTTATACTATTTTATTGTTACTGTATGCATCAAAATCATGGACTACCCCTAGGGGTTATTGATTATAAATTAAATCCAAATAATTTTATCCACTCACATGTATTCATCTTTTTTACAATTGACATGCTTCATTAAAAGTCCCACTTGCCCCCTTTTTTCTTTTTTTTCCTGCTGAACCAGCTGAATTTTCAATCCGTATATGGCTGGTTTTAGCGAGGGGGAAAAATCTCTTTAACAAAGTCCAAGATAAGACCAAAAACCAAATGGATACTCTAATCCAGGGGTAGGCAACCTCGGCACTCCAGCTGTGGTGAAACTACAATACCCCTGCTCTAATCCTTCCCCACACTATCCAAACAAAAAAGAGTCCTAGATAGATCTACTGATGAAGTCCAATCACAGGACGTAATGCGTATAGAGGGGAGGAGCCGTGATGTCACCCCACGACTATTTTAGATCGTGACGTGGTGAGATGAGATTACCAAACAAATAAGAAGGCTTTGCTGTTTTTTATTTCTTGTAAGTTTTTTTTAATGTTTTGGGCATAAAATAAATTGTTTGAGTGGAAAAAAAACTATGGGTCTGCTTTTCTGTTTTATGGTTACCCATGTCTTGAGGGGGGTTACAACACTGGCAGAGTTGGCTAATATGCCTGGAATGTTTCTCAGCGTTATTTGTCCTTTTTATATGAGGTTAATCATTGCGGTGAGCAGATTTTCCACCTATTGGGTGGAGGCACGCATGGCACGTTATGAAGATTGTAGATGATTTTGCAAATTGCACTGTGGTGATTTCAGTGTACCGTAGTTCAAAAGACTAAATTTAAAGGATTGTATTTATTTTTATAGATGCGCTGTACTATTTATTGGCATATGATATTATGAGGAGGTGTTGTGGAATCACCTTCACAGTGTCTGAGCAAGCAACTAACACTACAGTCATTTTGTTCATTTTTTATTATTCACTTTGAATTATTCGAGGATTGCGCTGAGATTTACTTCATGTAATCTACAACCCAGCAGGTGCAAAAATGTTCTTAGCACTATTTCTTGTATTCTAGAGGAACATCAGCTTCTGACAACAGCTGTCAAATTAAAAGCAGTTGTCTCCCTCTTATGTCACACAAAGCTGAAAAAGCACTCCGGAAAACCTGAGCAGTTTAGGCGCAGATGATTAACAGCTCATCAGATAATCTGTGTCGTAAATCAAGCTGATCAGATAAAAAATCACTGCCTGGAAACAACCCCTGTGCCTCTCCCCTTAGATTGCTGAGAGCTGAAATATTGGCTTGGGGCTTCCACAAAATATAGTTTTTCTGTACAGTATTGTTCAATAAAGGCCAGGATTTATAGTGTAGCAGCTGCAAATATGAAGATTAAAATGTGGACATAGCCATATGTGTGTATTCAGAGAGGAATTCCAATCCTGATAGGATGGAGAGACATTTTGTTATAGACAAGTAACTAAAAACAGGCAATAATTAGTTTAAAGGCCAACTCCAGTATATTAGCATCCCACCCACCTCTAAGCAACCACTGATATGGGATAACAATGTATACAAAAGCCCATTTTACTCAAAGTCATAGGCAAGTAGCGATCTTCTCTCTTGCTCTTGTAAACTTTCTGGGGTCCTTTGGGTGTTCCCGGGCCTTCACGATGTGGACATCTATTGGTGGAAGTGACATGTCCAGGTCCTCTCTCGTAGGCTCCAGAGGCAGAACTCACCAGGTGGTGTGGGGACCAAGATGACGAGCATGGAAAAATATCTGATCCCCAAGGCAGGATATTAGAGGAAACGGTTGGCTTAGGAGAAATGTTGGGGTGAAGAGTGAGCACCAAGTTCATTATTGCGCAGTGCACTATTTACGTTTCATTTTTGCCTGGAGTTGTGCTTTTCATTTTCCTTGCCACTAAAGAGCAGTTAATTTGCAATCCAGGTTTTGACAGACTGAAACACTAAAGGGTCTATTTTCTATTTATAAAGGTTTTTACACAACTTTCATTCGGAATCCACACATTTTCCCGCTTGAATCCAGTTAGACCCCTTTGTGTCTATGCTCAACCGCATATTAATTTACAGCTCGTGTTACATACAAAATATAGAATGAATCCTGTTCCTATTTGTTTTTTTTTTTTTACCTGGTTTAGACTTGTTTAAAGATGGCATTTAAAGAAATAAATAGGTTCACACGTGGCCCCTAGGTAGCTCCGATTATTCGTCAGCTTTCATTCTTTTTGAGATGGATTAGAAGTCAATAGTAATGCATTCATGATGTTTTTGCCATGCATTTTGCATGCATGTCCAGCCCGCTAGCAAGCTTAAACAGTTTTTGTTATTGGCCAACATGAAAAACACATGAAAAATTGGGTACAACCAGCCTGCTGGATTTCACATTCCATTATTGCTAGCTGCTGTTATAGCCGTTAGCAATAATCACTGTGTTCTCCTGGCGGGGACGACTTACCTCACTAGGAGAACACAATGGTTCATCAGGAGAGCTTCCCCCATCCACGCTGTCTGCCTATGGTTTCAGGGAAGAAATTTGCTATGGCCAGCCTTAGTAACTAACCAAATATATTCTTTTGCTTGTGGGAGTTTGAGAATAAATTCCATGATTAGATTAGTTGCTGGATGACTATGGAATAGCCCTGTAAATGTATCTTCTCTTTTCATTGAGGCTCAGTTCACAAATGTCCGGCCGCGGTTTCAGTGCTGTTTTTAAAAGGAGTTGGGTGCAGTTTTGTTCACCGGTTTAGGTGTGATTCAGGTGCAAATTTTTACTTGAAATCGCACTTGAATTGGACTGAAAAACGCACAGGACTCTTTTTCTTTTTAAAAACAGACCGCCCCCCCCCCCCCCAGACATATGTGAACAGACTCTATTGAAAGCCGTTCAGTTCACATGTTATGCAAATTGGATGTGGTTCAAAACCAACATGATGAGATTCATTTTACAAACTGTAAGGCTGGGTTAACACTATTGCCGCATGCAGCTCACAGCAGGGGTCTGGTGTGTTCCCATTCACCGTTTCAGCTGCACACAATCTCCTACAATGCAAATTGAATGCGGAGAAATCGCCACATCCAATTCGCAAAAGAGTGAACCCAGCCTAAGGTGTAATTTACCATCAAGTCTGTTTCGTTTTGTTTAATGTAAACTGAATTGGGTTCCTAATAAATAGAAAAGCCTCCAGGAATACGCTGTTAATTTAACCCACACTAGAAATGGCCAGCTGGCTCTTCTCTGGGTGCTATGATCAACTCCTAAGTAGTTTTTATTATTATGTCTCAGTTTTAAATGTTAGTTTAGTCACTTCAGTTTATCAGCGAAACCTTCTGTGCAGAGGCCATTTCATTGACTGGAGAGATGCCAGCATGATCCTTTCTATGGGCAGAGGACGGGTTAAGAGCAGCTGCTCCTGCCAAGAGGCGAGTGCTGTGGTCAGTAAATCACCCCAGGGACTCTGCTGTGGCTGAGGGCTCCCAGATCAGCCTTTTGTTATGCTCACACAGTGGGATCTGGACTGGAGCCAAACCTACAGGCTCCCTTTTGTGAGCATTGCTTGGCACATCTGCGTTGAAGGAGCACAGTGTATCAACTGTCTAGAGCCAGACAGACAGCTATAGATGGTGAGCAGCTGGAGGAAACTGGGTACTATACCAGAGAACAGCAGCGTTTTTTTAAATCTACACATTGGAAAATAATAATTGCGTACTGTAGATTCTCTTCCTGCTGCATGAATCTTCTGCTAAATGCATCCAAGATGAGGATGTGGTCACTACAGAATAGAACATTGGTCTTCATCTATCAATGTGAATGAGACTGGTCACACGCTTTACGATTTGATTATAATTCTCATGTATATTTACCAAAATAGTGGAGTAGGAGTAGCTACAGGACCTAACTGGTATTGGCAGTAAATTGAGATAATTTTTTCTCTCTAAAGCTGGAAATACAGAGATGAAATTTCAGATGATTCTTGCTGAAATTCATTCCATTGGTGGTCCTTGTTGGCACCACCGGACATGAC
Organism: Aquarana catesbeiana; assembly: GCF_042186555.1. Lineage (NCBI taxonomy): Eukaryota > Metazoa > Chordata > Amphibia > Anura > Ranidae > Aquarana > Aquarana catesbeiana. Next base: position 269,917,697 of record NC_133324.1, read on the forward strand.
AAAAGGTGTTTTCAACCAACTTTTGTTGAAGGAGCCTGGTAGAAAACTCTCTAAGAGTGTCAACATCTAATCAGATGCAGTCCCTGTTCAGGTATTCCTACAGCTGAATAAGAGAAATTTTTAGTGTCAGCTCTAAGCCAGCCATAGATGGGTCGAATCTTAGCTGGTTCAGCAGGGACCATCTGCGATTCGATCCATCTATAGGCAGGCTGTTGGATTTATAGCATACGGTTATTTCCAGCGGCTATAGCTACTAGCAGTAATGACTGTGTTCTCTCAGCAGAGACAGCTCCCTGCAAATTATGGCCTACTTTGGACACACTGATTCTGTCTCTGATGCCATGTGTAATGCTGGCCATAGATGACGGTTGTGTTTTTTTTTTTTTTTTAACCACCCAGCAGACTGAACGTAAAATAACTGATGAATTCTTCCATCCATACAAGTAAGTAGGATAGAGGAAGCTCTCCTGCTGGAACATTTGTATTTTGACAGCAGGACTCTCCGCTGTCAGAATACCCCAATCCGCAGCTGCAGCTGATCAAGAAACATTTTCCTACAAACTCATTCAACGAAAGTCCATCTAATGATTGACTTCTGTCGAAGAGGGAAGGCCACACATTAATCAAAACTTCAATCCATCTACGGCCAGGTTAACTCTGCTGCAGAAAGTCACAAAATTGGCACTGAGGAAACCCTGTGCGATCACAAGGGGATGAAAACCAACCTTAGCCATTTAGGTACATTTGCAGATTAGGGCAAATTGACAGCTGTTTTTCCATATGCAGTAGAAAACTTGTCTGTTTGCCATTGGGCTATACAGCAGTGACTGTATTTTTCATTCATTACACAGGTAAGGCATTTCCCAGTTCTCTGTATTGCATATTACTTCTTGTACTATCATAGCTCGTGTAGCATTTCATACTATGACCATGGGGCATTGCATGACTCCTGAAATCGAAATGGTGACTTGTAATCTCGTTTGAGAAACATCCAGAGCAGTTTCATTTTGCTATTCCTCTTCCTTCATATCTCACAATGACAGTGTATTTTTATCTGCAATTTCATATTTTCAATTGGTTTATCTTCCGTGTGCACATAAACACTTCAGGCAATCTAAGAAGGAAATTATAGGGCATGGGATATAAAAAAACAAGGACACAATCTGTGATACAAAAAGGCCATCAGGGCCTGATGCTCGCACCTTGCCAGTAAATTGACTGGCTCAATTTGTTGCTATTGATTCCCACAATGTGGGCAAGCTGGAGTTCCACCCTCTGTACAAAACAGATATGTTTTTGCTGTCTCCCACAGTTAGTGTCATAAACGTAGCAGACAATTTTCCATAAAAATACCATGCAAGTGAGTGACTGAAGGCGGAATGCAATCTCTTTAAAAGGGATCTCTTTGTACAAGAAATCCTAGAAGCCATTAAATAATAAAAGTCTCCCATAGTGCCCTTACGTAGGTATGAAGATACAGGTTTCAGTTTTGGATATCACAAACCAACAAAAGATTTCCCAGCACTCTTACCAGCCAGCATGCAAAACAACCAAATTGACCCAATTTACATTAAAAACAGAGTGTTTTGTTTGCATACATTAGCAAATATATACGTAAGCTGCAGTGCCCACATCAAGGGACCTCTATAAACTGTAGTCTTAACTCTATAAATTTCCAGATCCTCCTAAGTTGGAGCACATATAACAGTGGATAGATTAACTGCTTCCTGACCAGCTGCCGCAGGCTGGCTCCCCTGCGCGAGCCGTCGTAGCTATACGTCGGCTCGCTGGGCCGAGATAGCAGGCGAGCGGGGGTGCTGATGCTTGTGGCCGACGGTAGTGATGACTGCCGGCCACGAGCGATCGTGAGCAGGAATTACAGAACAGGGACAAGTGTGTGTAAACACACACTTCCCTGTTCTGTTCTGACAGGAGTGACAGATTGTGTGTTCCTATTAGCTAGGAACCATGATCCGTCACTTCTTCTAGTCAGTCCCGTCCCCCTTCAGTTAGAATCACCTCCCAGGGAACACAGTTAACCCCTAGATCGCCCCCTAGTGTTAACCCCTTCACTGCCAGTGACATTTTTACAGTAATCAATGCATTTTTATAGCATTGATCGCTGTATAAATGCCAATGGTCCCAAAAATGTGTCAAAATTGTCTGATCTGTCCGCCATAATGTCGCAGTCACGAAAAAAATCACAGATCACCGCCATTACTAGTAAAAAAAAAAAATAAATAATAAAAAAGATGCTATAAATCTATCCCCTATTTTGTAGACGCTATAACTTTTGCGCAAACCAATCAATATACGCTTATTGAGATTTTTTTTTTTTTTTTTTTACCAAAAATATGTAAAAGAATACATATCGGCCTAAACTGAGAAAAAATTTACTTTTTATTAAAAAAAAAAAAAAAAAAAAAAAGATATTTATTATAGGAAAAAGTACAAAATATTGTGCCCCCCAACCCCCCCCCCCAAAAATTGTCTCTTTTTTTTTGTTTATAGCGCAAAAAATAAAAACGGCAGAGGTGATCAAATACCACCAAAAGAAAGCTCTATTTGTGGGGAAAAAAAAGACGTCAATTTTGTTTGGGTGCAATGTCGCATGACCGCGCAATTGTCAGTTAAAGCGACGCAGTGCCAAATCGCAAAAAGTGCTCTGGTCAGGAAGGGGGTAAATTCTTTCGGGGCTGAAGTGATTAAGGTTAGCTGTGCCTGGAGGGAGCCCACTTCTTAAAGCGGAGTTCCAGGCAAAAATTGAACTCTGTCTCAAACAAAACACCCCATCCTCCCCCTCGTTTTTTGGATATTTTTTCTTTTTTCTTACATTTTTGCCATGTTTTCTTTGTGACTTCCATCCCATGTCCCCACGATGGCAAGGTACGTCACTTCTGTGTTTTTTTTCTGGCACCCCCCCCCGTTGCCTTTTGGGACCTCTGTGCGTCTCAGAAGACGATGGGACCATTCAGAAAGCTCTGCGCAACTCTTGCATGCATAGTAGGAAACTGGCTGTGAAGCCTGAAGGCTTCACAGCCAGTTTCCCTTACTTGCTTTGCTGGAGTCTGCACCCGAAGCCAATGGCTGGATCGGCTTGAGGTCCCAACATCACGGGCTCCCTGGACAGGTAATTGTCCTTATAGTAAAAGTCAGCAGCTACAGTATTTGTAGCTGCTGACTTTTATATATTATTTTTCCCCAGGCTGGAACTCCGCATTAAAGGCAAAGGGACGAAGGTAATGGAAATACCCAGCAAGAGCACAATGGCAGCGAAAGGCATCCAGTGCATCCCTGCACCCAATTCAACCAACTGTTCAAAAAAAATGGCAACCACCTCAACCAATAACTAGCCTTTGCAGTACGGTGCACATGGAAGGATGCTGCTCTTATATGTGGCCCTTACTACAAAGGCTAGTTATAGGCTGGGGTGGTTGCCATTTTTTTGTAATGTATTCTTCTGTACTTTGAATCAGCATAGTCTAGGGCAGTGTTTCTCAACTCCAGTCCTCAAGGCGCCACCAACAGGTCATGTTTTCAGGCTGTCCATTATTTTGAACAGGTGATTTGATCAGTTTCACTGCCTAAGGCCCCTTTCACACTGGGGCGGTTTGCAGGCGTTATTGCGCTAAAAATACCGCCTGCAAACCGCCCCTAAACAGCCTCCGCTGTTTGTTCAGTGTGAAAGCCCGAGGGCTTTCACACTGAAGCGGTGCGCTGGCAGGACGGTAAAAAAGTCCTGTGAACCGCATCTTTGGAGCGATGAAGGAGCAGTGTGTTCACCGCTCCTAAACTGCTCCTGCCCATTGAAATCAATGGGACAGCGCGGCTATACCGCGGCAATACCGTGGCTATAGCCGCACTGTATGAGCGGTTTTAACCCTTTTTCGGCCACCAGCGGGGGTTAAAACCGCACCCCTAGCGGCCGAATACAGCCGCAAAAACGACGGTAAAACAGCGCTAAAAATAGCGCTGTTTTACCGCCGACGCCCCCACCGCCCCAGTGTGAAAGGGGCCTTAGTAATTACCACAGCTGTTTCATCTGAGGGAAATCCTGAAAACATGACCTGTTGGGGCGCCTTGAGGACTGGAGTTGAGAAACACTGGTCTAGGTTACACCAAAATATACTGTAGCCCAAAGCTCACAGGTTAGAGGCCCTGTCACCAGATCATTTTGTGGTGAAAAATGTCCCATTAGATATGTACATTTAGGTATTTTTGGCATTTTATTTGCCTATCAAAGCCTCCTTAGTATAGACATTCAAAAGTCCTGGCTGCTGGGTGCCGCCATCTTGAATGTAATGTCATCAGGCTCAGCATGAAATGACACTCTATGGTATTTCCCTTTTCTTCACCCCTGGCAGCTAAATAAGAGGTTATGTAGAAAGGTGAAGGGTGGGGCTAAGGTGCTGGGCCAGCACAGAGAGCAATTAGGAACTCCCAGAAGAGGACAGGGCTGTGATGCTTGAGGGAGGGAGCTGTTCTAGGGAACTGACTAGTCATATTTTCTAACAAGTTCAAAGACACATTACAAGTGAATAAAAAATAATTTATGGCAAGGAGAAGCACTGCAAGTAAGCAGTTAAAAGACTTTATTTTTGTGTGCCTTTACCTGCAATTTTTTAAGTTGGTCATCTATATATACTTTGTCATTATGATACAGAAAATATTTTCAGCTATGAGTTTTGGATGGTAGGGGTTGATTTACTAAAGACAAATACTGTGCTCTTTGCAAGTGCAGTTGCACTCATAATCCCCAGGGTTTAGTGGATGTGGTGAAGCTTCACTTTGTGGAGAATACCCAATTGGTTGCAAGTAAAATAAAAAATAAATTAGAAAAAAAAAAAGCATTTTTGCTTGCACATAATTGGATGATAGAAATCAGTGGAGCTTCACCACATTCACTAAACTAAGGCAAAAATGAGTGCAGTTGCACTTGCAAAATGCACAGTGTTTTTGCCTTTAGTAAATCGCCCCTATTTCGTTGCAGCACATTTTGGAAATACATTTGTTTCCGCTTCTGGTATTCATGTCCTGACTTATGAAGGTGTACCATTCAGATAATGTGTGTACTGGCTGCTCTTGGTGATCATTCCAAGTATAGGTAGCAGCAGCTGTGCCTTCTCTTTGGTGCAGCTGTTTGGAGCAGGGGGTCACGCACCATGAGATTAACACTAATGTCTTTCTATTGGATGAGCTGCTTGTAATTAGGGATTAGGACAAAGCAAGCACATATAGCTGAATGCTCTGTATCTCATGGAGTCCATACTGTGAGCACTTTACTCACATGTGTCTTTCTAAATGAGGACAAAGCTTCATGAATGTGTATTGATTTATTGCACTACTGCTGGCTATTTACGATCATTAAAATGTATGTAACCCCCTTACAACAATTAACTTCTCTTGTTTGCTCCCTTTTGATCTGCTAAATATACATTTGAATGTGTTTTGTTATATCTGTTCATGCAAAATATACCTGTTGGTTTTAGCCAGAAATCTTGAGAGCGGATAACTTCCTGTAATCCATCAAAAATAAAGTTGACTGACAACATGTGCATTGAAATTCAAAGCCAATAATACATTGTGCTGTCATGCCCTATACAAAACTCAGTTCATGAACATTTTTGGTGTGGGCAGCTTCAAATCCGACCACAGCATTTCAGTGGGATTGCGATCGGGTCCCAGGCTTGTCTATTATTCTGTTTTTGCTCTCTGCAGTTCTACTCCAGTTATCATTGTCTTAGTTGCTTGTATAGCTGTATCCATGTAAGTATAAATAACATTATTTTTTTTACAGACTGGGTTTAGCTTTATTAACTCCTGTAAATAATGGGCCACTTTAAGGAACGGGTAACAAAAAATTACTTGTTTTTAAATGGGTCAGCCTCCAATCTGAATTGATTGGAATATCTGACTCAAACAACCCTTTTCTCAAGCTATCCTTACCCTGGAGGATTGCCTTCACTTTTCATCAATGACCAAAATCATATGTTTATTGAAAATATGGTGTTTTTTCTGCTGTTCAGAAGATTGTCTTTATTGTTATGACATGAAAATCAGATCACATTTTAAGAGCTATTCATGCAGAAATCCAGAAAATTCCCAAGGGTTGACAAACTTCTTTCTATAACTGTGTGTGTGTGTGTAAATATATGTGTGTGTGTTTATCTGTATGCCTCATAAAATATGTATTGCATTAATTTGCAAGCACTTTTTAGCCCTTTTTAGCTTGCTTAATTACCTACTGCTAAGCTGTCTGTCAGTCCCCTCACTTCAGGGAGATAACATCATTGTGTCAGACGGTTCACTGAAGGGTGAACAAGCAAGCTGTGAGGCACGTTTTTCTCTTAAAAAAAATAAAACTCTATAGTCTTGACACCTGTAACTATTAATGCACATTGCACCTTTAATAGGTCTTGGCAAATTTACCACCAATCAGTTGATATAGTCTCTCATTTTTGGCATCTAAAATAGTAAAATTTTTTCTAGGTGCTTGAAATAATATAACTTAAAAGACAAATTTGTATAATGCCCTTTTCCTGCATATAAACTTCCCATACCTTAGATTAGTGGTCTTCAAACTGCGGCCCAGGGGCCCTTTGCTTGCCTTTATCCTGCCCTTAGGGTACTATTCCTCCTACTGACACCACCAACAGGGCATCATTTTTGCCACATTCCTCTCAGTTATACCAATGATGGGGCATTATTCCTCCCACTAACACCATCAACAAGGGCATAATTCCTGCCGTTGACACCAATGATGGGGCATTATTCTTCCCACTGACGTCAATGATGGGGTACTATTTCTCCCACTGACACTAATGATGGGGTACTTATCCTTCACTGACACTAATGATGGGGTACTTTTCCACCCACTAATAATGGGGCACTGTTTACTCTCACTTACACCAGGACATTTTCTTCTCCCACTTCTTTATTTAAAGTGACACATGTATAATAAAATAATACAAAGCAATTGCATTCCTTAAAGGGGTTGTAAACCCTTGTGTTTTTTCACCCTAATGCATCCTATGCATTAAGGTGAAAAAACTTCTGTCCCTGACCCCCCCCCCCCATTTTACATACCTGGGCCCCGACATTCACTCGGCTCTCCCTCTCTACACCGGGTCCCGGATCTTGATTGGATAGATTGATAGAAACGCAGCCATTGGCTCCCGCTGCTGTCAATCAAATCCAATAACACGTGGGGCGGGGCAGAGTCCGGCATTTGTGTCTATGGACGCAAATGCTGGACTCAGGAGAAGCGCTCTCCCAGGGGGTTACCTTGTGGGCGCTCTCCTAAGGGTTTATCTGATAAGAGGAGAAGCCACGAGAGCTGCCGGGGGACCCCAGAAGTTGAGGATCGGGGCCACTCTGTGTAAAAGGAACTGCACAGTGGAGGTAAGTATGACATGTTTAAAAAAAAAAAAGATGAAGCCTTACAATCACTTTAATACACAAAAATGCCCATATATACAAATATACGATTTCTAATGTATACAATATTATTGTCCATTGTGTCCAATGCATTATTATTACAAAATACTAAATAAGACAAAATAAAAGATGAAGCAAATTAAGTTATATGTTCAGTAAGTCTGCTCAGTTATAATCTGTAGTATAAGATGTATGGCGCAGGGGAGAATACAAGTGCAGAGCCTTTCTGTTGTTTGTTCCAAAGTTATGCATTTTAGTTGGACTTCTCCGGTGGAGCTGAAGGGCTATTACTGTTAAAGTGGTTGTAAGCCTAAAAAAAAAAAGAGCTCCTGTTCCCTTATAGCAGGTTAAACTGCACAGTGCTTGTGCTGTCTAATTTGCCCTCTCTAAACTGTAAAAAACCTGGCTGATCCTGCCAGTTCCCGAGTCCTACTGTATGTGCTGATCACCATAATCATGGCTGCTGAGCCCTGATTACCATGGTCAGATTATGTGCCTCTGTCATCCGCAGCTCTGCTCTCTCCCCCGCCTCCCTGCTTGTCACCTCAGTGTTTCTGTGCTGCCCTCCACCCCCCCTCCCCCTCCTGTCGCTATTAGTAGAAAAGAAACGTTTAAAAATTGTCAAGACATAACACACTCTAAAGGGGCCCATACTCACGATCGGTTTTTCATAGAGAAATGTTGGATGTCAGGCTGTTGGTGGAAAATCCGACTGTGTGTGTACGCTCCATTGGACAATTGTCGGACTTTCAGCCGACAAATGTTGGCTAGCATGTCTTCAAATTTTCCGCTGACAAATTTCTGTTGTCGGATTTTCTGAGCGTGTGTACAAAAGTCCAGAGTACAAACACGTATGCTCAGAAGCAAGGACGAGCCAGAAGCGGTCGGTCTTGTAAACTAGCGTTCGTAATGGAGAACTAACATTTGTGACGTGGCAAATTATGAAATCTCCAAATGCAGCGCACATTCTCTTCTTCTTTAATGGGATAATAATGAAGCTGGTGATACTGATGGAGTTATTGCAAACGAATTTTCAAAGGCTTTTTTTTCTAGTGATATCAACAATAATATTATTATGTTTTTTTTTATTTGGGCAAGTTACCACAGCACCATTACTTTTTAAGATCAAATATACAATTATGTTGGTGTCCCTTGTCAATTTTACATTGTATTTTTTTTAAACGTAACTGCCTACTCCCAAAATGTCATTTGAAGTAAAACACATAGCCAAGTATTATTCTACGCAATTTTTTTTATTGTGCATTAAAAAAAGAAAACAAATAAAATTAGACATGCTATCTGCCAGTAGAGCTTAACCAAAAAGTGCATTCTATGCATCCAAAAATATAGAAAATATACCAAATCAAATCTCTATTCAGCCAAAAAAATAATGTCAAAGCAATAACTCCAAGGCCAATAATAAACAACACGTTATCTCCTCCGATTCTGGAACATATCTGGTTGACAAACAGCCGTTCTGAATCGAACTGAAAAGTGTGAAATGAAAAGTGCGAATCAACACTCACCAAACTTCTACTAACACGAAATTAGCAGAAGGAGCCCAAAGGGTGGTGCAAAAGAGCTGAAAAAACACGTATTACGTCGCTACGTTCGTAATTGTTGTATGCAAGACAAGTCTGAGCCAATGCCCTTCGGACAAAATTCCATGTTTTTTTTGGCAGAAAGTCCAATCGTGTGTACAAGGCATAAGTTTTTTTTTTTTTTTTTTTTTTTTAAGACGAAGCATGTAAATACCTTTTTTGCAGATATATTCAGGCCGGTCAAATGACTCCCGGCCACTCTTCTACTCCGATCCAGGGCTACAGCAGGATGGGCTGAGAGACCAGCAAGGCGGTCATGTGACCTCCCTGGCTGATCAGAAGGAGATCTTGGCCCCTGCTGCTGTAGCCTTAGATCGCAGTAGGAGAGTGGCCGGGAGACACGTGACCGGCATGAATATATCTGAAAAAAGGTATTTACTTGCTTTCTTTTCAAAAAACACTTATGCCCTGTACACACGGTCGGACTTTCCGACGGAATATGTGCGATCGGAGCTGCTTGTCGGAAATTCCGACCGTGTGTGGGCTCCATCTGACTTTTTCCATCGGAATTTCTGAAGTTTGAGGGCATACTATAAAATTTGCCGACAACAAAATCCGATCCTTTAAATTCCGATCGTGTGTAGACAAATCCGACGGACAAAGTCCACGCATGCTCAGAATAAATTAAGAGAGGAAAGCTATTGGCAATTGGCTATTGCCCCGTTTATAGTCCCGACGTACGTGTTTTACGTCACCGCGTTCAGAACAATCGGATTTTCCAACAACTTTGTGTGACCGTGTGTATGCAAGACAAGTTTGAGCCAACATCCGTCGGAAAAAATCCTAGGATTTTGTTGTCGGAACGTCTGATTTATGTCCGACCGTGTGTACAGGGCATAAGAGTGTGTTATGCCTTGATAAAATAAAGGGGCTGTCAGTGAATTTCTGTTTAAAGATAACAACCACTTTAAGTTGGACCTACACATAGATTGCTCCATCTACACAAACAGCTGTATAATTCCCCCCTCCATTGCTAGTGTCGGCTGTCAGAATACCTGAACAGTGCCTGCAGCTCTTTGGTTGCAAGTACTTTTTGGCTGACAATTTTTCAGCCTGGGTGCCTTGACAAAAATTAACTGAGTAATTGTATTCTGTGGAGCCGGCAGGGCCACCCACTGTTAGAATTTTGGCTGATTCAGGTGAATTGCTCAAATTCTAGCAGTGCATAGGAAGTTATTTAAAGAGGAGTTCCACCCGAGGTCCAGTAAAAAAAAAAAAAATAAATAAATAAAAGTCAGCAGCTACAAATACTGCAGCTGCTGACTTTTAATTGGACACTTACCTGTCCTTGGGTCCAGCGATGCGGGGGGATCGAAGTCTCCTGCTCGTCTCCCCCTCCGTTCAGCGGCGCCGGCATTGCAACTGTGGGCGCCGGGCTGTGGCTTCACAGCCTGGCACCCATTGCGCATGCGCGAGCAGCGCCGCGCGCCGTGATTGGCCGCTCAGTCACCTGGGACCTGTAATGGGTCCCAGATGATTGACAGGAGGGAGGGAGCAGAGCCGAGCCCTTCCTGTGCCGAGGGGGAAGTGATGTCACCAGCCCAGGCACTGGAAGAGGCAGACTACGAGGGACCCCCTAGCAACAGGCATTTAGAGGTAAGTAAAAAAAAAAAAAATATCCAAATGTTTTTTTGTATTTTTTTTTTAATTTTCATGTAGTTTTTTTTTTTTTGGGTGGAACCCCACTTTAACTCCTTGCTCTGTCACCCCAGATCTGATGTCTACTGTTATCTCCATTGGTCAGCCAGGGATGTCGTAACTCCTGCACATGCTCACAGGACTTATATCAGTGTACAATTAAGAGAACATGCTAGCAGTCAGGGAAATGGGTTGGAGTCTTTTCTGCCATTAAACTAAACCTGCTAACCAACTAGAACAGTGTAACCGCACGTCTACAATCTTTTGAATGTGGTTGGAAGCCTTGTGAGACATTGCCTTGCATTGTGTGGCCACAAGATGGTTTTATGCTGACTGCATAAGCACAAGCAGGAGAAAACTTTGCTAAGAGACTGCTTGCCAATTTGTTGTATCAATTACTGGATCCCCCGCAGGGAAGCTTTTTTATGGGAAATATAAACTCAAGCACTGCCACATGTGGGAAAAAAAAAAAAGCGAATAAAGATGATGGGAATAATGTGAGCTGTTCTGTGTTCACAGTGATTTATTGAGGTGCCTGTTGTCTGTGATAGGAAAGTAATGAAGTGGGTCCAGGAGGGAGAGTCAGCAGGGTTGTGCTGGGAAAAGTGTCTCCTTTATGGATTTCACTGGTCTGCACCCAGATTGCATATTCATGTCCTCAGATCATTGTACGGTATTTGTGCTGCTGTACCACAGGGCTGGTGTATAAAAATGCCATATAATAATTCCATAGCAGCTAACTGATTTGATTCTTTTTTTTTTACCCATGGTAGGAAAATGACGTCTGGCAAGATAATCTGTTGCCATAAGTAACACAGATGCTTTGTTACTATAATTGGCTTTAGGTGTAATTTTGTAATGTCAGAAGTCTTAGTTAGAAGTTATGAATTTGTTTTTCTTATCAAAGTACTTACCTGAAATCGGCTTCCATGGGAAGTTGCCACAATCCGGCAGAAATTTGAAATCAGACTTGCAGGAGGAGTGTTCAGTTTGAAAGATGGTGGGCGGAAGCGAGGAGTACATAGGTGGGTTTATAGGAGGGTGGAGCTCTGGCACCAAGGACTTCAGGGAGCAAGCAATCGTGGAATCTATACTAGTTTAAATAGCTAAAAAGAATGTAGTAAATTACAAGTGTTTTACTCCGACACACTTGTGAGACACAAGTCATCAACTTGATAAGTATTTGTCTGTTTAAAGTATATCTGAACCTACCATTCATCAAATGTGATGAGCGCTTTCATTTTCTTTTTTAGGTTATGTACATTTTCTCCAAGTACAGGATTAAACATGTTGCAGTGTGCATGAGTTACCATCAACAGATTTCTTCTGCCAGTGCTTTAGTCAGCAGCTTCAGCAAACGAACATGTCTCTTCACATTTGATTAGCTGTCTGACTGTTGGGGCATTCATTTGCATTGGAAATGGGATTTAGTGTATTGTGTAAGGGCATCCTGGCGATTAGTCTTGTGGATTTTGTGACACAGGTTTGAATTGATCCTCCTCCTCTCAACAGTTCACCCCCTTCTTCAATCACAGTGGTGTAGAGTTTTGCACCTACTGGGAGAAGAACTAGTCTGTCAGCATGACGCTAGAACATTCATTAAATGTTGCTAGACTTTCTTTTGTTCTCAGGAGTGTAGCTACACTATGACAGCCAGGGGCTGATGTCAAATAGGTGTCAACTTTATATGTAAGTGTCAGCCTTGAGTATATCAAGTAGAGCTGTGGGCAAACAGCTAAATTCTCAGTTCAACTGCATATCTGTGAACTGTTTTACCTGAATGAAATAAGTGTTATTCTCTATATTTAGTCATGTGATCCATATGCCACACCCAAACAGCATAGTCCCTTTAGTGAGCTCAAGTTCCTCTACAGCTATTAAGCAAATCCGCTTACTCTAGAACCCACCCCAGCTTGTGATTGGACATTGAGGGAGCAGTAGCTTACTGTTGAGGTCATGTTTGCATTCAGTCCTCCTGTCAGCAAGCCTCTAGTGACTGACAGCACTGTGCTTGCAGGAAAGACTGATTGACTTACAGAATAGCCTCTTCCTTTCATCACTGCAGGACTCAGCTGTGATGTAGGTAGGGGTCAGGGAAAGGATCCACTGTATGCCACACAGGCACCTGAAGTGTCAATGCCCAAGAGAGACTGCAACGCTGGATTATAGTGGAATAGAATGAGCTCCGTGTGATGCCTAGTACACACAATGTAAAAATTGGATGAAAAATACAGCTTTCAAAGCGATTGTATGATAATCTGATCATTGGTGCACGTGTTATACTGCAGAAAGACTTCAGAGATGGAAGACATGTAACAGGAAATGGTCAGAGACTGCGGACATGCTATAGGAGTAGTTGGAGACCAGAGATATACCAAAGGAGACACAATATAGAAGACTGCTAGACTGCTGTTAAACCCCCCTAAAAATATTTCTGCCATATTTGACCATCTCCTATTGCACGTCTGCAGTCTCAGAAATATCCAACATTAAAAATCAGAAGAGAAAGAAACCTAAGGAGAGGAAAGGGATGGACAACACAGAAAACAATTACACGTAGGTCTAAAGAATACTTTTCCCTCACTAGCTTGGGTAAGTACCAAAACACAGAAAGGGCCGCAGTCCAGGCACAGGGGGTTTAGGGATTTAGCCAGAGATGAGCTAATGTCTCAATGATGAGTGTAGAGACCACTGCTCATCCCCTCTAGTGTGACTTGCCTGATCTAACCAAAACCAACTGTTGACAAGGCTTGTGCTTGCAATCACTCTGGGGAAAAAAAATCACATTAAAGTTCACTTCTAGTCTATTCTAATTATTTTTTTTTTTTTTTTAACATTTTGTTTTATTGAAAAATAAAAGTATAAGCATACAAAGCAACAGAGATCAATTACTTGACAGATACGTTACAATATTAGGTAGATATTTAAGGCACCAGAGTGATTTTTGTGCAATTATCATCAGTATACCGTTACTTATGTAATATAGTCTAAGGAACCAAATTGAAAGTTAACTGAGTTTCATCGATCTGTATGTTAGTTATGGGGTAAACTTATAAACCCCTTCTATATCCTAAGAGGGGGTAGTTACCTCCTTTTTGTGATTAAACAACATACATTGCAATAATCCACATGTGTACAAGTCTATTCTAATTATTGTCAATAAAGGTTGCACTCTTGGAACCCTGAAACGCATTGGCTACTTTTTGGATTGTCCCCTAGACCTTTATCGGAATAAAGTTGTATCTGGACCTCCTAGCAGTATGACTCTTCAATTTAAATTTTTGTTATATTACACTACAAAGCAAGGAGAACGTTTAGATCCTCTGGGGTGTAAAAGCTGCCTCCCGGGAACCAGATAATTTACACCAACATCAATACTTTAAGCAATACTAGTGCCATAACCCTATAGCTCCAATGCTATTTTTCCACCTTCCTTGTCTGATCTACGGACAGACTGACATCATTTTAGTAGCCTATCCTACATAACTCAAATGTTGTCTGCATTTTGCATTTAGCAATGTAATGGAGGACATAATCGTACTTCTCTGATATCATAATGCCCTGCCCTGATATAATTATATCCACCATGATATTCTGTACTGATATCAATACATTCTGTAGCATTCAACACTCTTTGTGCATAAATAAACTACTGTATAGGTATTCTTTTGATTATTTTTGTAATATGGAAATCTTGTTTGATAATGTAAATGCAGCTCTGGTATGTTGGTGAATGTCCATACTTCTGCTCATAAGAAAAAAAAAATGAGCAACTCATCTTTTATGATATATATTCATCTAAAGAGTGCGTAGTTTTCATTCTTTACATCTCCATTCTGTAGTGGTTTCACACAATAAGGAGTCTCATATCTGAAATCTCCCTGCATTTGCTCTTTGTTTAGAACAGTAGCTGAGTGCACGGAACTTATCACAGGAAAAGCAATTTCGTGAATCAAAAATCCTTCAATAATTCAAGGCATGTGTTTCAGGATTTTTCTTTGCTTGCTATGAAAGAAAGCCTGCAGCAGAGCAAAGGGTAGCATACGTGCTTACCATCTAATCAAGTGTGAAAGCCAACATTGTGTCTATAGATCTTTATGGAAATGTGAGTCAAGGTCATTGTACTTGACCGCTGCTCGACAACTTGTTATTTTACGGATGGTAATGAGCTGTGACTGGCAGACTCAGTGTTCTGGCATGCTGTCTCTTGCAGTCCACCAACAGCTGTTAAACCTTAACACCAGTCTCAGTAAATCCATATATCGGTACAAAGAGTTCACTTTATTTCCTGGAACCACCAATCAAATTCCAACGTTTTGGTACCAGTAGCGCCCAGCTATTCCATTGGCACTTTAAATCTGATTAAGGTCTGGGGTTAATGACTGTCTTTGCTCAGAGACAAAACTTCCATCATTTGTGCAACAGCTACATGTTTTTTAAAGAGAGAGCAAAATGTATTTAGTGTTTTCTTTAATAACCTGTTCAAGAGATAATGGGTTTCGGTGTTCAAAGACTGAAGCTGTAATGCAGGCACCTGCAATCAATGGACCACTATTATAATTAAAAAAAACAAAAAAACAAAACAATACATACTTTTAATCTGATATCCTGTCATTTCTCACATTACAACAATGCCTCCTTTACCATGCAACAACACAGTTAAATACGGCAGAAATGTTGCAGACGGAGGAATTGCACTGAGCCAATTTCTTATTACTAAATTACTAGTTTAATACATTAATCACAAACGTGTAAGTGCAAAGTTGTGTGAACTATCTTTTTTTTTTTTTTTCTACACAAGGGCTTTACATGTCACTTTTCACCAGCTGATAGCACTAAAACAAGGAAAAGGGAAGGCTGTGATGGGATTGCACAGTTTGTAAAGGCTAAGACCCTATACATCAGTGGTTCTCAACCTTTCTAGTGCCGTGACCCCTTGATAAAATTTCCCGAGTTGTGGGGACCCCTAACAGTAAAATTATTTTCGTAGTGTGGGTTGTCAGCACCCAAGACAAGACAAGTAATTTGTGCCCCAAACCCATGGACATATAGTGCTCCCCGAGTCCCTTCCACTCGTACAGTATTAAAACCCCTTGTGGTACGTTTTAGGATGTACCACTCTTTCTTTGTTCTCCTTTCTTTCCCTTTTATCTCTCTCTATCCTAATTTCTTTTTTTCCCCATCCCTCTCTCTAGCCGTCTTTCTTGTTCTTTCTCTTATTCTTTCTCTCCCTTTTTCTTGGTTCTTCCCCCTCTTTCCCTCTGCCTTCCATGTATTCTCAATTTTTATTCCTTCTCTTATTCCTTAATGGGAGGAGGGGGGGGGGGATAAAATTAGTGGCAGTGCTGGGGGGAGTTCTGATCAGCCAACTTAGGTGCTCTTAATCAAGGTCATCTGCTGATCTGAGAACTGTAGTGGGGACTTTTAATGGGAACTATAATCACAGGTAGTGTTACTCACTGTGTCTCCGGCTTCACTATGTCTCTGACTTTGTAGTGTCTCGTAGCAGTGACACCTATGCCGAAATCAGGAGATAGGGTTTACTCCAGCCCCTCCCACTTCACATTCCTCACCAGTCAGCTGACCTCTAGTCTCTGCCTCCCAGCCATGTAGTGGGCGGCCGCGGGCTCCAGGGAAGGGCCTGCTGGGCGACTGCAAAAAGGCTGGAGAGCAGTGCAGGCTTCAGGAACAGCCCAGGATTCAGTGACCCCTGGCAAATCGTCATTCTGATTTCCTTTAGATTTACCAAAACAATGTAGTGCAAGGGCCTGCCTGATTGCATACAAATTGAAACTCTTAAGGTTTGACCTTATATTATATGGTTTTGGTAAATCTGAAGGGAAAAAATCTACAGAAAATTGTATAGTGTGTATCCAGCTTAACTAGTGGACAAGCCCAGAGGCGGGCTTTATTTTCAGAAACCATCCCAAAACTTTATAGAACATTTTTTTTACAAAGGCATACAAATAAATGTAAGTTAGATGGCTTTGTTGTAGTTTGAAACCCCTGCAGAAGATGCAGTGTGCTTTAGTAGTGTAGCATGTCCTGTCCTCTTCTTCTGCTGTCACTCCCCATCTCGCGCTTCCTGGCCATTCCCGACTATCAAAATGACAGCCTGGAATTTCTGTGTAAATAGAGCAGGTTTGACAGTTGCTGCTGCCAAAAACCGCAAGACCGGGAGATATAAAGTAACAGTGTTTAAGCAGGGTAAACACACTGGTTGAACAAAAAGAAACCAACACATAGTAGAGAAAAGTGCCTTTTTCCTAGATTAGTTATGATTTTTGTCACTGGATTGCACAAAAAATAAAAATATTTTTGCAAGAAAATATCACCAAAAAAACCTTGTTTTTTCTAAAAATAAAAATGACGTAATTATTCTAAGAAATGACAGTGCAGCAAAAAAGTACAGAAAAGGGAATCGCTCCCAATAGTATAAAACATTTTACAATCCCGTTATTAAAAATAAGTAGCATGGTCACATAGATGAACATAAGTAACAGCGCTGTATGTATCTGGAATTCTGCTGGCATTCAGTTGGCACATTATTGCCTGTAATTACGGTAATTTCAATCACTTGCTATTTGGTTTTGAATCACTAGAGGGAGCTCTTCTATCAATGAGACATTCCCCCTGCTTTTCAATTCGAATGTTTGGATCCTCTTTCTTTATAAAAGCAGCATACCGGGTGCATGCATCCATGCCCCTGATGACGTCACCTATGACAAAATGTGTAGGGCGGAGCTAGGACACATGCTGGTTGGCTGGCTGCCATCTGGGATACTAGCATTTTGTTTATCTATGTATAGTGTGCTGCTTATTTTATTAAAGTGATTTTAAAAGGTTTTACACTATTAGAAGCATTTCTCTTTTCTGTACAATTATGTCTGATTTTTTTTTTTCTCTGGATGACCACTCTGGCAAAGGGAGTTGTTGGGGCTTTGAGTTCACTGTGGATGTACTGTGAAGATGCTGGCACATAAACGTTGCAGTGGATTCGCCTTCTTGAGTACTTTCTTTGGACTTTTTTTGTTTGTTGTATGGTCATATAATTTAAAGGGCAGATTTAGCACTTTAAGGAAATTGTTTACACGTTGTGGGTTGTTTTTACGGGACAAGCTTTTGAAATGTATATATTTGCACCAAGTGGAAAGAATGTTTGTGTATCATTTGCACTATAGTTTTTTTTTTTTTTTTTTTTTTTTTACGTAGTGTGCGTTTTAGTTCAAGATTGTATTTTTACACATGCTTTTAAATATTTCTGTCATTTTTGGACACAATGCTAATTAGCGCTGCACTGTGTAGTGTCCTATTTACTGTATACCTTGTGTCGGTGTATGGTGGTTGCAGCTGTTTTGGTTATTTAACTTTTTAGGACATAAAAGTGATTCTAAAGCAAGAGTCTCAAACTGGGGGCCCTCCAGCTGTTGCGAAACTACAAGTCCCATTGCAAGGCTGACAGTTACAAGCATGACTCCCTCAGGCAGAGGCATGATGGGACTTGTAGTTTTGCAACAGCTGGAGGGCCGCCAGTTTGAGACCCCTGTTCTAAAGCATTAAAGTGGTTTATATACCGCTGGCCTTTGTTTATTTTTTTTATTTTTTTTTTTTCCCCTGCAAGGTAAAGTCATGTGCTAGTATACGTCACATAGTAGCACATTATGTGAAACTTACCTTCAAAACGAAGCTGTTCCAGCGCCGCAATGTCAGCCCTTCTATCTTCACCTGTCTTGCTTCGGGGTTCGCGGGCTCAAGCTCTGTGACTGGCCGGAGCCAAGATGACTTAATTCTTGTGCATGCTGCGGGCACAGGGATCAGAAGGAACTCCACGGGTGGCCGTTCCTTCAGAGTGCATGCGCCAGTGATGTCACTGGCTGCATGTAATGTAAATATCTCCTAAGCGGTGTACGTTTAGAAGGTATTTACACTACCTATAGGTAAGCCTTATTATAGGCTTACGTATAAGTTAAAGTCAGGTATAGAAGTTTACTTTTTCTTCTGTGCTGCATCTGCCTGCCAGACCCCACTATTCCTTACCTGAGCCCATCCGATCCAACGATGTGCTTCCACTGCTGTCTCTCTCCTCATTGGACAGATTGATAGCAGTGGGAGTGATTGGCTCCTGTGCTGTTAATCAAATCCGGTAACATGGGGGGTGGGGCAGAGTGCCGCTGTCTGTGTCAATTGACGCAGCAGCGCGACTCAGGAGCGAGCTAGCATGGGTGCCCCCAGGGAAGAGGGGGCGCCAGGAGCACTGGCTGGGTACCACAGAAGAAGAGGATCAGGGCTGCTCTGTGCAAAGTATAGGCATGTTTGTTATTTTTATAAAACCGAAAACTAAGCTTTATAACTACTTTAAGCGCAGAATTTTCCCTCTTGAAAGTGTCGGTTCACCTTTCAATTTTTCTGTAAAAGAGAACGGACTCTGTACGCCCTTCCCGCCCTTTGATCCCCACTGTACTTGCTTCTGGGGATGCTGAGCTGTCAGTGCCTACAAAGCTGATCCAGCAGTCTGAGGATTTGAAATCCCCGCTCTTCTCCCTCTTTTCTGTGGAGTGCCTTCGGGACGGATCAATCAGCGGTGCTAATTGGTCAGCGCCTGCACGATCAATCGCTCTGGACCTTTCTGGAAGTGCTTTATAGAGGAAGAAGGGCATTGACTGCTCGGCATCCCTGAAGTACAGCGGGGATCCGGGGAGGGCAGGTTGTACCGTGTTCTTCACCTTTACATTGTTTTCTCTAAAGATGAACACTTTAAGGTAGGAAAACCTGTGTGAAAATATTTGTGAATTGACATTTTAACATAATATCCAAACGATTGATAATAATGCTGGTGATAAATTTAGATGGCCTGTGCATTAATGCTTTTTGTGAATTTCAAATTCCAGTTTGGAATAAAAAAAAGTAATTAAAAAAATCAGTGATGAAAAACAGAATGCTTTTGTGAAGGGAGTTGATCATCCACTTTTGACTAAAAGAACCGTATTACTGAACCGAAATTGATCAAAACCGTGTTAGGCATATGACAGATGGTACAAGTGCACAAAAGGTAAAAAGCCCCAACTGAATTGGTTACCATAAGAAAGAATTTTATCACTTCAACTGAACACAAGAGAAGTTAATTAATAAAGAGTAATAAAATATGGCGCAGGTTGCTACGTGTATCTAATAGTTCCCACCACACTCATTAGACTGTAAGCTCACAGTTGAGATGTTGTTTCCTTGGCTTGTTTACATCATCTATTGCTATATGTGGAGTCTCTGCTCTCCACATCCTCATTAAAATGGCCCATGGTGAGCACTCCTTGTGTACACATCTACTTGTATTTAGCAGTCCCTATTAGGTAACAATATAGACGTGGTACAGTGTGAGCCATTGTCCCCGATCTGCTAGCTCTGTCGAAATTAGCAGAAAGAATTGTACTGACTTTCCCAAACTCCTAGACATGATTAAAAAGAAATAATCAAGCATTGGATTAGGTCTGATCATGTTTTCACTGCAGTCTTCTATTTGGGTACACCACCGACTAACTGACACTACAACAAGTCCTCATACTCACAGGCAGCCAAAAGTGCCTCTAGCGGTATGTCTCTTCTCGCTGTCAAACACTCGGGGAAACTGAAATAAACGGAACCACAGCATTGGAGCACAGCCAGTTTTGCAGTTTATTTAGTTTTTGATACTCTGCAGCATGATGCGATGTGAATGCTTTTTATATTATTTGACACTTTCTGTTCCAGGCGTCTATGTTTTAGCAGTCGCAAGGAATGTGTACCCCAGTATGAGGCCTGTATATACAAGGTCTAAAACTAGTCGATTCACTATGAATATTAGGGATTGACCGATTTATCGGTAAGGCCGATATCAGCATTTCCCAAAATGCTGTCTAGTTTGCGGTTGCAAACTAGACTGATATTACTGATATGGCTTCGAGGGGTTTTACCAGGGTGATGCCTGCAGCTGGTACCGTTCTTTAGTTTCAGCTTCAGCTTCATTGTAATAACAACCGATGCGGCTCAGCAGCCGCTCGGCTGTTATTACAAACAGCGGGAGGGGACATCCCCCTCTCCAGTCGCTCCCCCAGGCTCTCCCGTCCCACCGGGAGGCCCAAGCAACCAGCCAGCTGGTCTGCCTGCTGGCTGGAGACCCGAACAAAGCCGATGCTTCGTTTGGGTCTCGGATCTAGTAACCCGGAAGCGATGTCATGACATCACTTCCCGGATTACTGGCATCTTAAAGACACCAGTTTTAAAAAAAAAGAAAGTATTCAAAAACGCCGATCTTGACATTTTGAATACTTTCAAGTGCAGATAGACCCCCGATCCCTCTATAAAGAGTACCTGTCACTGCCTATTACTGTCACAAGGAATCCTTGTGACAGCAATAACACTGATGGAAAAAAAAAGTGTAAACATTTTAAGTGTACAGAATATCGGCACATAATATCGGCTGATGGCCTGAGAGGTTGCCAAAATATCAGTATGGTATTGTCACCGAAAAAACAATATCGGTCAATCCCTAATTAATATTAAATAAAAAGCCTGTTTTCTTAAACCCCTTCCCGCCCCAACATCCCTTTTAAATACATTATTTATCCCCAGAGGGCAGGATGGACTCCCAGAATATGTGACCACTGTGATTGGCTGTCAGTGATCACATACTGTAGCAGTGAAGTCTGTTCTAACATCTCCCCATGACTAGAGACCAAGACTTGTCTATGACAGCTTGGTCACTGTGCTGAGAGCGCATATGTATAACGGTCCCAAGAGGTCAATGAACATAAAGATCATGGCTTGGCATCAAGCCCCCACAAGTGCCCCCATAGCAAGCCGCTTTCTATGGGGGCACTTGACCGGGGAGGGAGGAGCCCGAGCGCCCTTGGTGGACCCTAGAAGAGGAGGATCTTTTGCACAGAGCAGGTAAGTATAACATATTTTTTTAATTACTTTTAGTATTACTTTAATGCATTCCCTGCATTAAGCTAAACATAGTACCAGTAGTTTTATTGCCCCCCTCACCCCCACTTTTACTGTTGCCCATCTGTAGTGGTGCTTCTCTTTCTCTCTCTCCTTACAGGACATATATGTACAGTGGGAGCCATTGGCTCCTGCTACTGTCAGTCAAACCCTGTGAAGAGGGAAGAGCGGGGGTCAGGGTATCGCTGCGCTGTGTGTGTCTATGAATGCACACAGCCCCACTCAGAAGTGAGCCCAAACAGGCTCCCTCATAGCAAGCGGCTTGCCATTGTGGCACACAGAAGAGGAGGAGCCCAGAGTGCTGGTGGATTCCAGGAAGTAAATGCTACATGAATCATCTGCCCCTACTCAAGATGGTCACGGCGAGAAATGCTAGAGGGTGTTTTTCAAAGTGATTTCTTAGCAAAATAAAGCATGGCGACATGAATGGATGGAGGAGTTTGCTTTGAATATTAACAATCTATTAAATTGTGCTTTTGGTTTGTGGTGCAGTGTCGTTACGCTTTAAGCCCTAGCTTGTGCAATTTCTTTATGAGTAAATTATGTGGAATGTCTTGCTGAAATCAAGATTCAGGCTATGACCACAGCACCACCCTGGTTCAAAACATTTGTGATGTGTGTCAGGAAGTTCAATCAGATTGGTCTGATATGATCCGCCCTCAGTAAAGCCATGCCAGATAAAAAGACAGTTTGCAATAGTTGGTTTCATGAGCGGTATTAGTAATTTAACGTGTGTGTGTGTGTGTGTGTGTGTGTGTGTGTGTGTATGATTTGCGCACTGGGAAGTTGGGATGCTTCAGGAAAGGAGAAGGGTTCCCTGGAGAAGGCTCAAACCACCAGGTGGCTTCTAAGTCACTTTGTCTAGCAAAACGCCTGGTGTAATAGTTTTACAGTAGATCCAGAGTAAGAAATGCTAAGGAAACATATTACATTAACATAAATATGTACAGTTGGAATGTAGAACTCAGAATGTCTGACTTTTAACATTTACATTTAATATTACAGAACAAGTCCAGTTGAATGTGACCAACTATCCCCAGAAATACAATGGCCTGGATAAATGAAAACCTTTGAAATGGGAACAGACATGTCTTATTTTAGGATTATGAAATGTATGAAGACAAGCCTGAATAATTAGAAAAGTATGTGAAGAGATAATGAAGTGGCTGAATGCAAGCTATTGCAATTTCAACATCCTTCCCTTGAAAATTCATTCAGTCATTTTCATTCCTCTACTATATACGCTTAGAAACCTAGTCTGTGCCCACCCAGTCCCCTATATGGAGTGACACAACAGTTTTTATTATACATAGCAAAACATTTTAAGGTTAGTACACACGGGCCGAATGTCAGGCGACATTGATCGGTTCAATAAAAACTAGCCGACATTCGTGTGTATGGCAGCCGGTCTGATAGAAGCCGGCTTCTGTTGGACGAGCATGCTGGAAAACCAGCAGCCAACCGACTCCCGATCAGCGCTCACAGCCAATGGCAGAGAACGCTGACTGGAGTGTTCTGGGGGGGGCGTCCAGCTCAGATCACAATAGCTCAGCAGGGGAGATCACTGTACTAACATCAGATTTTTAGTACAGCAGCCCCAATCTGAGCTGTCAGTTTTTTTTCATTCAACCCCGTTTGCTAGACTTTAGTCTGGCTTCACGGCTATGTGTTGTAATAATGTGTACATTAAAGGGGTTGTAAAGGGAGAAGGTTTTCTATCTTAATGCATTCTATGCGTTAAGATAAAAAGCCTACTGTGTGCAGCAGCCCCTCCTGCCCCCTAATACTTACCTGAGGTCCATCTCGATCCAGCGATGTCCAAGAATGCCTTGCCAGACAAATAGGGTAAATGTCTGTCTGTCTGTCTCTTTCTCTCTCTGTCTCCCCCTCCCCCCCCCCCTTTCCCCCCTCCCCCTTTCCCCCCCCCCCTTTTCGCCTCCTCTCTCCCCCCCCCTTTTTGCCTCCTCTCCCCCCCTTCCCCCCCTTTCTCCCCCCTTTCTCCCCCACTCCCCACCTCTTTCCCCCTCTCCCCACCTCTTTCCCCTCTCCCCACCTCTTTCCCCCTCTCCCCACCTCTTTCCCCCTCCCCCCCACCTCTGTCCCCCCTCTCTTTCCCCCTCTGTCCCCCTCTCTCCCCCTCTGTCCCCCTCTCTCCCCCACCTCTGTCCCCCTCTCTCCCCCACCTCTTTCCCCCTCTCTCCCCCACCTCTTTCCCCCTCTCTCCCCCACCTCTTTCCCCCTCTCTCCCCCACCTCTTTCCCCCTCTCTCCCCCACCTCTTTCCCCCTCTCCCCCCCCTACCTCATTCCCCCTCTCCCCACCTCTTCCCCACCCCCCCCTCTTTTCCCCTCTGTCCCCCACCACTTTCCCCCCCTCTCCCCACCACTTTCCCCCCCTCTCCCCCACCACTTTCCCCCTCTCTCCCCCCCCCCTACCTCTTCTCCCCCCCCCTTTCCCCACCTCTTCCCCACCTCTTACCCTCCCCTCTCCCCACCTCTTTCCCCTTTCTCCCCCCACTCTTTTCTCTCTCTCTCTCTCTCTCTCTCTCTCTCTCCTCTCTCTCTCTCTCTCTCTCTCTCTCTCTCTCTCTCTCTCTCTCTCTCTCTCTCTCTCTCTCTCTCTCTCTCTCTCTCCATTTACACTGCTGCGGGATTGAAATCATGCGAGTTCAGCCGAACTCGCCCAATTTCATTACCGCATGTCAGTCCGACGATTTCAGAGGTTTCCTGCACAGATGTCTATTGAAATTGCACCTGAAATTGCCAGAAGTAGTGCAGGAACTACTTTTGGGAATCGGTGCGGTGCCGCAAAGTTAGTCACACTATTTCGGATGGTTCCATTGCGGGCAATGGCCACCAATTTGGCATGTGATTTGACATGTCAAATTGCATGCCATATCTCATTAATGTGAACCAGGCCTTAATAGAAAACATCTTTCCTCAGCCAAGCACTGTGAAATTGCAGGATGTAGCCATTCACAAGTCTGCTGCATGGGGGGATTTGTTCCAGCAAGAGCTGTCAGCTGAGCGATCAGGAGCTTTCCACCCTCCAGGATGGAGCAGTAATGCCTGGCTCTGCCACTAGACCAATGAGTACACAGCATGTTCTCTGCATACACAAATGTCTGTGATATGAGTGACTGTGACTTGTAATAAGGCATGATTTGCCAGCTGAGGTGAGAACTTTATACATGGTGCATGTTATTCCCAACATACATCATTCAATGGGTTATGTGTATTCATTCACCCAGAATGCCAATCCTCCTGTAAACAATTAGTGCCCTTTAAATTCCACTTTGCAGATATGACTTTCTGTTGTGGTGTGTAAAGAGAAAAAAATTCTTTACTGTATGCTAATTTTCAGCTCCCTTCCTGGTCTTACTCAACCCTTTTTGGTGTAGTAAGAGTCTATTGTAAAAGATTCCTATTAAAAGTAGTGTGTGAACAGAAGTGTAGCAGAGAGCAGTACAGAGCGTGTTCCCCAAGTTACACACAGGTCCACCTTAAAGTGACCCTGTCATTAGAGTAATACAGAAGCTGCCATTGCTGGATTCAATCTAAAAATGTCCTGTGTCTTAATTATTTTAATTCACAAACCTAGAAAAATGAGCCTTGCAGTTTGTTGTGAATGGGGCTGTGTAGCCACAGACTGGTCAGGGTGCCCATACTGATGGGAGTTTTGGGAGCTTTATTCTGTAATCACACAGCTTACTATGTTTAATCTCCATCTCTCTTCTTTAGTTAACTTTTGAATGGCCAAGTGAGCAAAACCATTTTCTGCTGACAATACATATTTATTATTTTAAATGGATCCTCTGGCCTTTTTTTTTTTTTTTTTTTTTTTTTAATTATAAGGCTTTCTTAATAGTTCTGTAGAATGTAGATAATGACTTTGTGCTTCCTGAAATAGAGAGGTTGCTGCTCTTGTAGTCATGCCAGAGGTTGCATCGGATCTGTCCCTTTTCATTACTGTGTTGGCCTTGACATAAAGCACTCTCTGTCCCTCAGTGCATCGGCTTCCTGTTTTGATCTCTTTCTCCGAGCTTTGATGTAATCCAGTTTTCTACACACAGTAAACCGATCTCATCCTCACAAAGTAAATATTGCTGTTTCAAATGTTTCTGATCTGTATGCTTGTCACTTAAAACATTTTCTGTCTGCAACCGTGCGCCTATGTTCTTACACCATGAAAATAATTACCGATTGGTTGCTGTGAACAATACCTCCCGATTTTTTTGATTTATTTTTTTGCTAGCATTGCAGAGTGGATGAAATACATGCATGCTTGTTCTGGTCTAGTGTATAAAATGTTATTGTTATAGGTTTAAAAGGCGCTCTTTCCAAATGTAACACGCTGGCTTTTCTGCTGCCACGGACTATTGGGTCTCATTCTGCGCGTAATCAGAATGTGGACACAGCTGGGTAAACTATTGTACATCTCCATCTCTCTGTCTCTCTGCTAGAATCCATATATGAGATCTCTATTACAGTTTAATATTTGTCAGTAGTGGTCATCAGAAGTCAAGAAGTGATACTGGCTAAATGTTAAACTTCATTTTCCATGTCACATCCTGGATTTATTGCATGTGCTGCTCTTCAGTCCTGTCATCACAATCTTTCAATGCCTACAAGATGAAAGACACAGGACCATGATATCCCCAATTGAGCAAGGGTGAATAATACTATGTATCGAAGATTGGTTAGTATGAATAAGAATGGCAGCATACATTTTTTTTTGAACTTGGTGTCTTTGAGTACTGTACTTGGGATTGTAGTGTAAGAATGTTTTTATGTGACAAAAATGATAATTGCATTGTCCAAATTTGGTCACTTCTTTTTTTTTTTTTTTTTTTTTTTTTGCAAATCCATTTTATTTTTATAGATATAAAAAAAAAGGGGGGGGGGGGTTACAAATTCCAACAACCTACCCCACACAGGGGATTAGTTGGAATGAGTGTAGTAGAGATATGGCAACGGCAACCTCTAGCGAAACATCCGGCGGGTTAGCGGTTTTTCTGCCCCATTCTTCGTAGGTATCTCAGTAGAGAGGTAGATTTGAATTAATAGATGTTTCCAGAATGTGAGAGAGGGGAGGATCGATTTCTTCCAAACCAACCTCCAGGTGTTGGCAAAAAATTCAAGGGCTTGAATCGGCCGCCGTGGATTGTTCCTCTGTATACATACATACAGATACAGTGTGTATACTATGTGTGTGTGTGTGTGTATATAATTTATTTGGACACAGGCACAATTTTCATACTTTTGGCTCTGTATGCCACTGGAGTAAAATTAAAATGAAACAATCCAAATGAATTTGAAGTGCAGACTTTCAGCTTTAATTCAAGGGGTTGAACATAAATATCAAGTACAAATTTTAGGAACTGCAACCATTTTTATACACAGTCCTCCCATTTTCGGGGACTTAAATGTAATTGGACAAATGAATATAATCGTGGAATAAAAAGGTTCATTTTTAATATTTTGTTGAGAATCCTTTTACTGGCAATGACTGCCAGAAGTCTGGAACCCATAGACATTACCAAAGACTGGGTTTCCTCCTTTCTGATGTTTTGCTAGACTCTAACTGCAGCTGTGTTCAGTTGTTCTTTGTTTGTGCTCAATTGGGTTGAGATCAGATGATTAACTCGGCCGTTGCAGAATATTCCACTTCTTTTCCCTCAAAAGTTCCTGGGTTGCTTTTGTAGTGTGTTTTGGATCATTGTTCATCTGTACTGTGAAGCGCCGTCCAATCAACTTTGCTGCATTTGGCTGAATTTGGGCTAACAGTATATCTCTAAACACTGCAGAATTCATCCGACTGCGTCTGTCTTCTGTCACATAATCAATAAACACCAATGACCCAGTGCTACTGGAAGCCATGCATGCCCATGCCATCACACTGCAAGCTCCACCATGTTTTACAGATGATGTTGTGTGCTTTGGATCATAAGCTGTTCCAAGCCTTCTCCACACTTTTTTTTTCTTCCCGTCATTCTGGTACAGATTAATCTTAGTTTCATCGGTCCAAAGAATTCTTTTCCAGAACTAGTCTGGCTTTTTTAGATGTTTTTTGGGGAAAGTCTAATCTGACTTTTCTAGTCTTCAGGCTTATGAATGGTTTGCACCTTGTGGTGAACCCTCTGTATTTGCTCGTGAAGTATTCTCTTGATTGTAGACTTTGACAATGATACACCCACCTCCAGGAGAGTGTCCTTCACTTGTCTGGATGTTGTGAATGGGGTTTTCTTTACCATAGAGAGGATCCTTCGATCATCCACCACTGTTGTCTTTCATGGACCTCCAGGCCTTTTTATGTTGCTGAGCTCACCAGTGCATTCTTCTTTCCTCAGAATGTACCAAACTATTGATTTGGCCACTCCTAATGTTGCTGCTATCTCTCTGATGGATTTGTTTAGTTTTTGAAGCCTTACAATGGCCTGTTTCACTTGCATGGACAGCTTGCTTTGTGCCCTGGTGGGCAATTATGTTGGAACAGGAAGAGGCCATCCCCGAACTGTTCCCACAAGGTTGGGAGAGTGAAATTGTCCAAAATGTTTTGGTATGCTAACGCCCTAAAACTTCCCTTCACTGGAACTAAGGGGCCAAGCCCAACCCCTGAAAAACAATTCCACGCCATAATACCCCCTTCACCAAATGATTTAGACCAGTGCACAAAGCAAGGTCCATAAAGATATGGATGAGTGAGTTTGGGGTGGAGAAACTTGACTGGCCTGCACAGAGTCCTGACCTCAACCCGATAGAACACCTTTGGGATGAGTTAGAGTGGAAACTGTGAGCCAGGCCTTCTCGTCCACATCAGTGCCTTACTTCACAAGTGCGCTTCTGGAAGAATGGTCAAACATTCCCATAGACACATTCCTAAACCTTGTGGACAGCCTTGCCAGAAGAGTTGAAGGTTTTATAGCTGCAAAGGGTGGGCCAACTCAATATTGAACCCTACGGACTTAGTCTGGGATACCATTAAAGTTCATGTGCGTGTAAAGGCAGGCGTTCCAATACTTTTGACAATATAGTGTGTGTGTGTGATAGATATATATATATATATATATATATATATATATATATATATATATATATATATATATAAAATAAAAGTGCTGCTTAAATTGACGGTGCTATAGAAGTACCTGTAATAAATAATTAAAGAGACAATCATACTGATGCATTCGGTAAGCCACAATACAACCACACGTTATTGGCTTTTGAGTCAATTAATTTTGAGTGTCACCCCAGTGCACCTTTGACTACACCTCAACACACATTTCAGCGCACCACAAAACATGTGGTGCCTCCAAAAGAAAAAAAAAGTTAGACATGGTTACAATAAAGCATTGTAATGACACAGGGTCTAAAGGCTCTTTTTTACCTTTATGCATTCTGTGCTTGAAGGTAAAAGACCTGCTGTGTTCAGCCCCCCCCAGGCCCCCCTAATACTTACCTGCTATTTGCTCTTGGGGCACTTGGCAAAAAGGAAGGGAGGGGCCAGGAGTGTTGGTGGGGGACCCGAGAAGAAGAGGATCAGGGCTGCTCTGTGCAAAGCCACTGCACAGAGCAGGTAAGTGTAACATATATATATATATATATATATATATATATATATATATATATATATATATATATATATATATATATATATATATATATATATATATATTATTATTATTATTATTATTATTATTATTATTATTTATTTAAGGTACTTATATAGCGCCGTCAATTTACGCAGCGCTTTACATATACATTCACATCAGTCCCTACACCCTCAAGGAGCTTACAATCTAAGGTCCCTAATTCACATTCATACATACTAGGGCCAATTTAGACAGGATCCAATTAACCTACCAGCATGTCTTTGGAGTGTGGGAGGAAACCGAAGTACCCGGAGGAAACCCACGCAGACACAGGGAGAACATGCAAACTCCAGGCAGGTAGTGTCGTGGTTGAGATTCGAACCAGCGACCCTTCTTACTGCTAGGCGAGAGTGCTACCCACTACACCACTGTGCCGCCCCTATTATATTATATATATATATATATATATATATATATATATATATATATATATATATATATATATATATATATATATATATATATATATATATATATATATATATATATATATATATATAGCCAAAATCCCTGCATTGTTTGTTGGGGCAGCAAGGGAGCACCCACAAGCAGAGGAAAGCACTGAAGCAAGGAATAAGGCAAGTAAAACACCTTATTGACACATTTTTAACCTTGGGGACCTTAACCAGTGCTTGGAGAGGGGGTTGTCTTTTGTTCTTGTTGCCGGAGTTTTGCCTTATTTCCTATC
Source organism: Aquarana catesbeiana (assembly GCF_042186555.1). Taxonomy (NCBI): domain Eukaryota; kingdom Metazoa; phylum Chordata; class Amphibia; order Anura; family Ranidae; genus Aquarana; species Aquarana catesbeiana. The sequence goes on from NC_133324.1 coordinate 269,947,688, forward strand.
TCGGGGACACTTGTTTATTGGGGACATAGACAGTGATAACAACTTCCTGATCTGGGAAATGTACTCCCAACAAGAAATACCTGAAAGAGTTTGAATCTTGCTCCACTCCATCCAGAAATGTGGAGAAAAAAATGTGTTGGCACACTAAATTGTCAGGAGTCAGATTTTTGTACACGTTAAAGTGGTTGTAAACCCTAACATATACCCAGTGAAGGGACTAAGAAGTGGAGAAGGCACCTTCTCCAGTTACATAGTAGGTGAGGTTGAAAAAAGACACACGTCCATCAAGTCCAACCTATGTGTTCTTATCCTTTCCAGTTGGAATTGCTTCTACTGTTTAGAATAGCTGCCCCGGTGTCAGTGTAGCACCCCCTATGTCTCTCTGCATGACACTACTTCCCCATATTGGATGATTGATCTCCTGGACAGAAGCGCCCTATGTTCCATGTACCAGTGAAGGGACTAGCCTCAGGTGATACACAGAGATGAAACAAATCCTCCTACATATGTTGTATCTGTCTATCTGCAGTCTTCTCTTTACATCTGTTCATAGTGCTGAATTTAAAAGCTTGTCTGAGCTTTCAGAAAAAAGGGGACGGAGAGCAGAAGTCACACTCTGCAGTGCAGAGCTCAGTGAGCTCTGAGAGCTGATTGGAGAGAAAAGACACACCCCCTTCATACAAATCACAGGTACAGAGCTGAGGTTGTCAATCAGCTGGAGCTCCCTCCCCATCACCATTTTTCTATTGGCGTTAGGAAAACTTGTTAGAAGTGATTCATGTTAATAGTAGAAGAATGAAGCAGCAGACAAAAATGCAATTAGTGTTTTTAATTGAGACAAGTACACACTACAGAGGGATATGCTTTGTTCATATTTCTTGTCTGATGTTTACAACCTCTTTAAAGACAACTTATTGTATGTGTGTGCATTAGTTAAGATACACACATTACTTTCTGGCTTGTCGCTCTATAGACATATTATATGTCACTCTTCTCCTTCGTTCATGTGGCAGCTTTCAATACTGATGTGTCAGACATCTGTAAACATTTCCAGCGGGTGACTGGCATCTTGCACAGAGTAGCAGCACTATCAGCAATGTAAGATTTAGCATTTAGGGTCACTATTACTATATTTGTGTCGATTCTGTTGGCTGCTCTAGCGGGACTCCTTGTTGATTCCCAGTAAGCAGTTGTGAAGCCACTAATGATGTCCCCGTAGAGCTGTCGTAGCTCCAGTATAAGAGCGTTCAGATTATGAGCAGAGAATCCTGTAAAGCTTATATATATATATATATATATATATATATATATAGTCTCCCAAGGAGCTTTGTGAATGGGGGGAATAATGTGCAACAACCATTGTACAATTTGTCCAAAGCCTTGTTCACATTAGTAACAATGTCATTTGTCATCATGCAGTCGAATCAGTTTGTTTGTTCTTATACTGAATAAGATGTGGCAGAAAGGCCAGAGTGGTGAATATTACTGTTCCGTCTTCTTTAAAAGAACATGAGACATGCTTACTCCTTTTAGTATAGTTATGAATGTGGAGCCATTAAATCAACATTTATTCATTTTTGGGAGAATGTTGGCAAATGGAGCATATAAAGGGTCTAACCAAAGGGTTTGCACTAGGGTTGCTACGATACTAGTAGCGGTGCCGATACCGAGTATTCGCACAAGTATCGTTTACTCGTGCAAATGCACCGATACCTGAAACCGATACTTTCAGGCTCGGTTCTTTGAGCTGTCGGTGGGGATGAAGAAATGCTCCTCTGTTTAACCCCTTATTAACCCTTAATTTACTCTAATCAGCCTTAATTAACTCCCTATTCTCCTCCCATTTAATTATTATTTTCCTGCTTTTTTTTTTTTTTGTTCACGTCTATTTTATAAACGATAAACGATTAAAATTTTTTTGTTTGTTCGCTTTGTTAGTGAATATTTTTACACATATATATTAACATATATTTACACATTTCACATTAAAAAAGCGCAAAATTAAAAAACAAAATCAATTTATTTCATTTGTAAATGACTTTTCAATGCTTTGTACTATTGCTGACAGCTGAAGTGTAAACAAAACAGTTGTGGTAGGTATCGGTAATTGGTATCGGCGAGTACTAAAAAAAAAGTATCGGTACTCCTAAAAGAAAAAATGGTACCTGTGCACCTCTAGTTTGCACATAACAATGTCATAACAGATTATCAGTGACACAGATTGATGCCTGAATTATCATCTATGACTGTAAGGCTGTGAAATTACCTAGAGACACTTTTATAACGAGTTCAAACTGTCCAAAATGATATTTCCCCCAAAAATCAGTTGAATAGCAGTTACTTTTATAAACCTTACTTTAGCCCTGTTTGGTTGGAAAAACATCCCACAAGGCCATGGGGTGCATTCATTCTTCTGTGGTTTCCCTCTCATGTCTTTTCATTTTAACAACTATAGAATAGTGCATATTATAATGCTCTTGGAAAGGTGAGCATGTTGATGCATCCTAGTGCTTTTTATTTCCCTTCTCCTTTTTTTTTTTTTTTTTCCTTCTTCTTCTTCATCTGAATTGAGGACATGTGCATTTTGTATGCGTTTTGCTGCATTTAAGACATGTTCCATACAGTAAAATTGCAATATGTTCTAGTTTTATTGACTGCACCAGAATGCACTGCAGTGGTGTGAACTAGGGCCATTGGAATCCATGTAAAATACTGTCCATGCTTTTTTGATGCAGAATAAAATGCACTGGACTACATCTGGTGTGAAGTAGCCTTCAGTCCCGGTTAACGCTAGTGCAATTTTAGATGCTCAGAATCGCTTGACTATGGAAATGACATTGTTTTCAATGGTACCCATTCACATCAATACAACTTGGCACAGTGCGCTTTTGGAAAACGTTCCTGTATTACTTTGGTTCGATTTCCAGTGCGATTTTTGACCTCATATAATATGCAAACCACATACAAGTTGCATTGTATAATCATGCTGATAATCAGATTGCACTGACTTCTATGTAGAGGAGGAATCTTGAGTTTCCTTAATGTTACATACAGTATTATCTGCAAATGACAGTTTTTTTGTATGAAGCTGTCTTAGCTGTGCTTTTTTTTTATATTGTCTCTTTACTGTGTGATCTACTTTTTCAAAAAACTCTTTTTGATTAAAAAAGGAAAAAGAAAATCAGATTGCAGCAGTGTGAACCAAGCCTTATACTATTTAAATAACAACATAATAAATACCTGCAAGAGGGACACAAGAAGAAAGTCCATAGGCCATGCCGTTCAAGTAAAACATAATAATCCATATGCCAAGGCATGACTATTAGTGCAATTATCAAGATTGCACCTGTTAGCACACCGTTTTATCTAGGGTGTAAAAATCGAAATACAAGTTTGTGTCGCTTTTGCCCTGATGACAATTTTTTATTGTTTGACGTTACTAAATTGTCAATTGTTTCTTTATTTTTGCAGAAAGATCTGGCATTAAAACCACCAGAGCGGAAAGAGAAGTGGGAAAGGCATCCTAGCAAGAAATCCAGAGCGTCAGGGAAATATATCTCTGCGGAGCCAAGTGAGAATGGACACAATCATGATGCAGGCAGCTCAGAAAGAGAGCTGGAAAGAGGAAAGGAGCGTGACAAGAAGAAATACCCTCTCAAGGCAGTCAATCAGGTAAGGAGTCAAACTGTTCCTTTCATGTTGTTTGCTGATCACCTCTGATTTCAGAGATGATCATTTCATGAACTGTGGCGTATTTTAAAGTTCGCCTTCCATGATAGAAATATGGGGGCAGCCATTGCTGACCTCCTGAAAAAGATTGCCGGTTGGTTGTTATGCTGCCCTGATAGATGAGATTATTTTTAATTTAATGATTCAGAATGAGTATACAGATCTGAGAACTCATAGAAAAGTCAATGTCTGCAAATTTGTTTTGGGTCAGTGGTGCAAAAATCTTGACACAAAAGGGGTCAGAATTACAGCTAGGCAACCAGTTTTTTCCAGAAGAGAAGTCAGAAGTGGCAGCCTCCTATATTTCTTTTATGACCAGTTTTCTTTAATGGTTAGCAAGCTTGAACGTGCAAAGAAAAGTGTCCTCAATAAAGTGTACGTACTAGACATTCCATGGAAAAGTGCTTGTGTGAATAGGAGAACTCCCAGCAAAATCATAAAGGTAATGTGGGAAATTTACTGAGACTGTTGTAGACTGAATCTGGAGCAGCTCTACATGGCACCCTGTCCACTTCTAACATTCTTTTTAAAGCGGAGCTCCAGGCTCCTTCAGAAAAAAATAAAGTCAGCAGCTACAATTTCTGTAGCTGCTGACTTTAATATTAGGACACTTACCTGTCCACGAATCTAGCAGTGTTCTCACCCAAGCCTGTTTTTCAATCGGCTGTCGGGTGCTGCTGACGCCATTGTCGCTAAGGGAAACCAACAGTGAAGCCTTGCGGCTTCACAGCCAGTTCCCTACTGCGCATGGACGAAACGCACTGCGCGTTGTGAATTGCCTGGTGGTGGGGAAGGAGGAGGGGGGGGCCGAACTTCCTGCTGAGTTCGCCACGGCAAACTCACCCGCAAGCAGGAGTGGGTGCCTGTCAAAACCAGGAGGCAGACAAGTGGAGCTTCCCCTTTTGGGTGGAGCTCTGCTTTAACTGAACAAACTGAAAATGGAAGCTGATTGATTACTGTTCACAGATTCAATCTGCTTCAGTTTTAGTAAATCCCTCTCAATACATTTTATTAATCCATTATTACAATTAAAAACAAATACAGCTGGCCATATAGTAGTACAGCTTTTGTTCTGAATGTTTATTCGACTTTTGAATGGTTAGTGAGGCCAAATCAGCAATCGTTTTCAACCACAGTGACAAGAAATTTTGAAGGAGCAGGATGGAAAATTGTTCTTGAAAAAATTAGATTCTAACTGCAAATTGTACATATTGTAATGCGCATATTCTCGGCACAAAACAAACCTGTTTAAACATTTGGGATATCTTTCAAGTAGCAGGCGAGGCCGAAATTTTAAGGAAAATTTTAAGGACTTTTAAGAACAAATACACCGCAGAGAAGAAGGCGCTTCTAAGTGCAATAATAAAACACTTTAATGACCAGAAAGGGTTAAAAACACTTACAAGATGGAATTGAAAAACATGCAAATCAGTGAATCCGTAACATCCAGCGGGATGCCTCCTGGGAGTAAAGACAGAAGCTTCTGGTGGAAATTCCAGCCGACCAGCGGTGGGACACACCGTGCTGTCAGGACCAGCATGGAATCCAGGCAACCAGATAAGATGTCAGAGTGGGCGGGACATGTTTTGGAGCATGCTCAGTCATTCCTTCAAACCAAACGGGAGCAACTGGACATGCACAGAAACATGTCCCGCCCCATTCTGACGTCACTTCCGCTTGCCTGGATTCCATGCTGGTCCTGACAGCACAGCTCTCCATCCTGGATCAGAGAAGCAGTGTTTCCCACTGCTGGTCAGCTGGAATTTCCACCTGCAGCTGTCTTTACTCCCAGGAAGCACCCTGTTGGATGTTATGGATTTATTGATTTGCCTGTTTTTCACTTCCATCTTGTAAGTGTTTTTAACCCTTCCTTGTCATTAAAGTGTTTTATTACTGCACTTAGAAGCGTCTTCTTCTCTGCTTTGTTTTTCCTATAGAGTGTGCTTCCCTCTTCTGAAGTGCTGCTCTGTGGTCCATTAATCACATCTCAAGAGCCAGTCATGTACTGTTTATTAAAGTCTCCTTGTTCTCCAGAGTGCCCTATTCTCCACCCTCCTTGATCAAATGCACAGATGAACAATTTTTTTGAACTTCCATATGAACGTTCAAAGAAGCATCCTATTGGTGTATGGTTAGCCTTTTTTTAAAATCGGATATATATCATACTAGGAAGTATCATTTACTGTAGGTCTTCCTGAACCAAGACATACATGTAAGAGCAAACATGTCAGTGAAAGTACAAGTTTGATCCATTATAAAGCAGAGGAATGCATGTCCCTCTCAATGTCATGTGGTAGCTGTATCAGAACTTCCACTGAATAAGTTTACATGGTTGCTATAGGGCTTGGTCAGAACTAGAAGGGGTGACAGATGGGCTCACTGTTTTTAACTTCACTGTTTTGCCTCCTAGTTTAAATGCTCCAAAGTCCCTCCACTAGTTCACCTGTGCTTATGCCAGCCCAGCGCCCTCTTCCCTTGTGACTGTGTGTTAACTTCAGTGCAGTGTTCATTTTGACATCACATTTCGGTTTAGTTTTAGTCCTAGTTTTTTTACTAAAACATCATTTTAGTTTTAGTTGTATTTTAGTCATCTGAATTGTTTTAGTCGTATTTTAGTCGACTAAAATCTTCAGTACAAACTCATTATATACTCCTGGGGTCAAAATCTAATAGCGTGTGATGGGGATGGGGAAGAAAATGGGAGTGCACAGGGCAGAGAGTTGATTTGGAGAGGCTGTTGTTTTACACAGCACTTAGCACTGCTACCTTGCTGGGAGGGGAAACGCGGCATTGTTCCTGAGCTCGCAGACAGAGGGAGCCTGCGTCTGTCAGCCAATACAGCTTGTCAGGGGGCTGGGGCTTTAACAGACAGGCAGAGCTCCGAGGAAAGCAGACGTTCAGGTGGGTAAACGTCTCTCCCTCACACTTTCGTTCTGTTTTCATTCATTGACCAAAATTTAAATTGATTTTCATCATAGTTTTCGCCAATTGATAAAAATGTGAATTTTTCGTTTAGTTTTTGTCACTGTAAACATGCTGCTGACATCAACAAAATGAATGCTACCTCAGTGGAGTAATCTCCTGATGGCTGCCCTAAAGTTCCATCATTGCACTCAGGCACACAGTTACTAGAAAGTATGAAGAATCAATGAAATGCAAGATCACTCACCAGCGCCCTCCACAGTTCTTTGAGAACTACAAGCTTTCTGCTGTAGTTCCAGAACATGCTTGTATTCATTCATTCACAGATCGCTGTGAATGAATGATGTGGCTGTGTGGGCGGAGCCCCGCACAACTGCGCTGTTTATGAAAAGTGACAGTAGGTGCATAGAGAAGAACCCCACTCCCACGGGGGGAGGATCATGATGAGGGGACTGCTGGACCATGTTACTCTCTAAATATGGGTGTAACAGGCTCCCAAAGGTGATCTTATCCTTTAACATAACAAAATATAGAGGGATTGCAAAACTTTCATGACTGTGATTATTTATTTTTTGTGAGTTTCTTTCCAACATGAAACAGTAAAATATTTCCGACATCGTGGTGATGCGCCTCCTTAGGTTTGCGCAGTGGTGTTCACTGATGATGCTACCTTTTGTGATTTAAGTCCCACAATTATTTTTTCTGTGCAGTTTCCACTCTCTTCTTTATTATTGTACTCTATAATTGTTCTAGGGTCAAATAGGAAATATATATTCCAAGCAATATTTCTCAACCCCAAACCTAAGAATGCCAACCTGATCATGTTCTTGGGATTTCCCTTAGTGAGATTGACTGTGACACTTAAGAAAGTAAAAAAGAGTCAAAGAGTTTTGACAGATCACCTGTCAAAGATGAACACAGAAGTCCAAAATCATGGTTTGTTGGTGGTACTTGAGTTTAATATGATGGACCTGGCTAAAGTTGGCCATTAAAGAGGAACTCTAGTTGTTTTTTTAAAAAATTCACAAATCTTGTAGCTGCTGACATTTAAGAAACAATCACCAGCCCAGAAGTCCAGCGCTGACTTCACCAGGGCCGTTTCTTCACCTGTCTTTGGATCTCCAGAACCACCATCTTGGCTTTAGGGGGCTGGCTCTAATTGCCAGCTGTTTTACAACTGGCTCCCCCCTGCACATGCGCAATTTTGCCCCGGGCCGTCAGATTGGTCCCGCAGCCTCTTGAGACTTTGAATGTGTCCCAGGAGATTGGGGGTGGACCAAGTTTACATAATTCTTGCGAGTGGGAGCAGATACCTATAAAAAAAATACATATATATATATATAAAGCACCTCCCAAATATGTTAGAGCAGGGGTCCCCAAACTCGTCCCTTGCTGGTCTTTATCTAGCCCTTGGGGCACTTTTTCTTCCGCTTATACGAGGCACTATGCCTTCCTCTGACACCAATGATGTGTTCAGTGAGAATTTCTATCATCATAATCTGATTGCAGACATGTGGCTGCTACATTATTGATGAAAGAAAATGGGTTTTCCATAGAAACTGTAAATGGTTTGTTGTGCATGCTTCTGTACGAAGCGGTACTGTAAAGCACTGTAGTTCTATCTTCTGAGTGTATGCTAATCTATACATGCATATCTGCCAGGATAGTTTCACTAATTGGTAGGCTTTTGGCAACTGGGCCGGATGTGGCCCCTTGCTTGCCTTTTATTCGGCCCTTGGGGCACTTTTTCTTCCACTCATACGAGCACTATTCCTTCCACTGACACCAATGATGAGGTGCTTTTCCTCCCACTGACACCAATGATGAGGCACTATTCCTTCAGCTGACACCAATTATGGGGCACTATTGCTCCCAATGATGGGGCACTATTCCATTCACTGACACCAATTATGGGGCACTATTCCTTCCACTGTCACCAATAGTGTCATTGTTTTGTTTTGCTCCCACTGATTAAGCCTATGGCATTCTTTGCTCCCACTGATGCTAGGGCATTTTCTACTCCAACTGGCCACAGTCAGGCCCCCCTGAAATTTGAAGGGCAGTAAACTGGCTTTTTGTTTTGAAAGTTTGGAGACCCCTGTGTTAAAGGATGGGGTGGGGGGGTGGGGGGTGGGGGGCAGATTATTGATACTTTAACTTTTAAGTGGAGGTCTTCTTTCAGATGGATAAGATGCGGGCTTGTCTGTACACCAGTGACCTCAGACTTTTTGTGCCCTTGTTATATATTGATAAATTCCTGTTTTAGACTGAAATATATGTTTAGCACTGGTAGTTCTGTTATAAAGTAAGACTGTTTGTGTTCAGTGAGAATCTCTATCATCATAATCTGATTGCAGCCATGTGGCTGCTACATTATTGATGAAAGAAAATGGGTTTTCCATAGAAACTGTAAATGGTTTGTTGTGCATGCTTCTGTACGAGGCGATACTGTAAAGCAGTGCGGTTCTATCTTCTGAGTGTACACTAATGTATACATGCATATCCTGCCAGGACAGTTTCACTAATAGGTAGGCTTTTGGCAAATTGAAGCTAGCACATTGCTCCCCAATTCTGTCAAGTCTGTGAATTATTTGTGTCAGTTTTGTAGCAGTGGGGGTAGATGATGTCTGCGAGGTCTCGGGGAAAGGAGCAGCACCACACTGTGAAGAGGGCACAGATGGTTGTCCCTTCTACTGCAACAGTAATCTGTGGCTGCATCAAATTCACAGCTGCTCACCCAATCCACCGGGAGATCCCCAGCCCAGAGTGCAGGCAAGAGGAAGGCAGCATGGCGAGCTTAATGTATCTCAGCCCAGCATACAGCCGAGCGGCTTTTCCATCATAAGAATGTGTTTCGCTAGAGTGTTGGCATCGGATTGAATATAATAGATTAGTAGATAAGAGATCATGTTAAAAACTTATATTAAATTGCCTTCTGGATGTAAATTATGTATAACCATGGAAAATATTTTAAAACAGGCCATATTTGTTTAAGATCGGACCAAACATTTGGTCACACAGATTTAAAGTGGATGTAAACCCAGCGTCATCCTTTCTAAACTACTGCCATAGTGGTTATCTATAAGGATATACACGCCTCCTGCATGTATCTTTACCTGTCAAATGTCTCCCCTCTGTCTGTTATTAGACCCCAAAAACTGCAGATTCTGTGGGTGGGTCTGTTGTCTGGAGCTCGGTGGGTGGAGTCGTGATGTCAGTAGACTCCCCGCCCACCTCTACACTCCCCTTGTCAATATGCATTTTCTCCTGTATATTTCTTACACTGATCTTCTGCTATGATCTCTAACATCCAGTGAAAAGACAGGAAAGTAACCACATGACTTTAGCATGCCAAATCATGCTGAGGTGTGGAACAGCCAATCCTTGCAGAGCTGCTGAAGAAAGGAGTGGGGGTGGGAATTAAACAATAATGCATGTCTTAGGCTAGTACACGAGATATGTAAATCACCTGTCACTCACAGCAAGGGGGAGGATTTGACAAAGTTTTTCTCTGTTTGTCAAGATTTATCTCACTGAACAATAAAAGAGGATTGCTCAGAGCTGGATTAACTCTGTGTGGCAAGACTGGGCTCAAATGATAGGAAATCTTAGACTCTACATTATGACATAAAAAAAAAAAATCGGGTTTACATCCACTTTAAGCTCATTCCTTTAAAGAGTAACTCCACTTTTGTTGAGAGAAAAAAAAACATTCCCCTCTGGGTGATCATTGTACATTGCAGGGATTTTAACTTGGTTTGTAATTCTGAAGAAATAGATTTTGTGTCCATTGGCAGTCCTGGTTCACACTGATGCGGTGTGGAAAACGCCATGAATCCTGTGTGTTTCCTGCACTGTATTCTGCTATCTGCTGCGGGTGTCAATTAAAAGTTAATGGCACCCCAAAAGCTGGTCGCAAACGCAGTGCGTTTGCCCATACTGGATCACTTGGGTATATATATCCATGTGATCCGATTCCAGTGCGGCTAAAAAAAAAAAAAAAGGTGCCTGCACCTTTTTGCTGTGGATGCGGTGCAATTTGAGCAATAAAAAATTGAATTGGCTCCAATTGCTCCGCACATATTTACATGTGATTTGCACAGGAATGCGGTGTGATTCCTGTGATATTTTACATGCGGTTCCCAGTGTGAACCTAGGCTGAACCTGTATGGGAGTGATCTACAATTGTCAATTAGCTGATGCACTTGCAGGGCTCTAATGAGGAAAGTAGCAGTGTCTGCATCCCTTTAGACGTGATTTCCCTTTGGGAGTATGTCACCAAAAATGACTTTTTTGTTGCAGGGGATGTCTGAAATCTGATTTATATCTTAAAGTGATTGTAAAGTCTCGTTTTTTTTTCTCTAAAAATAACAAACATGTTCTACTTACCTGCTCTGTGCATCAGCACTCGCAGCCATTGTGTTTTTTTTTTGGGGGGGGGGGGCGCTGTCAGAACCCCGTGTTAGAACACAGTAGCTCAGCAGGGAGATTTCTGTATTAACATTGGATAGTTAGTACAGCAGCTAACTCCTCAGATTTTTTTTTCGTTCAGCCTGCTGGGTTGAATGAAAAAAAAGATGATAGTGTGTACCAGGCAATAGTGCAGACTTCTGGGGAAAACAGTGAGCCAATCACTCAAGCAAGAAATGACATGTCTGGGGGGAATTCTTTCTGCACATCATTTGTGTATAGAATGCCTCCAGGTTGCCATATTGCATTGCATTTTGCAGAAAATGACAGCGCTGCAGATTGAAAAGAAAGGGAAATTTTTTAACAACATTCAGTTGCAATATGATTTGGATTGTAATTTTATATACTATATATTATTTATTATTATTTTTTTTATTTGCTATTTTTTTTTCCCACGAAAGCAGAGTTACCCTTAAGGCCCAGATATACATTACCCCCAGCTAATGTAACTTTTGGGTTGTAAATAGGTAGATATAGACAACATAGAAATGACTTTTCCAGAGTGTTAGGGCTATATCTAAGAAAATGATGAGCGTGCCCATGACTCATTGGTTTCCGGTACAGTACACAGTCTAGAAACACACAGGCAATCTAATCTGTCATATTATCAGTCTGTCAGTCTTTTAAACAAAATAAATAAATGGTTAAGAAAAAGTCCCTGAAGGTTTAGCCTACGATGGCGCCAATTTATGTTACGCTTATAGTTCTGCACAACTGATACGTTTTGTGGGAAAGCCAACACTGTTCTGTCATATTTCATGATCAGGACCATTAATATATACATAAAAATGGAACAGTGAGTTGTGGTCTGCTGGATGCTACCATAGCAGTATACCGAGCCTGGTCTTCCCATGTAGGGGGAACACATATTTCTATGCTTCCTCCAGTTTCACCTAGAGGTCCAGCACTCTCTTTTTATTAAGTATAAGGACGTATGCACACAACGGGCACCAAAAAAAAAAAGGTGTATTGTTTTCTATGTGTACACAGCTACATAAAAATCAGTAAATGTGCTCTGCATTCACGGTCTTGCATATGGACTGTATTTTACTCTAGGGGAGCGGAATTCCTTCAGCCACCTCGCTTGTGTAGATGAAGAAATCTGTTTTCTTTCCTTCAGTCTGATGGCTAAATGAGAAAAAAAAAGGTCATCTATGGCCAGCTTTACTGCCAGCAAGATCATACATAAATAATACTGCCCTGTACCTGAGCTGTTGGTGCCTAAACAAAAAAGGTTAGGCCCGTTTCACACTCCCGCGACTTGAAAGTCGCGTGACTTTACTGTGATTTTGCAGAGATTTCAGGGAATGCCTTTGTAAACTCAAGGTCTATGAACCTCAACTCGCATCAAAAGCAGACCAAAGTAGTACAGGGACTACTTTGAAGTCGCTGCGACTTGAAGTCGCACAGATATGAATGGTACTCATTGGAAATCATGGGGTACTACTTGTCATGCGACTTTGCAGTCCCAAGTCGCAGGACAAATCACACAAGTGTGAAAGGAGCCTAATGTTTACTCTGGAGAACTCCTAAAATGATCACTCAGTGATTTTCACTTAGCCGCTAGAACATTTGAAGCAGAATCCCACATACATGGCTAGATACAGAGCTGAAATAGCAAGATTTTTTACCTGTCAATGGATTTGTAGTTCTGTCCATCCAGTCATGAGATTTACACACCCTTGCCAGAGAGCAGAGCCAGGCTGGTGATCCAGGTTTTCTCTATTTCACTTAAGCGGTATAGGTTACCTTCCTGTTCTTCGCCTGCAAGTGGACAGTAAAGGAGCAGCAGCACACTGAAAAGCTCACCCTTACACTCCTTTTTTCCCCAGCCCATCAGCATGTTTTTTATGAATACATGTGCATGCATCTCACCAGGTTTGCTGCTTGTGCAGGCTCTCTCCAATCTGACTTCTGTACTGAGGATTACCAAGTCTAAAGCTGGGTATATATCTGCAGTTATTTGTTCAAAAACTGATCAGCACTTGCTGCCATTGGCTGCTGGTTTTCCAGCATGACTGGCTTCTGTTAAACAGACAGCTGTACACATGTACCAAAATTCTGAGGGTTCTTGCTGAACCGGCCCAAACTTTGGTACGTGTGTACTGGGCTTTAAGTGGTTGTAAACCCTCCATATACCCAGTGAAGTGGCTGTCAGAGTTTAAACAAATCCTCCTACATAAGTTGTACCTGTTTATCTACAGCTGTCTTTTCCCTACATCCGTTCAAAGTGCTGAATAATTAAAGCTGGTCTAAGAGTTAAAAAAAAAAAAAGGGGGGGGGGGGGGCATAGAGCTGAAGTAATACTCTGCAGAGCTCAGTGAGGAGAAATCCGAGACCTGATTGGAGGGAAGGGACACACCCCCTTCACACAACACACAGGAGCAAGTATAGGATACAGAGCTGAGGCTGTCAATCTGCTGGAGGTCCCTCCTCTGTCACCATTTTTCTCTTGGTGTCAGGAAAACTTGTCAGATGTGATTCATGTTCATAGCAGAGGAATGGGGCAACAGACAGAAATTACACTTAGTGCTCTTAAAGAAGTTGTAATGGCAAAAGGTTTTTTATCTTAATGCTTTGTATGCATTAAGATAAAAATCCTTCTGTGTGCAGCAGCTGCCCCAGCACCCCTAAAATACTTACCTGAGCTCCATCTCTGACCAGCGATGTCCACAAGTGCCTCGTCCATCCGAGACTCTCGTTCCTGATTGGCTGAGACACAGCAGCAGCGCCATTGGCTTCCGTTGCTGTCAATCACAGTCAGTCAGCGAATCAGGAGAGAGGGGGGACAGGGCTGGGCCGCAGCTCCACGTCTAAATGGACACAGAGAGCTGTGACTCTGCTCGGGTGCCCCCATAGCAAGCTGCTTGCTATGGGGGCACTCAACAGGAAGGAGGGGCCAGGAGAGCTGAAGAGGGACTCAAGAAGAGGAGAATCTGGGCTGCTCTGTGCATATCCACAGAGCTGGTAAGTATAACATGTTTGTTATTTTTATTGAAAAAAAAAACCCCAAGACTTTACAATTACTTTAACTGAGACAATTACACACTATAGAACAGGGGTAGGCAACCTTATGAGTACAGTGTGCCGAAAAATGTTTTCAAAGAAATTGAGCGTGCCAATTTCATTACAAAAAAAATTTCAACTTTACACACTAAATCACGAAAAGGATTTTTTATAAAGTAAATGCTTTAAACTACTAGAGTAGTAGTGAGAAATTAACATCCTGCACTCTCACGCCTCAAATCAACCGCAATTCTTGCACCCTCACACCTCAGATCAGCCCTAATTCTTGCACCTTCACACCTCAGATTAGCCCCAGTTCACCTGCTCATCTGCCCCACCACTGTACCCCCCTCCTCATCTGCCCCACCACTGTACCCCCTTGCTCATCTGTCCCACCACTGTACCCCCTGCACATCTGCTCCACCGCCGTACCCCCGTGCTCTTCTGTTTCACCGCTGAACCATCATCTCAACTGTCCTAACACTAAACTTATCTGCTCATCTGCCCCACCACTGTAACCCCCTTTCTCATGTGCCCCACCACTGTACCTCCTGCACATCTGTCCCACCTCTGTTCCTCCTGCTCATGCCTTCCACCTCCTTTCTTCTCTGCACATCTGCTCCACTTCTGTACCCCCCTGCTCATCTGTCCCACCAATGTACCTCCTTTCTCATCTGCCCCGCCTCTGTAACCCCCTGTACATCTGCCCCACCTCTGTAACCCCCTGCTCTTCTGTCCCATCAATGCACTTTCTTTCACATCTGCCCCACTGCTGTACCCCCCTGCTCTTCTGTCCCACCGCTTAACCCCCTTCTCATCTGCCCCAACAGTGAACCCCCCCTGCTCATCTCTCCCACCACTGTAACCCCCTGCTCATCTGCCCCATCACTGTACTCCCCTGCTTTTCTGTCCCACCACTGAACCCCCTTCTCAATCGCGGCTCTGTGTAATTCAGCAGTGCTCGCTCCTCCTCTTCCCTCTGAGACAGCAGGGATAATCCAACATTGGCGAGGCTGCAATGATGGGAAAGGTGAGGCTGCAGATGGGCACTGAACAGGCTGCATTGTTGGTAAATGTATAGGCTGCAGATCTGGGCACGGAACAGGCTGCATTGTTGGTCAATTTATAGGCTGCAGATCTGGGCACGGAACAGGCTGCATTGTTGGTCAATTTATAGGCTGCAGATGGGCACTGAGCAGGGTGCACTGTTGATGTGTGACCCTAATTTTGCTTCAAAGTTCTTTATTTAAAATGTACGTTTTTTTTCCTTAGATATCCCTCCTAAAATTGGGGTGCGTGTTATACGCCGATAAATATGGTATTTTGTTCATATCTCACATCCGAGGTGTACAACCATTTTAAGGCAACATCATTCAGCTTTTTTACAGGGGATTACAGAAAACCGGACACCAAGTCAAATTTAGATACTAATTGCATTTTAAACTATTTAAATTATTTTTTTAATGAGTACATTGTATCTTTCATTGTTTTTTTTTTTTTTTTTTTTTTTTCTGCATAAAGTTCAGATTTGATATTGCCAGCTTCTTAACCTTATCTTTCATGATCACAATAATGGTTACTGTTTAAACTGCCAGGAAAGATTTTGTGGCGTTTATGGTGGTCCAGCATTCTATTGGTCACTGCTAGTTTTGTAAATGGTTTTCTATTTTTGCTGACAGTGATTATCCATTCCCTTTCTCAGCACCCAGCTATGCAAACAAGAAAGTGCACAGCCAGACACAGACAGCAGGAAGTGAACTCTTGTACAGGTCACAGAAAAGGGGAAACATTACACTCTTCATGGTAGAATGGCTTTGTGTTTTCCTTGTAAGAAATGAGGAAGATACTTTTATCAACATACCTGTGAACATATACCTTTCCCAGATTAGATTCCCAGATAAGAGAGCAGGGTAAAGCCTCATGCACATTGGGTGTTTAGCTCCAGTGATGAGGCTCCGGAGTTTAGGTACAGGTGAAAGGTGCATTTCCACCATTTAGCCCCACTGCCTGTAGCATCTAACAGCTGCTGAGGCTAGACGATGAACTGATCAGTACTTATGTTTAGTTCAGTATGCACCCAGGGACAAACGTCCTGAATTTAGCGTAAGCACCAGTCAATTCACTGTCCAGCCGCAGATGCTGTCAGCCTCTCGTAGAGTTTGACAGGCTGCTGCAGTAAGGCTGGATGGTCCAAATGTACCTTCCACAGCCACCTAGACACCAGAGCCTCATGCTTCAATTTTAAACACCCAATGTGCACAAGGCTTCACCAAGCTCCCTTTTACTTGTGAAAGGTATAGGTTCACAGATCAACTAAAACACAAATCACCTAAAATCCTTTTTTTTTTGTTTTTAACTGTTGCATACTAAATTCTATCATGTTTTTTCAGATTAGTTGAAAAAATCTTTTGTTTTTTTGTTAAGTAAAAGGGCGATCATAATTACAATATAAAAATATTTTATTTAATTCTGATATGCAGATCTGAATAGAGAGAGACGTTTAAACAGAGATATGTAGTCGTTAGATCATCAGAATAATGTTTTCATTTACAAAAAGTTTTTCCTTCTTCTACATCGGTGTCTTTGACCCAGTTTTCTTTTTTCGTGCTATAGAAAAAGCAGAACGTTTGCTATGGTAGAACAGTGTAATGACAAAATACCTGCTTCTGCAGCATTGTGCAGTAAAGGTTTTGCTTTCTGGGTTACAATCAAATAAAGTGGTTGCATGTATAATTAATTGAGCTAATCTAACTATTGGGTAAAATGTTTTTTCCTGGTTAAATCTTGATTTTTCCCAAAAGAATGAGAACATCTTGGCAATTGGGTGGCCATAGGCAGCTGTCAGTCATGCTTTAAAGTGATTGTAAAGTCTTGTTTTTTTCCCTATAAAATAACAAACATGTTATACTTACCTGCTCTGTTGCAGTGGATTTGCACAGAGCAGCCCAGATCTTCTTCTCATGTCCTCTTCTGTGATCCTGGCCCCTCCCTCCTGTTCAGTGCCCTTATATCAAGCAGCTTGCTATGGGAGCACCCGAGCTGAGTCACAGTTCCCTGTGTCCATTCACACACAGAGCCCTGACCTGGCCCCGCCCCCTCTCTCCATTGATTGGCTAGATGACTTTGACAGCAGTGGGAGCCAATGGTGCCATGGCTGTGTCTCAGCCAATCAGGAAAGAAACAGCTAAGACATTTGTGGACATCGCTGGACAGAGAGAGACCCCAGGTAAGTATTAGAGGGGCTGTGGGCAGCTGCTGCACACAGAAGGCTTTTTATCTTAATGCATAGAATGCATTAAGATAACAAACCTTCTGCCTTTACAATTCCTTTAATGACTTCCCACAGCACAAGCGCGAGCCATGCTGCGCTTTGTAAATGGCCCTGTAGTCTTCTAGGACCTGTTATGTGTGCCAGAAGGCTACGGGTGAAGGTGGGTGTTGTGAACTTCCACTTAGACCCACTAACAGGCCAGGTTTATATATTACCTTGGGGAGATGCAGACTAGAATACTGCAATCACTGAGCAGCAAATGATATCACCTGTGATGTATTTCAGTTATCTTGCAAACCTGGCCTGGTAGTGGGTCCTGAGGACAGGAGTTGAGAACCATTGAACAAGGCGATCTGGGCAGAAGTGGGAGTGAGTATCTTTAAAACCAGGTACCCGCTCCATTCCCCAAAAAACAAAGTGCCCAATGTTAAATAGGAGGGGGGGAGGAGGTAAACAAGCGGAACTTTCCCTTTTGGGTGAAGTTCTACTTTGAGCACCAAGTAAACATGTTGTCCTTGAGGTTGATGATGTGTTGAAAGCAGAAAAAATGGACCTTGCAGTTTGTTGCATATGGGACAGTGTAGCTGCAGACCTGTCAGGGTGCCCATGACCCGTGTCCAAAGCCAAATTGACCTACAATGGGCATGTGAGCATCAGAACTGGACCTTGGAGCGATGGAAGAAGGAGGCCTGGTCTGAGGAATCACATTTTCTACATCATGTGGATGGCTGGGTGCGTGTGCGTCTCTTACCTAGGTAGTAGAGGGCACCAGGATGCAGTATGGAAGCATGCCAGAACATGAGGTGTGTAATGACCACTTAATATCTCTATTTCCGACAAGGATGGATCTACACTACTGTATTACGGAACAGTGATGAGTAAACTTTTATATGCCTTTATACAATCACTTTTATTGAGTACAGGTAAAATCACCAAAGCCAACAATGTTCAGTGGGATTTGAGGAGGCTATAACATTTCAATGCAGTTATTAAAAAAAAATCAGATCTTTTCACTTCCCATCAAAACTATTTATTTCACAATAAAGTTTTATTGGGTTTTAAAGTTTTATACAAAGTACAAATCTGCTGGCATATAAAAACTGTGAGTAAGAGAAAACATGACATGACAAATATTTAAAGTAGAAGTCTACCCTAATACTAAAATCTGTAAATCTACAGGCATCCAATATCTAACACTAACCTATCTAGCCCTGTACAGAAGAAATCCGTATACATACCTATTTTGAAGCCTCCCTGGTCCGGTTTTACGTTGAACTGTCAGAGGTGGCTTCTCTGTGGAGGCGGGTACAGAGGAGGCAGCTGAAAACGGAAGCCCCATAGCAACTCTATGGGTGACTTCAGTTCCCATTCATTTCACAGCCGTTGTCGGCTGTCGCCTCTGCAGAGCTTCCGCTGCTGGAGACTGGATCGGCTTCAAAAAAGGGATGTATAACGATTTGTTCTTTATAGGGCTAGATAGGTTAGTCTTATATTGTGGATGCCTGTAGAATTAGAGATTTTCATTTTAGGGTGGACTATTAAAGCAAGTCTGGGCATATTCTGTCACTTTTTGATCAGTTTATAGTTTTATTCCCGAATATAAATAATAACCATTGAACATTATAATCAAACTGATTGTCATTTGGATTGAATTTGATATAAATAGCAGACCTACACGTGGCATCATCGGGAAAAGAATTATGCATATTCAATACAAAAATTCCAGTTGGGGAGAAAAAGGCAAAATTCATACATGCGTGGCCAGTATTACTGCTGAGCATAATTAGCCAATACATGATTTCAGCTTCAGGGGCTCAGAACTGGTAGTTTTCATTACAGAGAGTGATTTCCTACCCTAAGGCCTTGGTCACACTGACCCTCCTTGCCCCTCTTATACTAAGATATTCTTTAGGGAAAACCCAACCATTCCTGCATCAAAACTTACCACCACCATCATTTACTATTCATTCATCAGCAGGTGTATCGGAAGTTCTCTAGTGCACTTATAAAAATTCAGCAGAAACATAAACTCTATATTCAGCAATCACATCTGTCGCCTAGACAGTTTGGGATTGGTCTTAGTTTGCTGCGGAGAAAAGTTCTGGTCGCCAAGAGGTTACGGTTCCCAAGAACAGGTGTTGGAGATGCTTCCTCTGCTTGGAAACAAAGGCCGATTTCTCTGTGAAATGCAGTCTGGCAGGGGAGTGCTTTGGCCTCAGGCACAGCCTTTGGCAGCCCACGGACACTTGGCAAAGACATGCGGGCTGTTATTGTTTATAGAAATACACAGCAAGCATTTAGGATTCTCCTTTTCTTTTCTTTTTTTTTTTTACCCTTTCATCTCCTAAGCAAAGCATCCTGCTTTGATTTGCTTCTAGAGGCAGCTATATTGATCAGCCAGTCTGAGCCTTTGTATACTGTGTGCAGCAGTCCGGTTCTTCCTTATTGAGCCGGTAATTGATTCTCAATATCCTGGTGATAATTATTACCAGCGAGATTACCTTCTGAGTTGTAATCTATTGTGTGGGCACCTCAGTTCTTAATGTTGCATCGATCCTGTGTGACTGTCAGACTACATCTTGCTTGGAAATATGCAGTGAAACCCTTACCTTTGCTTTTGGGGTCTTTGTTCCTTGTAGTGTCCACAGGCCATAGGTTGTCCTTTAAAGGAAAAAATAAAAATAGAATTTTTGTTGCAAAAATGCATTTATTATTCTTTTCTACAGGGAGCCTGCAAAGCATTGCATCTGAGATCAGTGGACCGTGGCTGTAATGTCTGGTTGCTGCACACTCTCCCTCCAGCTTTTTGAGTATATCTTTGTACAGGCTTTCAGTTAGAAAGCTAGTGGAAGAGTGAATTGACCACAAGTATGCTGATCAGCGCACTCATAGGTCCTTTGAGAACTACAAGTCATCTTTCTAAGTGGCAGACAGAACTTGTAGTTTATTCATTCACAGATTCCTGTGAATGAATGATGGGGCTGTGCAGGCAGAGCCCAGCACAGTCATGTAAAGCTTAATGTGACAGCTGCAGAGGAGAAAAACCCCTGCTTGCTGTCATGAGGCAGATCATCGATCAATCAAGATGTGACATCCCACCCACTGTGTTCTTCTTTTTTTTTTTTTTTTTAAATACTGGGCATGGAGCAGTAGGGAGGGACTGGGCTGTCATTTAGGATCTGAATATACGTCCAAATGTGTGATGTCAATATCATGTGACCTGAAAAGCTCAACTGAAACATACAATGTTCTCTCCAGCAATAAAGACCTAACTGAGCATGTGCAGCAGTACTACCCTCACTCTTATCTGCCCTTGTCAAGAGTAACCCTGCAGGAGGGGGAGGATCTGTGCATACAGAATCAAAGAGCCTTTTTATACAATGCAAAGGATTAACCTCTTAAGTTCCACAGTGAATATAACAAGCATGCTATTCTGCATATACAGACAGGCTTTGAGGTGTTACTAAACCCACAACAGTAAAATCTAACTCCAGGATCTATTTAAAAAAAATGACCCTTGCAGTGGGGCTGTCCCCGTACTGCTTGGGTTAAATGCTTACTTGATCTAGGGCAGTGGTTCTCAACCTGGGGGTCGGAACCCCCTCGGGGATCGAATGATGATTTGCCAGGGGTCACCGAATCCTGGGCTGTTCCTGAAGCCCGCACCGCTCTCTCAGCCTTTTTGTAGCCGACCAGCTGGGCTGTTCCTGGAACCCGCGGCCGCCCACTCAGCCTCTTCGCAGCCGCCCATTCAGTTCACGGCATGGCTGGGGGGCAGAAACTAGACGTCAGCTGACTTGGTGAAGAATGTGAAGTGGGAGGGGCTGGAGGAGACCCCATCTCCTGATTTCGGTATAGGTGTCACTGCTACGAGACTCGGAGAAACAGTGAGTAACACTACCTGTGATTAGAGTTGCCATTAAAAGTCCCCACTACAGTTCTCAGATCAGCAGATAACCTTGATCAAGAGCACCTAAGTTGGCTGATTAGAACTCCCCCCAGCATTGCCACTGATCACAATTCCCCACCAAGGAGTAAGAGAAGGAATAAAAATAGAGAATACATAGAAGGGAGAGGAAAGAGGGGGATGAACCAAGAAAAAGGGAGAGAAAGAATAAGAGAACAAGAAAGATGGCTAGAGAGAGGGATGGGGGGAAAAAAAACAAGAAATTAGGATAGAGAGAGATAAAGGGGAAAGAAAGGAGTACAAAGAGAAAGGATGGTACATCCTAAAATGTACCATAGGGGGTTTTAATACTGTACAAGTGGAAGGGACTCAGGGAGAGCTAAATGTTCATAGGTTAGGGGCGCAAATGACTTGTCTTGCCTTTGGTGCTGACAACCCACTCTACAAAAATTATTTTACTGTTAGGTGTCCCCGCAACTTGGGAAATTTTATCAAGGGGTCACGGCACTAGGAAGGTTGAGAATCACTGATCTAGGGGGAAACAAAAACATCTATACTTTCATTATTTCTCTCTCCCCAGCAGCCAGTGCACTCTTTTTTTCTAATGCATGACTGCTGGTCCTGCATTGCACATGATGACATCAGAGTGCCTCTGATAGATGGCGCAGTGAAGGGAGGTGGCTTTGGGGGGAATGGTTGTACAAATGGGGAGAAGCATGCAGGAGCGAGAGATAAAGTAGATTTAGTTGCTTTTTATGTTCCCCATAGACTAAATGAACATTTAACTTGCATTTACTAGCATTTTTCTTTGCATTTTTTCCTGGAGTTCAGCTTTAACCAGTTAATATAATTAAGAGGCCATAATACACAGTTTTAAGATGACAGCAATAGAAAGGATATGCGTAGTAGGACATGAAGGTCGGCAGCAGTAAACATTTAGTGCTGTAATGAATACAGGAGATCGACACTCCCAGAAGTGTCAGTTTCAGGAGAGATTTCACCTGGGGACTGCTTTGCAATGGAGCAGTGTTCAGTGGGGTGATCAGCAGAAAAAGATTTTTTTCTACAGGTGTACCATTTTTAAAGCACGTTGGGTAAGCAATAAGCAGCCATATTTAAAAATACAAGGAGGTTTCTTTAGCACTAACCTTATTCATGTTTCAGTTCTGCCCTCCGTGTCCTCCTCTGCTCATTGCAACCCATTTTTGGGTTAAATGAAAACCAGCATAGTTCAAATTCTTGCTGTGAGTCCAGATTGTCATGGGCAACAACACCTGGGGGTAAATCATCTGCCGCACTGAGCAGAGCTCACACATCATTCAGAACTGCCCTCCACCACCAGCTATAAGACAGCTGAAATGAATGAATGTATTTAGGGTATTTTTTACAAAATTGGTGGTTCAGGGAGGAAGTGGTAGAATTTAGGCCCCTTTCACACTTTTGCGACTTGTCCCGCGACCTGAGACTGCAAAGTTGAATGACAAGTTGTACCCCATGATTGCTAATAAGAACCATTCATATATGTGCGATTTCAAGTCACAGCAACTTCAAAGTTGTCCCTGCACTACTTTGATACGACTTGAGGTCCATAGACCTCAAGATTACACCGGCATTGCTTCAAGTCACGGTAAAATTGCGGCAAAATCGCATGACGTTCAGCCCGCACAAGTGTGAAAGGGGCCTAAGAGGCTGGAGTTAGGCTTTACCCAAGCATATTACATAACTGACCTGTAATTTAACTAGTTTTTTGTAAAGGCACATCATTGCATAATACTGTATGAATGATTCTGCTATCATTTTACAGTTAAGAATGCAAAGTGCTAAACCAGTCCATCAAATTGGCACCAAAATTTAGAACAAAGGAGGAACATAGATTGTCTGTTCATGAACGGGATCCACTTGATGAAACTATCAGAAGGTTTTTAAATATAGGATACCTTTGCTGGTTTTATCATCGGATGTGTCGGTGAATAGGCAAGTGAGACCTCCAACAGGCAAGTGTTAATAACATTTAGAAGATGGGTTTCTGGATCGGTATTGTAACAATTGTACTATATGAACAGTTAGTGTCTGTGGGAAGATATAGGCAGCCAGTAACAAAAATGTAGAAGAAACCATAGCTGAAGAACATACCAGTGGACTGGAAGTGCAGACATTTCACCGTACAGTTTTGTGCAGCATGTTCACTGCAAAGTGACCTCACCATGTCTGTGGCTGTCTAATTTTCAGACCACTTCCTATTAGTTACAATGGGGAGTGAGTGATACATGCACACAGTCAGACATTTACTAAACCAAAACCTTTCCAGACTCCGTGGGTTGGTCAGCAGTTGTGGTAATTTATACTGTACACACTCCATCTTAACACGATATGGATTTCAGCTTTATTAAGACAAATTCACAGAATTATTATTTCCCACTTTAATCTCAACACTTATCTGTGTTTAAACGGTCAATAATACACGTCTGTGAAGATTATGGGGTAGATTTACTGAATGCAAAAAAGGCTGTTCACTTTGTAAGAGAAATTGCACCAGGCAAGATCATTTCCCCCCAGAGCTTAGTGAATGCAGTGAAGATGCATTCAAAAGAATACCCAATCACATGCAAGGAAAATTAAAAAAAAAACAACAATTTTTACTTGTACCAACTTCATTTTCAACACATTCACAAAGCTCTGGGGATATTTCCCTTGCAAAGTCTATTTGTTTTTAGTAGATCAGCCTCATTGTATCATTGGCTATATTCTTGACGCCCCTCAGCCTTGTTCATACCTTTGTTTGTGGCTCTAGCTTCTTACCACTTACAGTGGACTGGAGAAGAGATGGTGCCTTACAAATGGGTTCCCCTTCGTATTAGGAGCTGTTTTCCTCGCCTACATTTTTCCCCCTTGTTAGTAAAGTATGGATAGTTTCACAGGATGGTTTTCAGGTGTACCTTTCGTTTAACATAAGGGGCTTTCCTAAAACAAAAATGCTTGTTAAATTAGGACCAATAGCCCTACAGACAAATGGTCGTAAATGCAGATTTTGCCTTTAAGGCCTCATGCACACTGGACGTTATAAAAAAGCCAGTAACATAAGCTGTAGCTGTAGAGTGAGTGTTTGTAGTAGCGTTTTTCAGTGTTTTTTTTTTAGCTGTAGTGCTTTTTAGCTTTTTTTTTTTTTCTTTAGTAAAACTATAATCCAATAAAAGCTTATGACTCAAAACACTGATAAAAACTGAATAGCCGTGTTTTTCAGCATTTTTTTGGCACTTTTAGGTTGTTTTCAGCTTTTTTCATAGTTAGAGCGTTTTTACAGCTGAAAAACTCCTCTCAAAACCCACTAGTTCTGGGGGGTTTTTTCCAGCTAGAAAATGCCCCTGCCAAAAACTGCTGATAACAGCCTATGTGTGCATAGACACATAAGATAACATGCTGGGGAGTTTATTGACTGCAGAATAAAAGTCTGAAGCCAAAAACAGCAGCTGTAAAAACGTCCAGCGTGGGGGGAGTCCTCCCCACCGGGAAAATACAGCAATTAGCACTAGCGGCTATAGCAGCCACTTGCGATAATTGGAAACGAATCCGGCAGGCTGGTTGTACCCAAGTTGATCGATCGACTTGGTACATTCAGCCTGCCCATTAATGGTTCCAATCTCTGCCGGTTCAGCAGGAACCAAACCATGTATATATGGCCTAACTCACGTAATTCACGTTTATAACAATGAAAGCAAGGTGGCAAATCAGAAGCTTTATATCAATGGTTGTCTTGTATATGTGGTGCTAGAGAAGACTGTCGAAGACTGTGAACATACGACAGACAAAGATTGTGGACATGTTGCAGTAATGGTGGGAGATTGGGGACATCCTGCAGAAAATGGTCAGGCTTGGGGGCAAGCTCCATGAGTCCACTAAAGGTCACTGCCATTACAGTCTCCTCATAAATTAGTACTCTCAGAAAACACTGTCATGTATTTTTTCAGCTACTTGAGTTCTGACTTTGACAATGCAGGCACCATGTTATGGTGCAGCAGTTCTGGAAGAAGAAGGCAGGCAACAATTCTCAAAGTTTTTGTATGATGCTACAGAGAGCATTTTCTCAGGCCTTCTTATTATCAGTGGACCCAGTGCAAATTGAGGAGATGCAGATTATAGGCTACAACAGGGCTCAAAATTTCAAGTCCTTAGCTACTAGCCAGGCCTTAAGTGTTACTCGCCACCCGTTGCCCCACCTAAACCCTACCCTGCCCGCCCCTAATCCCACCCCTAAACATGCCCTCATAAATGATCTCATGAAATTACACTGTTAAATGCTTTATTCAGGATTAAGTTACATAAACAAATATTAACAACATTAACAACTTTACCAATATTACCCCCCCCCCCCCAATCCCAATCCAGCACATCTATGTTTTTAATATTCCCCCCAATCCATCATGCCCATTCCATCCACCGCCCTCTCTCAATCCTCCATACCTATTCCACCCCCCCCCACCCCTCAGTACATGTACACAGGGTCGTATCTAGTCCTTTCTAGGCAGTTGAGTTTAGAAGCTTTTTTTGGAATGCCAAAAAATGAGTTCAGATGGATGGTCAGAGGCATTTGAAGCGCCAAATGCCTGTAACAGCTTGTAAATGATGCTAAACGCGGCAACCCGTGTTTAGTTTACAAACGTTTTTTTTTTTTTTTTTTTTTTAACAACATTTTTTTTTCTTTTTTTACAAACGTTTCTAGACACAAACGCAAGGGCATGTAAACGCGGCTGAATGGATGTTTTTAGATGCCAGTTGCCAGCTGTCAAGTTAAGTCATTCAGGAGAGGTTAAACAACGTCCCATGTACATGAAGCCTGACTGGCGCTGAGGGTGGCACAGTAAGTGCCAAGAGTCCTCTGAACAGCAGGTCTTTAGATGGTGACTTGTAGCATTAGAACTCTGTTGTATGCACACCAGCCTCATGATGGAGGCCTCTTCTACATTCTTCAGTATGAGCTGTCGGGTGTGATCTAGTTTGTACTTCATTTGTAAGCTGATACTGTACTCAGTCAGGTCTTTCTTGTATGTTGACAAGTTGTTCTGGGCTACTGACTTCAGATGTTTACAAGGTTTATACACATTACTAATCCAATGTAAGGTTTTAAATTACATATGCAAGCTTGACAGAAACCTTTGCAAATATATTTAAAAAAAATCTTGAATGCACTAGAATTCTTTTATTTATTTTTAGCTACATGTTTTTTTGTAGACAAGATACTCTAATTCCCATACAATGTGATAGATGTGCACCATTATCCAATTATAAATGTCATAGAGAGATTTGCTTACATGTCACCATGAACATTTAGAGCAGTGGTTCTCAACCCGGGGGTCGAATGATGATTTGCCAGGGGTCGTCGAATCCTGGGCTGTTCCTGAAGCCCGCACAGCTCTCCCTGCCTTTTTGGGGCTGCCCAGCAGGGCTGTCCCTGGAGCCTGTGGCCGCCCAGCTGGGCTGTTTCTGGAGCCCGCGGCCACCCACTCAGCCTCTTTGCAGCCACCCATTCAGTTCACGGCATGGCTGGGGGACAGAGACTAGAGGTCAGCTGACTGGTGAGGAATGTGAAGTGGGAGGGGCTGGAGGAGACCCTATCTCCTGATTCTGGCTTAGGTGTCACTGTTACGAGATACCACAAAGTTGGAGACACACTGACTAACACTACCTGTGATTATAGTTGCCATTAAAAGTCCCCACTACAGTCCTCAGATCAGCAGATGACTTTGATCAAGAGCACCTAAGTTGGCTGATCAGAACTCCCCCCCCAGAATTGCCGCTCATCCCAACTTCCTGCCAGCACTGCCACTTATCCCATTCCCTCCACTCCCCACCAAGGAGTAAGGCCCTTTCACACGAGGCGGACTCCGTTTTTACGGAGCCCGCCTCAGTCCGCCGGCTCAGCGGGAGGTCTGTCCATTGATCTCCACTGAGCCGGCGGATGACAGGTCCCTCTCTGCTCACTGAGCGGGGAGGGGCTTGTCAGGCGCCGCTGCCGCCTATGGAGGGATCGGATGAAAACGGACAGCATGTCCGTTTTCATCAGATCTCACCCGATCTGCCAGCGACGGACCTGGACGTAGAGCCATTCGTCTGCTTTTAGCAGATCGGATGCCAGCGGACATGTCTCCGCTGACATCCGTCGCTCCATAGGCTAACATGGAGCGCCCGTTCAGGTCCGCCGTCAAAACTGACAGGCGGACCTGAACGGTCCGATCGTATGAAAGGGGCCTTAGAGAAGGAATAAAAATAGAGAATACATGGAAGGGAGAGGAAAAGAGGGGGGGGAACAAAGAAAAAGAGAGAGAAAGAATAAGAGAAAGAACAAGAAAAACTGCTAGAGAGAGGGATGGGGAAAAAACAAGAAATTAGGATAGAGAAAAAAAGAACAACAAAGAGAGAGTGGTACATCCTAAAATGTACCATAAGGGGTTTCAATAGTGTATGAGTGGAAGCGAGCGCTAAATGTCCGTGGGTTTGGGGCGCAAATGACTTGTCTTGCCTTGGGTGCTGACAACCCACGCTACGCAAATAATTTTACTGTTAGGTGTCCCCACAACTTGGGAAATTTTATTAAGGGGTCACAGCACTAGCAAGGTTGAGAACCACTGATTTAGAGCAAAGTGACCGTGTCTGTGCAAAGGTGACTCATGGGGTTTTTACTTCCGCAACAGCTGGAGTGCCACAGGTTGAGCACCCATGCCATAGGTGGAAGGTGAGAAATGCAGATTGTGGAAGAAGGCAATCATGAATGAAACAAGGGGAGTGGAGTATATCCTTGAGGATTATAAAAGAAATACTATGTATACAGTGGGAAGCCAGGGAAAGGACTTAACTGGTAGAAGAAAAATTCAGGGAGTATGAGTAGTGGTAGCTGAGCTGCTGCCTTCATGCCAAATAGGAATAAAACTACTCTGTTTAGTTAAAGATTCCAGAGGAGGGTGTCACAGTAATCATGTTGGTATATAATAACAGCAACTAGAAATATCATCATGTATGCAAGGGCTTAGGAACTCGGGGAGCAGTGACTTTGTTATAGCTTGTCGCTTGTTAAGCGACCCGGGCCACTTAACCATGCACTTATCCCCTTTAGCACGCTGTTAAAGTGAAACTAAACACATCGATTTAACAGTTTAAAAAAAAAAAGTTATATTCCTGGCATGCTTCGAATGTAACTGTCACATTTGCTTGTGCTTGCAACCAAACTGTCAAACTATCAAATGGCTGGTGTCCTAACTGATCACATGTGCAGCTTCATGACAGTTGCAAACCAAACAGAGGCCAAGATGGCAGCATTCTTGGATGAAAAGAATAGGAGGGTTTAGTTTTGCTTTAAGAAAAGAAATGATGAATAAGGGGACACATGGAAAAGCATCCCTACTACGCTTTTCAACAGCCATGTTGTTACTGTAACCTGTTACTTGCACCAGTCTTGTTTTTTTTACATTGGGACAGTAAAAAGGGCCTCACTGTAGAGTGGGCATGTGAAAGGGAGCCCTGGCCCACCAGAGGACCAGCTGTGTAAATCGGGGGTGTCAAACTCTAATTTCATCATGGGCCACCTCAGCTTTATGGTTGGCCCCAAAGGGTTGGTTATATCTGTAAGATCTAGATGTCCAGAGCTACCCCCCCCCTTTACATCAGATGTCAAGACCCCCCCTTCACCATCAGAAGTCAAGAGTCCCGTACATCACAGTGCATCCCCCCTTACCTTGTGCTGCTGCCTGGAAGAAGCTGGGGGTGGAACTGAGAAGCAGAAAGTACAGGGTCTGGAGGAGGACCAGAGGAGGGCTGGAGTCAGTTGAATGTTGAGACCAGGGGAGGGC
The DNA here is from genome assembly GCF_042186555.1 of Aquarana catesbeiana. Taxonomy (NCBI): domain Eukaryota; kingdom Metazoa; phylum Chordata; class Amphibia; order Anura; family Ranidae; genus Aquarana; species Aquarana catesbeiana. The sequence goes on from NC_133324.1 coordinate 269,976,831, forward strand.
GGAGACGAGGGGGGTGCTGTGGCTGCACAGAGAGGTGCGGGATCTGTAGTAGGAGATCTGTCCTCTCTGCTGCCAACTGCTGAGAAGGGGGGTGGGGAGGGGGTAGAGAAACTCTGTCCTCTCTGCTGCTGACTGCTGAGATAAGGGAGGGCAGAGATGAGGGGGGTGCTACAGCTGCAGTAGCGGTGCGAGGACCAGTGAAATGGCCTGGCGGGCTGGCTTTGTGTTTAACACATGTGTAGATGATAAAGTGTCTGGATGTGGAGCATTTTAATAAAGGACAAAGTTCATCTCCACCTTTTGGAAATCCTTTTCTTGTCTCTCCTTTGTAATTTTGTATGTACAAGACCTAGACATAAAGAGAGACCTGTTTGTTAGGAGTATCCATATTGCTGATGTGCCAGTGGGTGTATGATTTATACCGTTGGCAGACACCGGTAGAGAGCCTCGCGCCTGTCCTCCCTGGGAGATGCAGTGTTATGGAAACATTAAACTGTGATTTGACGTACCTCCGGGGAAATCTTGGCTCATGTAGGGCCATAGAGGCCTGCTTTAGATGCTATTGAAAGCAGAAGAACTGTTGAACTGACACATGAGGACATCATGCAGTGAGAGAAATACTGAGGAATGTGCAGGGAAAGCATTACACAATTGTTCCATGGCTACGCATTGCTGAAATGATAGCATCACATTTATTCCAATCTCACGTCGCCCTCCCACAGTCTAAGCCACTTTTTTTCCCCTCTCACTGAATAGGGAATGCTGCACTTTCTAATCTCAGATACGTGTCTATTGTAAGAAAATCGCGATGATGGTTAATGAAATCTCAGTGACAATCTCCTATCCAGCCTTTACTAATAATAAGATTCCATTCTCTACAGTTTATGAGCTAATTTAATTTGCCGTTTATTTGCCCATACTCCTGCTGTGCTGAATTCCTCCTAATCGTCTTGAATGCAAAATTTCCTCTTTATGACATCATGTCTACTAAGAAGCCACATGGGAACCCAACCTGAGATTTATTTGTAAGCAAACAGCACCACCTGTGCCTGAGCTTGCTGTATGCTGGCTTGTTCAATAAGGACACGTCAGCCTGAGATTGCTGTGTCATCACTGCCCTCTAGTGGACAGACTTCAGATACTACTCATATCTTTGTAGCATGCCATTCACAATTCTGTGTTTAAGTGATGGCAGTAAATAATTGAATGCTCTGTCGTTTCATCCCCAGAGGAAGCTTTTGCAGCATTTAAAAATGTCATAAGGTTCATTGGTAATTTTAAGGGGCATCTTAGGAATAATAATGTGTGTGTATAACACAGTATATTTATTTATTTATTACAGGTATATATAGTGCTGGGAATTTATGCAACACAATGGGGGGATTTATTTTAACTGGAGTGTGCAAAATCTGGTGCAGCTGTACATGGTAGCCAATCACATTCCAGGTGTTATTGTCAAAGCTTAAAGCGGTGCTCCAGTCCCCCCACAAAAAAATTAAGTCAGCAGCTGCACATACTGTAGATGCTGACTTTTAATATTAGAACACTTACCTGTCCTGGAATTCAGCAATGTCGGGACCCCAGCTGGTACCCCACCCATCAGCTCTCTTGGGTGCTGCTGCCACCATAGCCTGTAAGGGAAACTGGCAGGGAAGCCTTGTGGCTTTACAACCCATTCCTTACTACAGATGCGTAAAGCGCACTGCACTTTCCAAATGTGCACTTTCTAAAAGTCTAAATGACTTCTGATGTACCTTGGCACGGTGCGGCCCAATGAAAGTGGGGACAGGTACCTGTCAAAAACATGTACCCGCTCCCCCCCATGAAAGGTGCCAAATGTGGCACCGGAGGGGGAGACAGATAATCCGAGCTTCCACTTTTGGGTGGAATGCAGCTTTAATTGAACAAGTTGAAGTTTGCTCATTGGCTACCATGCACAGCTGTACCACATTCTGAGTAAATGAGTTTTAGTAAATCTCCCCCTTTATGTACTGTCTTTGTACCAGTTAAACCTTATGTCCCTACCTCACATGCTTATATACTAAGGCCAATTAAAGCAGAACTTCACACTCCCAAACAACATTGATTATTTTTAATCCTTATGCTGCTAGCATTAGTAAATAGATAGGAAGGTATGTTTTATATTTATATTTACTGGTTTTAAACTTTTTTTTGGTGCATTTCTTCAGTTTCTTCCTGGTTTTCGTGCCAAAGCAAATTATGTCATACATCCCAGGAGTCTTTAGGAGGGGAGGAGAAGAAGGGGGGGGGGGGGATGGTTCCCAGCTAAGCACACTCTCCTGCATGCATGCTTGCACTAAAGGAAGATGGATTCCAGGCAATAAATGCTACAATTTGCCCTTACTCAAGATTGCCACAGCCAGAAATGCTAGAATTTTTCTTTTAAAGTGATGTCTCAAGAAAATAAAGCATAGAGACATGGATGGATAGGGGAGTTTTCTTTGAATATTAAAAATTAAATAAATAGGTTTGTGGTGTTAAGATGGAGTGAAGATCCTACTTGCCTACCATTGTGTCTTTGGAGTGCGGGAGAAAACCGAAGTACCTAGAATGAAACTCACACAAGCACATGGAGAACATGAACAGCTCGATGCAAATAGTATCCTGACCGGGATTAGTAGAATAACTGAAACCGTGAATGGAATGTTTCCAATTTACCCGCAATACACTGTAAAATGTAAGGAAATGAAAGAGCTGGAACAAGATCTGAGCAGTAGGCAAGCTGATTATATTCCTTTTAACCGCAGCACTTGGTATCAAGTATCTAGAAGGCAGTAGAACTCTTCTGTGCAAAACTGGATGCTGTCCACCCATGTGCATGCAGAAGTCATTTCTATGTCTGCGGGAACATAATACAGTATCCAACTGAGTAGATAGACGTTTTCTGACCTGAAAGTAAACCTTTACTCAATATGTAATCATTTTTGTTCTGTCACCTAAATGTATGGTTTTTCCTCGGTGATTTGCAAAGCATATCTACATCAGCATTTACCACGGCATGTCTACGCTGCTCAATCAGTTGGTGTGGGCAAAGCAAGTAATCCACAATATGCAAGTCCGTAGTGTGTAGATCAGATGTTCTTCAGCATATTGCAAAAATCTGTCAGCACTTAAAATAGATTACGAAAGTATTAACTGGGTGAAAAGTAGAATTTAACCTTTCACTTTTTAGGGGTGACCTGGGGTTAGGCATGCATGAATGTGAATAAACCAGGTTGTCATCTTACAAAGAGTGGACGTTTTTTTCCATGTACTTAAATGCCCTGAAACTGTAATTACACATGGCTTTCAGACAGCTCTGGTTATAGCATTACACCCTACCTGTGCACATGGAGTGATTGTACTCTTGAAGTCATGCTAAATAAATCTTCAGTTCTGAGATGCCTTAAGTGATGGCTGCAGCCTCCATCTGTTTCCGGGAGGCACTCAGTGAAAGTTGTTAACAGACAGATCTGTGGCTGCCTCAGGCACTTGTGTCACTACAGAATGACGGTCAGGAATTTATGTCAGTTCGGTACAGTTAACAATCCTTGACAATCCATGAACTGTGCGGAAAAGGCCATAAATAAAGACATGGGAACATATTGCGTCCGCTAGAGACAAAGATGTTGGGTTGCAACGGGAGGCAGCAGACTGGAGAGAGGGATTTATTGTAATCCTGCATCCTGTTTATAGCCTGAGGAGCAATATATATACTTTACATAGTGTTGAACAATGTTGTAATCCTCGTCATTATATCATGTTATAGTCATGTGATGTCTTGGAGGCATCTTCTGAGTGACATTTTATAAACTGATAAAAAGAAGTGAATTGAGTTTTTCTTTATTCATATACACCCTTCTTCATACATTTTCCCTAAAGAAAGCTTTTTAATACAGGCACCTCATTCAAAGGGTGTAACTTTGTATTTGTTGCATTAAATTCTCAGTACAAGATACTTGTTACCAGTCACAGATGAACCCTGTGTATGCAAATTAAAGTAGTATTAAAGTGGTTGCATTAAGGTAAAAAGCCTTCTGTGTGCAGGAGCCTCCCTCAGCCCCTCTAATACTTACCTGAGCCTCTTCTTGATCCAGGGATGTTGCACAAGAGTCTCGGCTGTCCTGGACTCTCCCTTCTCATTGGCTGAGACAGCAGCGAAGTGCCATTGCTGTCAATCAAAGTCAGTTAACCAATAGGAGAGAGAAGGCAGGGCTGGGCTGTGGCTCCGTGCCTGAATGGACACGGAGCTGCGGCTCGACTCAGGTGCCCCCACAGCAAGCTGCTTGCTGTGGGGGCACTCAACAGGAGGGAGGGACACCGAAGAGGGACCTGAGAAGAAGAGGATCGGGGCTGCTCTGTGCAAATCCACTGTACAGAGTAGGTAAGCATAACATGTTTGTTATTTTTAACAAAAGAAAAATGAGGCTTTAGATTCACTTTAAACCCCCAGCAGTTTTTGCTTTAACACATTGCGCACAATTAACCACTTCAGCCCTGGAAGAATTTAACCCCTTCTTGACCAGAGCACTTTTTGCGATTCGGCACTGCGTCGCTTTAACTGATAATTGCGCAGCTGTGCGACATTGCATCCAAACAAAATTGACTTCCTTTTTTTCACACAAATAGAGCTTTCTTCTGGTGGTATTTGATTGCCTCTGCGGTTTTTATTTTTTGCGCTATAAACAAAAAAGAGAGACAATTTTGAAAAATGCACAATATTTTGTACTTTTTGCTATAATAAAAATCCTTGTGTTTTTTTTTGTTTTTTTTTTAAAGCTAATGTTTTCTCAGCTTAGGTCGATATGTATTCTACATATTTTTGGTAAAAAAATCGCAATAAGCGTATATTGATTGGTTTGCGCAAAAGTTATAGCGTCTACAAAATAGGGGATAGATTTATAGCATTTTTATTATTTTTTTTTTTACTAGTAATGGCGGCGATCTGCGATTTTTATCTTGACTGCGACATTATGGAGGACACATCAGACAATTTTGACACATTTATGGGACCATTGGCATTAATACAGCGATCAGTGCTATTAAAAATGCATTGATTACTGTAAAAATGTCACTGGCAGTGAAGGGCTTAACACTGGGGGCGATCAAGGGGTTAACGGTGTTCCCTGGGAGGAGATTCTAACTGAAGGGGGAGGGGACTGACTAGAGGAAGTGACGGATCGTTGTTCCTAGCTAATAGGAACACACGATCTGTCAGAACAGGGAAGTGTGTGTTTACACACACTCATCCCTGTTCTGTGTCTCCTGCTCACGATCACTTGTGGTCGGCGGTCATCGCAACCGTCGGCCACATGCGTCAGCACCCACGCGCCTGCTATCCTGACCCCACAAGCTGATGTATAGCTACGACGGCTCGCACAGGGGAGCCAACCTGCCGCAGTATAACTGCGGCGGTTGGTCGGGAAGCGCTTAAATACACTTCCCCCAGTGAACTATTCGTTAAAATTCTTGCCTAAGCACTTGCAGTTTACAGCTTTCAATGCTGCTAGCTCCTTCTTCACTTTGAAAAAGGGGGAGGGAGGAGCTGGGAAGTGCCTTGCCATCCTAGACTATGGGGCTTTGTGTTTCTATTGATGCACACTTTGTAAAGAGACACAACCCTAGTCCCTGCATGTAAAGGTGGCTCCAAAAAATTGACCAAAAAACTGGAAGCTGATTGGTTTCTCTGAAGAGCTGCACCAGATTTTGCACTCTCTTTTAGTAAATCAAGGTTTTAGTTTTATCTCTATTCCTAGCTGATTTCTATGCTGAAATGTGTTATTTTACTTTGCATTTTTGCTTGTGCTCTGTGTTTTTCTGGTGGGTATCATAGGTACCCTTTGTATATTGCAGTAAAACCTCGGATTCCGAGTAACGCGGTTTACGAGCGTTTCGCAATAAGAGCTGTTTTTAAAAAAAAAAATCCTGACTCGATTTGCGAGCATTGTCTTGCAAGATGAGCAGAATTCGAACCTTTAGGGTGTGTGGTGTGCAGCAGTGAATGTGGTCAGAGGTGCGGGGGTGGCGTTGGCGCTCGGATGCACTTCGTTCCCGAGTGTCTCTGGCGCCCCCCACCTCTGGCCACATGCAGTACTGCATACAATAGCAGTGGCACTGCAACAAATGTTCTGAGTTTCTATTGATTCCTATGGGGAAACTCACTTTGATATACAAGTGCTTTGGATTACAAGCATTCTTCTGGAATTGATTATGCTCATAATCCAAGGTACTAAAGTATATAAATGAGACAACTGCATTTAAATTATAACAAATCTATAGGAAAAGGTTGCAGCTTTTGTAATGTTCTGATTGGGTCAGTATGTGACCTTTTGTAGAAGTCAGAGCACTTCTAATAATGAATATATGGAGTTATAAAGTGAAATGTTTATTACATTCAAAAAAATGCAACTTAGCAAAACATAACTGCAAAAAAAGCAGCAGTCATTTAAAAAGAATTTATCAACATTGTTTTTCTGCAAATTTTTATTGATATGAGTATTGAAAAAAGTATACAGTTGTAGATAGCTTGCCTTATATTCCTAATAATGTGACTTTTCCCACGGTAATGTTGTAGGTAGTGGTGCTGGAAGGTTGGCCTTCAGGACAGGTCCCATGAAAACATGCCACAAGGCGCCTGCTGTCTTTACACAAACACAGTCCATTATTGCTACATTACTAGATAGCAATGAACAAAGTTCTGCGCTCCTGACATTCTGTAATCAGACCCTTTAGCTAGGAGAGATTAAAAGGGGCTGGGCACATGATTTGGTCTGGTTAATGTTACACACACACAGATAAGATAGCAGATACAAACGGCCCTGAATTCTGCCTTCTTATCACTTGTGGCTCATTCATACTTAATTGTTGTTCGATTTAATAACCTAGCGTTTTTCCAAGATAAGTTTCTTGTGGTGTGGAGTAATCATCTTACATTCCTCATTTGGGTTTACACCTTCTCTGCAAACACGCACATTATACAGGTGGTGGTGAGTGTTTATCATTGTCTATGTGAGAGTGATCTATATTTCCTGATGTAGTACATATGGTGCCTAATAAGTTAATGGGGAACTTTCTCAGATCTTCAGTATACAGGTTGTGCTGATACAGTATGGCTGCTGAAACATGCTTCTAATTCCTGGTACACACTATGAGATTTTTTTCGCTGGGCAATGAGGATGTCGCTGTACACACTGTGATTTTGGTACTGAGATCGCCCCGCTCAGCTATTGAGTTCTGACAGGGGGACTGCCCCCTGTCAGAGCACGCTGCGAGTGCTGATCGGATGCCAATAGATGTTTTTTGGCATGCCCGTACTACTAAAACCCAATGTTTGACCGGCTTCTGTCACACCGGCCGAATGTTAGCCAGTTTTTGGCAAACCCTGGCTGATATTTGGCCCATATACCAGGCTTTAAGCACAGCAGAGGTAGCAACAAATGATGGTAAATTGTCTAAGGCAGACCATAGATGATTTGATTTTCTTTCTTACAACCATGGGTTGCAGAAAATAAAATTGCTTGGTTCCCCTATCAACACAGTCCGTGTTATTGGGGGAATGCCCATGCAGTGTTTCTATGTTCTGCTGGCATGGGGAGCCTTCCTGGCCAGCAGAACAGAATAATTACAGCTAGCGGCTATAGCCAGAGGCAGAAATAGCATGTCAGAAATCCGACGGGCTTGTACTGAAGGCGATTGATGAATCAACTTCAGTACAACCAGCCTACCCATACGTGAATCCACCGAGGTTCGATCTGTAGATGGTGGAGAAGCTAAAGGAACCCCAGAATCTCCAACATGGCTTAGAAAACTGGAAGTGGAAGTCAAGCCAAGCCTTCTCCCTTGTTTATTGCTGTAAACCTGCTATGCACTGTCATTTTAAAGCCTTGATATCTTTCTAAGGTTTGTTTACCTTGGGTAACAGTGTAACGGTTTATTGCATTTACAGATTGTAAAAGTGCCAGATTACAGGCTTGGATCAATTTGTAGATAATGTCACTAGCATTACGAGAGGTGAATGTGTTGTAATTCATTGCTCCAGGCCGGTCATGCAACCTGCCTTTTGTGGAGCTGGAACTGCTGATGGTTGGTAAGACTTGTTGATGGACAAGAGGGGGCTGATGGATGTTTCCACCAATGTTAAGTTTGATGAACTCATTCTCAAATGCCCCATGTTTCATTTTTAAAACTGATGTGAGCAAAGCAATTTGTGCTCCAAACAATTACTGTATATGAGAATGATTTCTGCTGCTATTTATGATAACAACCAATTTAGATACACACGTAGGCAGCTAAAATGGTTAATCACTCTGTTGTTCTGAGCTAATTAAGTTATTAAAAGCAGAAACAACCAAATAAATATGGTTATCTCTCAGTCTAATCCAGACAAGAATGAGTGAGGTGGAGGGAGATAGTGAGAGGTTAGAGGTATTGATAGACTTGTGGGCTAAATTTTTTAGCTCTGTAGTTACTTCACTGTCAGTCATAGCCGCAGGAACTGAGTACTGATTGCCTCTCATGTGCAGGTAATACAGCTCAGTTCACAGTTGTCAGACTTATCCCTCGTACACACAATAGGAATATCAGATGAATGATGGTCCGTTTTTTTTTTTTTTTTGAATGTTAGTCTCATATCAAAAACCAATAGGTTACTAAAGTTACAAAAAATTCTCTTCGTACAGAATACAACTTCAGAAGTGGTGTAATGTTTTGTATTGTATTGTAATGTATTCTTTCATTTCCGAGCATGCCTGCTCTTGGTCACATAATTTTTTTCATAGAAATACTGCACTAACTACGTGAAAATAGTTTGTGCTGTTATTGTAGGAGAAAAGTAGCTGTGTACTAACAATCAGATTATCGGACAATCACTTTGAAAGCGGTACTTTTCATCTGATTTTCTCATCGTGTGTACTAGGCACAAAACTCATCAGACTCTAGAAGCTTTCAGCAGAAAAAATTCCAGATACTCTTCAATGACTATTGTAAGTTTGGCCATAGATGTGAGAAAAGGGATGGATGAACAATTATGATCCGGCTGCCCTCCTAGCAAACAGTCTTTAGAGGGCTGCAGGGTGCTTGCTCAATAAACTGGTAAGCTCTTTCTTGACTAGATGGATTGGTGTAGGAGCTAGAGAAGAGGGTGCCACCAACCAATAGGGAAGAACTGGACCAACTGGGATACATTTCTAATGCATTACATTGCTCACCAACAGTAGACAGCCAGCAGCATCTTTGGGCACCAACAGAAATTGGATTTGTGCCCAGTCTGCCCCACAAACGGGTTCTAATGCATTATACTCTTTTTGTTGAGTTTGACTGTCTTTGTTGGATATTATAAAAAAGATTCATGTCGGGAAAGGAAACCAAGCAAACGGCACTGCAAACGAGTTGGCTCACCTCAACAGGGAAATTATTGCAGTTGTGCCTTGCTCTCAGCCTCTGCAAGCCGTTCTACAACACATAGTTCCAAAAATGTCAGCGTACAGGAATGGGTATTGATAATACAACAGATAGGAATTATATCTAGTAGGAAAGATGTTGACGCGTTTCAGCCTCTATGGGCCTTAGTCATAAGTTATGATTAGGACCCATAGAGACTGAAACATGGGTGAGCAGCGGTGTACAGAAATGCATTGATTAATCTAAACACAAGGGGATACAATCCAGCAGGAAAGATGATGATGTGTTTCAGCCTCTACCAGCTTTAGTTATAGGTTATGACTAATGCCGCGTACACACGGCCGGACTTGCCAACGGCATTTGGCATTGCCGTTGGCATTTCCGACGGAAAGATTTAGAACATGTTCTATATCTGAGTCCATCGGAAATGCCGATAGAAAAAGTCCGATGGGGCATACACAGGGTTGGAATGTCCGACCGAAAGCTCCCATCTGACTTTTTCTGTCGGGAAGTCCGGCCGTGTGTACGCGGCATAACACCCATAGAGGCTGAACTGCATCAACATCTTTCCTGCTGGATTTTATCCTCTTCTGTTTGGATTACCAATACATTTCTGTGCACTGCAGTTTTCCATGTTGCTGGCTTTTTGGAACTATATTATTAAAAAGACCCGTCTAACAAGAATTGTATAAGATCAAGTAAATCATAAGGACTGTTAATAGAGTACTTTTTTTTTTTTTCCCTTGAGATTTCTAGTTCTTTGTAACAATGGCTAGAGTAAATGAAGGAAGTGGAAGTATTATAGGAACACCTCTCACTAAATGGGTGAAAGAGCTTGTTATATCCTAACAAAATCCTGTAACATTTTGTAGCCACAGATCAAAGGTTTCAGAAGGCAGCTTCCTGTAGCCTATAAATACCGAAAAGACCTTTCAGCCGAGCAGTAAAAATAAGCATTCCCTGATCACTGTCAGGCGCGCAGTGCTCTGTTCCAAGATGGAATTGAATTTTGTGCAGTAAAAGCCATTTGAGTAAAGAATAACAGATCTATCAGCAATATACACTGCCAGGGCAGCAGTAAAGTCAGGCATTACTACTTTCTTATCATACAAGGATGTGTTTACAAGTTCACAGAGTTACAAGTACATTGCATTAGAGCTGAGTGAGATAACGTATTTCACACAAAGACTGCACGGTGTCCCATGCTCCATGCTAATCTGTGCTGTAGTGGCTGGAGAGAGACAGCCTCTTGTGTGAAGGGTTAGAGAAGGACATTGAAGGTGAAGTTATAGTCCTTTCCTTATGTAGGACAAAAGAAATGGTCTCAGCAATATTTGCATCTAACATGGTCACATAATCACATTATGAGAAACTACATACAAATCATTTCTGTAAGGCTCCTTTTTACATTAGGGCGTCTCCAAAGTCACACGATTTCCAGTGCGACTTTGGAGCAACTGATCTAACTTTACATTCTCTGGAGCAAAGTTGCATCAAAAGTCAGAACTTTTTTATGTTGTTGTGATAACGAACAGAAATTTGTGTTCGTGTATATCCAAATACATACATGAAAGCAGTCTTAGAATGGTATCCCAATGCACAACTACTCTGGGTGGCAGTGTTACTGCACTAGAGCACCTAACAACGCACATGCCACGCATTGTGGTACTCTACAAAATTTTAAAAAAATGCTGCTGAGATTTATGTTCTTCTATTGCCAAGCATTGCAGCCCATTCTAAATGAATGCATCGCGGAAGCTCGATGCAACTAACTATATAAATATACTATATATAACGCTGTAGTATAAAGAAGCCCTGTATATTCTCTGGACATTAAAGTAAAGTTTGTCATCGTATAGCAGAGAAATAAAAAAGTCACATTTAGGAGATTGGTGTTCACACCAAGATTGCAAACCGCTTGAGGAGCGTAAGGCTCGGTTCACACTGGATGTCGATGCAGCTCCCAGCAGGGGTCCAGTGCATCCTGGTTCACCGTTTCAGGTTCGATTTTAGCCTGAATTTTGGGCTGAATTTGGACCTGAAATGAACCAAAAAACGCACATGATCCCTGTGCAAATTCGCACCAGAGCCGCATCGGAGATATGTGAACCGGCTCCATAAAGAGCTGGTCACATTCTCCTGCTATTGCAAATTCCAGCATCCAATTCGCAATAGTGTGAACCCAGCCTAAAGGATAAGTACACCTTTCATAACATGTTACACCCATATTCAGGGTGTAACATGTCATGAAAGGATCCGCCTCTGCTCTGACAGCTAGGTGGGGATCTTTTCCCTGCACCTGCTGTCAAAATCAAAAACACAGCTGTGTGGAGCTCTGCCCACCTGTCGGCTTGTCGGCAGAGTATATCAGCTTTCCCGTACGAGGTACAAGCTAGCAGATGCACTGACAGGTCTGCAGGAGTCTTACATGGCACCAGTGATGTGCTGAGTCGCTGCTGCAATACTTTACAGGCTTCTTCAACAAAAAATTATAACTGCACATTTTTTTTTGCCTGAAAAAAAATGTGCACTTATCCTTTAACACTATACTCCAGACATAGATATTATTATCTATTTGCCATAAATCATTCCAAAAAATATGCATTATTGCATGGGCCCTAAGTAGTTATGTAATCATCTTGCCTCCTTTTATGTAGTATGCTATCTCTTTCCCTCCACTTGTTTCTGTTGTGGTGACCGGTCACTGTTGCTATTCTGATTAGCACATGTGACCAGTCTCCTAACCACCCCTCGGTGGCTCTGCATCATAAAAACCAGCATAATTAAATCTGTGCTGTTTTGAATAAGTTTACTGCAACACTTTTGAAGAACACTAATCCTGCCGATTTCATGCTGCTTGCTTGATTCCATCACTTTGATCTCACTGTGATGCTCCAAAAAAATTACCAGCTTAGCTGTCGAATGTCCCTGGAAATTACCATGCATGTTGGCAAATATGGTGTTGTGTTGACATTGCAGGTTCACGCGTTGTGATAATATGTCTCACCTCACCTTGTGTTCACAGAGGGAGTGGAACCAGTATATTATTACTGTGTAAAGATCTACAGCCCATTAATCTGCTTTACTGCTGGAGTGACAAGTCGAGCATATTAATAGCACTGATGTTACCTCATAATCTTTAACAAGCAGTCAGGATAGTGTTACCATTGTTTAAGACCTTTGCCCGTTTAACGATTGTTCGTTAAATAGATCCGGGAACTATTTCCTGCTCCGTGTTGGCTATGCTGTCACATGGAGACAAGAAGCCACTAAAGAATTGCTGGCCTGGGGTTATTATAGAGGTTGGGCAGTTTAGTGGAAATAACATGCTTCTGTCAAAAAAAAAAAAGAATATAGGCCAGATAAGAGGCTAGTTAATATTTATTTCTTATATTATAGAAAGAAAGAAAAGTTTAGAGGGTTTGTCATTCTGGTTGGCTGTGCAATTTGGAGTGAGGGGAAAATCTTACATTGCAACATGCTAAACGGGACTTTCAACCCGCACACATACTGTATTTCCCCATAAACTATGTATAGCCACCAGTTGTTAGTATCTAACTTCACATTTACTTCTTTCTGTCATTTGACCCCCTTTTATGCACAATGCTATGTGCCAATTAGGAATTCCCTGGATAAAGAGTGCAGAACTTAGCAACTGCATTATCGCACATATAAGTTTGAATCCTAGGGAATTTGGGACCACCAGCTGCTACAAAACTGCAGCTTGCATGGGTTTACCAGCATTTGTATGGAGCAGCTGTATGCTGTTTTTCCTTTTTGTATTGTAATTTCTGTCCAGTATCTAGCCACCATTTCTTCTTTACCTACGCCATTTATCCCCAACCAGTCAGAGCAGATGGGTCTGTAATTCCTCACAAGGAAATTCCAGATCTTCATGCTGAATCATTGACGTCCCTCCGTCCTGAGAACGGTGCCCTAAAATCCAAAACTATGTTCTGTAAGAGCCTACCATCCCAGAAAACTCAACACCTTGGAATAATTGTGTGTCTGCTTCCCCATCTATTGACCAAGGCCTTGTCCTGAAGCTTTCTGTTCCATGGTTACTTAATTCTCCAGCCATGAACATGTTTAATGTGTTTCGGCCTGTGGTAACTTCAGCAACATACACCATTCCAAGGATGAGAAAGGATGTAATCTTTCGAGAGTCTTTACATTAGAAACCATTGCTTATGAGCTCATTTAGTATTGTCCTGTTAACATAAGACGTAGCTATCTCATGGACCAGATGATGACATTTTTCTGGGTACCATTACCTTTCTGTTGAGTAGTTATGTGGTGTATTTTAGGATAAACGATACAAGAAGCAAACTGGTTAATGTTGTGCTTAATTATGATGGGATTCACCACACCAGTGCACGTGGCTCCATGTGAACTTAGTTTTTAATAGGGTAGGAAATGAATAAAAAAACATGTCCTATTGATGGGATATGCCTTAATTTCCTAGCCTGTAACAAACTGAGTGGAAATCACTCCAAAGTGAGGGAAATCCTCTTTTAATTCTCACAGCAAGATTTAAAAGATATCACAGCCAATCACTGTACCATTGACGGCTTACATTTTTGGAATTACCCTCACTCTCAGGGATTATTCACACTGCCTGCACACTATACGTTCTGTTTTAGCAGGCATTTCACTTTGCCCTGCAGTGACCTGCAATGAGGTACCCGTTTCGGCTCATTGAACTGTTTGCTTTTTTTTTTCAAACTTTATTTGAAGTGACAGTTTATTTATGTGTCTGGTATGCTGCACAGCTGTACTGTGACATGCAGTGCCTTTCTATGTACTGTGGTAAAATGCTACATATCTACACTTCACTGTAACTCACTGAGCCACACCTCCTGACTGCGATGCAGTGCAAAAGGGCAATATAGAAACCAATTGTTTTGTATATGTCCTAGTGATGACTAGCGTTTTCCGGTGCAGAAAAACGCCAGCCGCTATATGTAAATGTAGCACAATGGTCCATCCCTAGGACAAATAAAGAGGGTGAATGTTTTCAGCATGGACATAGACAACAATTAAACCTGGCAAACAAATGTTTTGGTTTTAGATACACTCTAAAGAAGTGTAGCTACTAAGCTCTTTTTTTTTACTTTCCCATTCTATGAATTATTAGTGAATAGCCTGTGCTCTCCTTGTTGGTGATGGAGTAAAATATTGGTTTCTTTTTGACAAGCCACATAGTTCCGTTTATTTACTAGGTCACAGAGTGCATTATGCAGCCAGTCACCACACTTTATTGTGGACAGGTGATTGTGTCACATTCCAGTCCAAAACACCATACAACCCCAGCCAATTTTAAAGTAGACCTGATTTAAAATTCCTTGTAGTCAGGTTTAAAATTATAATTTTATTGGTTTATTGCAATTCAGTATCTTCAGCTTCCTTGTTCAGTTAAGGAAAAAAACAGAACTATCTGTTGGTAGGTTAGAGGGAAAGGGTTGTTCTCATGGGTTGGGATGTGCTATTCAGCTTTAATTACCGAAACTACTCTGTAAGGCAGTCTTATCTGCTGCTGTTTCAGTGATTGTTTGGTTTAGATAAGCACTGGAGAGTGATAAAAATGTGATAACATTCTGAAGATAACTGCTCTTTTGAAACTGCTAGCAGCAGATAGGGACATCATTCCCTATGGAGTTGCTCAAGTGCTGTGTAACCTGTATTGCTCAGTCTGTTTTGGCTTCTTAGCATGCCTTTCAACAGAAATCAATTTTACTTACTTGTAGGCTAAAACATTGCTATACATCCATGACTACCTTTTTTAAATAGAAATATCTGTTCTAATACGTGTAGTTATTTTGATGCTAACATGCAAATTTCAAGGTTTTCTACCACCAAGCTGTATATCAAATAAGTGAAACACTTTTTTAAACATGGCTCTTAAGCTGCTTTTTCATCTCTACTGCACTAGCAAACTACCATGTTAGCAGAATGTTTTGTATCTGGGAAAACCAAGGGCTCGTTTACACCAGGGGCTGCGTTGGAATGCAGCCGATTGTGTGCGGTAGGATGACAGCAGTGCCAGTGCAACGATCGCGGCGTACTGCACTGTTCACCTTTTTTATTTTGAATTAACTTTATTGAAATGTCACACAAGTTCTACTAACTACAGCATGGTGCAAGATGATGGATTGCTTCTCACTGCGCTGCACTGAAAAAAAGTACTGCCTGCCATACTTTTTTTAGCAGTGAACTGGCTGGGTAGGAAAGAAGGCAGTCTGACTTGCCTTGCAGTGGGACTGCACTGGAATAGCTGCCCAACACAGTCCTACTGGTGTAAGTGGCCCTAAGCTTTGAAATAGACAGAGAATATTATTATACTGGATTTATATAGCGGCAACAGTTTGCGCAGTACCTTACAACATGAATGTAGACAGTACAGTTACAATACAGTTGAATACAGGAGAAACCAGAGGGTCCAATCTAGAAGGGAGGGACGAGTGATTTAAAAGGTAATAGCTGTGGGGGATGAGCTGATGGAGAAAATTAAAGTACTGTTGTTACTTGAAGACAGGAAAGGCTTCTCTGAAAGGGTTGTGTTTTCAGGGATCATCTAAGATTAGGGTAGGGATGTTCCATAGGCTGGGAGAGGCTCGGCAAAAGTCCTGGAGGTAAGAATGGGAGGAAGTGACAAGGGAGCTAGGAGGTCTTGGGAGGAACGAAGAGAATCATTAGGTTGGTATTTTGAGACTAGGTTAGAGATTTAGCTGTGAGCAGAGCTGTGGATGGCTTTATAAGTTGTTAGTATTTTAAGCTTAATTCGTTGGGTGAGCGGGAGCCAATGGAGGGATTGACACAGAGGAGTAGCAGACACTGAGTGGTTAGTAAGGTGGATGAGCCTGGCAGCAGCATTCATAACAGACTGAAGGGGGGATAGGCTATGTAAAGGTAAGCCGATAAGAGGGGAGTTGCAGTAGTCAAGACGGGGGATAACCAGGGAGTGAATTAGGAGCTTTGTGGCGTCCTTGGTTAGAAAGGGACGTATTTTGGAGATGTTGCGTCGGTTGAGGCGGCAAGATTTACATAGTTATTGGACGTGGGGCTGAAAGGGTAGTTTAGAGTCCAGAATTACATCTAGAACGTTGGCATGCGGGGGGATGGGCTGATAGTTGTGCAGTTGATTTTAAAAGAGAGATCAGGGGAAGGGGCACGTGGGGGAGGAAAAATTATGAGCTCAGTTTTGGATAGATTGAGTTGGAGGAAGTGGTGTATCATCTAGGCTGATATGTCTGTTCGTAAATTAGTAATGCATAAGGAGACTGAAGTAGTGAGCTGAGGGGTAGAGAGATAGATTTGAGTGTCGTCGGTGTAGAGATGGTATTGGAAGCCATGGGAGGCAGACCCAGGGAGGAGGTGTAGATCGTGAATAAGAGAGGTCCAAGAACAGAACCTTGGGGGGCACCAACAGAGAAAAGGAGAGGAGAAAGTAGAGATGTAACTAACGCTAAAGGTGCGGTTGGATAAGTAGGAAGAGAACCAGCGAAGAGTACAGTCGCAGAGACCAAAGGCGCAAATTTTTTTTTAGGAGGAAGGGGTGACATCCGTATCAAGGGCAGCAGAAAGGTCCAGGAGTAGGAGTACAGAATAGTGTCCATTGGTTTTGGTCATTAGTAGATAATTTGTTAGTTTTAGGAGGGTGGTTTCTGTGGAGTGTTGAGGGGGAAATCCAGACTGAAGGGGATCAATAAGGTTATTCACGGCGAGGTGGTTGGTTGTAAACCAGATGTAGAATATAGAACATATAGTTTTATATATAATATCTCTCACATGTGATGTCACAGTGATTTTGCAACTTTTAATTTTATAGCATGTAATCTGCTCTCTTAGATCTTTCTGGAAAGTTGTATTGTCACGTAGCAGTAATAACAATAAAAGATGCCATGTGTATCTCTGCAGATCCGGTTTTCCCTTCTGCATTGGAGATTTTATCTTAGTGACAGTTCTGTGCACCTAATTCTGCCTGTCAGTCAGCCTCTCCAGGCCATTTTCAGTGTAGGCGGTGTGATCCATGTCTTGCATTGATAAGCAGGGGAACCTGACCTTTAAAACACTTGACAAAACATGTATATTGTCATATTTGACAGATCCAGATATTTGGTATCCTCACCAAATTCTGGTTGTGTTTGTGATGGTAGAAATGGGTGTAGTGACAGCAGATACTCCCAGACGTTGCAGCATCACTTGCTCTCCATTGTATAAACAATTATCAGCCAATTAGTTTTAAAATCTATCAGTCTGTGTATGAATAACATATGGTACATTGCTGTTCTCTAAGTACAATGACAGTACTGGGGCTTAGTAATGTGCATACAGAGGAGAAATTATGAGGCAAATAATGGGCTCACAGATGCCTCTTGAAAAGAATGTCCAGCACTGAACGTGAATTGACCAGATGAGAGTATGATGGGATTCCATCATGTTTCGGCAGTGCACGGGTTAAGACCCCCCACCCAGAAGCGGAGCCAACGACAAGACATGCAGCTGGTGGATTCTAATCAGCGACAGATGTGCAGCAGGATCTTCCCTATCTCTAGCAACATTTACACAGAGATAAATAGGTCTTAATCATCTATAAATAACAGCGTGTCATGTCGAAGGATCACTAACCTTCTGTGCATCTCCCCCGGGACCCAGGGCAGGGCTTAATTACTCTAGTCTCATGCAAAGCACTGACTGATCAGAGGCTGGCTATTGCAATCAGGGGAAGAAAGGAAAGTGTCTCATGGACATGCTTGATGATAATGCACAGGGGGAGATTCCTTTTTTTTTTTTATTTTTTCCTCCTCTCCTGCAAGCAGACCAGCGCATGGCTTGTGCTTTTACAGGGACTGTAAGAGCTGAAAATCTGTTAGAGTTCAGAAGCTCTTTTGGTGTCTCTGCTTGTTTCCTGCCCATGGTTAGTGGGAAAAATTGTAATTGAGAGAATATTTGAGTTGTGCGTCTACTTTCTGGCAGTGCATTGGTGCCACACTGTGGGGAAATTGTATAACAATTTAATAGGTAGTGATTGTAAGCGACAGTTACGTTGGGTTTGTGCATGCACGCATTCTAATTTTTAATTGGTAATAAAGAGCAGTTCCAGGCAGCAGGTGAAATCGGTCAACGGTATCATGTAAATACTGCACTTGTGTTAAAATCAAAGCCACCGCATAATTTAGCTTAAGCTGGTCTTTCCCTGTTGTAATGCAGCAAGATTTTCACAGACCATCCAACAGGATCAGTGGGCGGGCAGTAGAAGTGTATTTTCAGGAGCCTGAGCTATGTAACTGCATCATAAGTCACATTTAGGCTTCCAGGTTTGAATCAGATTGATGGCTGTGAGACATATTTTAGTGCTAATGTGGATTGTGGATTACAGCAGTGGTCTCCAAACTGCGGCCCTTTGTGTTCATTTATCTGGCCCTTGGGGCACTATTCTGCCAACACTAACAATGGGGCGCCATTTTTCCCACTGACACCAATAATGGGGCACTGTTCCTCCCACTGACACCAAATGTGGTGATGTTTACTCCCACTGATGTCAGAAAAATTTCCACTCCCACTGGCTACAAACCGGCCCCCCTAAAGTCTGAAGTACAATAAACTGGCCCTTTATTTAGAAATTTTGGAGACCCCTGGATTACAGTAAAGCCTGGTAAACACTGAGTTTTTTTTTTCCATTCAACCCAGCAGGTTGAATGAAAAAAAACGGTCAACTCCGGTCAAAGCTGCTATACTAATGATCCGACATTAGTACAGGGATCTCTCCCCGCTGTGCTTTTGTGTTCTCCCTGCCAGAACTAATAATAATAAATAATACATTTTATTTATAGTGCCCTTTTCATCAAAAGATCTCAAAGTGCTACAGGTTTAAAAACAACAAAAAAAAAGAAAATTGAACAGTTTATACGATGAAACAAACATCTAGAAGGGACAAAAAGCTTTGCTAAAAAGAAATGTCTTAAGCCCTTTTTTAAAACGGTCAGTAGATTGAGGAGCCCTCAAGGTGTCGGGTAGGGCCATTGGCTAGGAGCACTGATCAGGAGCCTATCGGCTGCTGGTTTTTCAGCATGCTCGTCCGACACAGGCCGGGCAAGTGATTGGCATTCGGCTTGTGAGTATGGGGCTTTAGGCCTGTTTCACAAGGGCATCAGCTTGTATAAGAGCAGTGTACACAAGCTTTGACAGAGCATTTGCAGTGCTTTCAGCATGCTTTGTTAAAACATTTAAAGTACCATTCAGCTCCAGTTTGTTAATATTGAACACAGATCCAAATGGGAGTGTTGATTGCTACCATAAGTAAGCTGATAGCAGGCTTCAGCAGGCCTTCAACAAGATTCAAGAAGCGCTTAAGCCTTCTATCAGCTTGTTTAAGGTGGCAATCAACACTTCCTTTAGGATCTTTGTTCAACATTTACAAACTAAAGCTGAATGGTACTTTGGAAGCTTCAACAAAGCATGCTGAAAAGCTCTGCAAATGCTTTGTCAAAGCTTGCTGTTCACACTTCTCTTATACAAGCTGAAGCCTGTGTGAAACTGGCGTAATTGAGAGGAAGAAAATGGCCTACATTGGGGGTTCCAGGATCTCAAACAGACATTTTCCAGAATCACTAGATGAATGACAAAAGAGACTAGGATGAATTAGTACAGTACTGCAGTGAACAGATGAAAACCTGAATTACTGAGCACATTGGCTGTTTTCCTTGTATGCATGTTAGGGTTTGGGATTTACATTTCTTTTTTTTTTATCCTCAAATTTATCTGTAGAACTTGAGAAATCAGCATATTTTTCTTGACCTAATAGCTTACATCTGGCAAATATGTTAGTAATAAGTTCTGTCATACCTTCTGTGTAGGAATACAGAGTAGGCTAGTCTCATACATAGATATTAATAATGATAGTTCTGATGCTCAGATCATGCACACTGAATTATTTGCATATTCTGAACCGGCTGTAAAAGCACTTTAACACAAACCCTCATTCATCTCTATAATCCTTATAGATAAATTTAGTTTTCAAAGTCCATAACACAGTTATTGAAATCTTTTTATATGGAAAGTAGATCTTGGCCTAATATAAATACACAGCAGGTTGTCTCTGTTGGAGACTATCAAGATTTGACTCTAGATTGGCCTTTCTCAACCTTTTTACCCCAGAAGTTTAGGGGAACCCCTACTAAAAGGAATTAATTGGGGATCAGTGGGAAAAGCATCATTTACATTGGTGGTCAGTGAGTAAAATGCCCCCCCCCCCCCCCCCTACAGCATTGGTTAGTAGGCCATCCTTACAGATGGCTAAAAATATTATGCTAATGTTTTTTTTTTTTTTCCTCTTTTTTTTTTTTCTTTTCTTTTTTTTATTTTTTTTTTTATTTTTTTTTTTTATAGCGTGGACCCCAGAATTACAAAGGACACCATCAAATGGTGTAGAAAGAAGATTGGACGGCTGCACACCCATATAATGCAGATAAAAGCTTCTTTATTCAAAAAATCATCAATAAATACAGGCACAGGGCATATTGCTTTTATCTGCATTATATGGGTGTGCAGCCGTCCAATCTTCTTTCTTCACGTGTACTCTGCAGCAATGACAGGGTGTGCACCCCATGCATAAGCTGGATTGCAGACACCATCATTACTGGTTCACCTGGAGCAGCAGGATTGTTTTTACTACCAAATAGGAGTTCTATTATGCTGCGTACACACGGTCGGACTTTTCGGCTACAAATGTCCGACAGACTTTCGACGGACTTTTGGCGGACTTGTGGCGGACTTTCTAACGAACGGACTTGCCTACATACGATCACACAAAAGTCCGATGGATTCGTACGTAATGACGTACACCGGACTAAAATAAGGACGTTGATAGCCAGTAGCCAATAGCTGCCCTAGCGTGGGTTTTTGTCCGTTGGACTAGCATACAGACGAGCGGATTTCTGGGTCCGGCGGAGTTACGACGTAAAGATTTGAAGCATGTTTCAAATCTAAAGTCCATCAGATTTGCGGCTGGAAAAGTCCGCTGAAAGTCCGGGCAAGCCCACACACGATCGGATTGTCCGTCGGACTTTTGTAGACGAGAAGTCCGTTCGTGTGTACACGGCATTAGCCTCAGCGCAAGAAACCCCTCCTAAAATCTGCTTTAGAGTGCTTATTGTGGTCTATGAAGATCTTTGAGAACGAGTATCTTTAAATTAAAAGCAACCAAAAAGGTCAGGGATGGCCTATTTTAAAGCTTTTGTGAGATATATGTAAAGAGTAAAATGTCCATAGTCTGGGCACATGTGCAGTTTAATTATTTCAATGACTTGTATGGAATTAAAAGAGTTCAAACAAGCTCACAGCTGTAATAGCTGCAGTAACTTTTTTTTATCCGTAGGCTCCGGGGTTCTATGTAGAACTGCAGTGGAAGTGCTGCCATTCACATTGCGGTCCTATAATGTGCTGGAAGGGAAAGAAAAGTATAGGTTGGGATGAGATCTTTGTCCAAAGCTGTATTGCTTAGCTACAGTAGAATAAGGTTCAAGTATTAACCTGGCTGTATTGTCGGCAGCCATACCTGGATCTCAAAAATATATTCTTGTGAGGCTAGAAGAACTCTATTATGAGAAAAAGGAGGAGATTCACAAAAATGCACTTGAGTTTGTTTGGCTATTGAGGGAAGTTCATATGTGCCTTGACTATTGGTTAACAGGTTATCACTTCTTTTTGTGATTGATGGCAAGCAGAGCGCTGCTGAGCAGCACAGCGGCATCTGCTGTCAGAGTGCTGGGAAGATAAGATAGCTAAACTCCTGAAGCTCTGGAAAAGTGTAAATTGTAAAGAAGTCCAGAGGTGGCTTCCACCTCCCTGGACGTAACCCCTTGAAGGTTGTAAAGGTAAAAAAAATAAATAAAAATAACAAACATGTTACACCTACCTGCTTTTTGCAATGATAAAGCACAGAGCAGCCAGATCCTCCTTTTCTGGAGTCTCCTGCCAACTCTGTCCACTCCTCTTCTCAATCTGCCCCCATAGCAAGCCGCTTCCTGTGGTTGAACACGTGCGGGCTCAGTCTCAAGCAGAGTTGTGTGCATCTACTGACACACACAGTGTGGCGTGGCTCCCTCCTCACATGATTTAACAGACAGCATCAGGATCCCACGGATCCCGCTGCCCTTGGCCAAGCCTGTGATAGTGGGGAGAGAGGGAGAAAATGGAAGCCAGGTACAGCACTAGATCCATAGAGAACTCAGGTAAGTGTTAGGGAAGAGGGCTGCTAGGCACTGTTATTGGAAGGATTTTTACCCTAATAGAGAGGATGTATTAAGATTAAAAACCTTTTGCCTTTACAACCAGTTTAAGTACTCCTTCATTTTTACCTTTCCTTTTTGTAACATTATATTTTTAATGTCATAACAAATAGTACCTACTTTCTTCATGTTGTGGTCATATTAATAACATATAACTGTGGTATTTTTGTAGTTCCGGAGCTGGCTTTATTTTGCAGTGCATGGCATCAAAACCCCTCCATGCCTGATAAATATGCCATAATCTTAACCTCTTTACACCCCAGTAACCCATATGTGCATGGCAAAAACCTGAGCTTTAATGCCCACACACCGCACATATATGTCTTTGGGCGGGCATTGTTTATGCATTCCCAGCAACAAAGACCAAGCTGCCTGAAGCGACTCTTGATCCTGAGAAGACACCTGTAGCTGGCAGGACTGGAGTCTGATCATATGACCACTGTGGCAGCCAATCACAATGGTCACATGAACGCCGATCCTTCCCGGCCCCATGGGCAATAAGAATTTTTAAAGGGGATGCCAGGGCAGGCAAGGGTTGACCGTTTTGTTTTTGTGGACATCAATCGAAAGATTCAGATAATTACATTTATCATTCAGTTTTGGACATGAACTCCAGGCCTGTGTATAACTAGCATAGTAAGTAATATGACCAGTAAGTAATTCACCATGGCGAATTAAGCTGGAAGATTGGCCTCCCTCCTCCTTCCCCCGCAGCCGCCCCATTCACAGAGCGCATTGAGCTTCACGCATGCGCAGTAGGGGACTGGCTGTAATGCCGCAAGGTTTCACTGCCAGTTTCCCAGTGGAGATTGCAACGGCAGCACCCGAAAAATCGGCTCGGGTGAGGACACCGCTGGATTCCTGGACAGGTAAGTGCCCTAATATTAAAAGTCAGCAGCTACAGTATTTGTAGCTGTTGACTTTTATTTTTTTTCTAAAGGAGCCTGGAGCTTCTCCTGAAGTCCACTGGTTCTACTAGTACTCGTTTTAACTGTTGCTTGTTAATAAAAAACAATATAAAACACCATCAGCTGAGACATTTTGTATTTTTTCCAGTCTAACAACATACCTCTCCTGGATGATGACTTCCAGCAGCAGTATCTTTTTTTTTTTTTTTTTTTTTTACATATGTCAGCATTTCGCACAGAGTTACAGCTACAATCATATGGCCAAAACCCAACACCAATATGTGAGCTGTGTCCGGATCTAGAGTCAGGAATAAGACAGAAGGGCTTCCCTTGAGGGAGGTCAGGAATGTAACTGGTGTCTGGGGTGACATCAGACTTTCAATCCTTCTGTCTGTGTCTAAAGCCAGGCTCAGCATCAAGAAAAACTGATGTTCTGGATTTTTTATAAAGAGGAAGAGCCTGCAGACATCAGAGGAGTAATTGAAGATGGTCTGATTCACATCTGCATGATATTAAAATTTGAAATCCATGTCCCAAAGATATATGTATAGAGAGAAAGCAGGAGATGAAAACATCAATGTTTTATTACATAGTTTATTCTGTCTCTATATTATGTAAGGATTCCTAGATTGCATTACAAAGGACATTAGAAAATATTTTTTTGTGTTCATTATAAGGGCTCATTCACATCAGATGCGTTGAGGTTACACTTTCAGCCTATTTTCAGCACAGCCCCAATGCATAGACAAAATGTCTTGTCTCCTATGCTGCATGGTCACAACACAGCATACAGTGCCTTGAAAAAGTATTCATACCCCTTTTAAATTTTTCACATTTTGTTACAACCAAAAACATAAAGTTATTTTATTGGAATTTTATGTGATAGACCAACACAAAGTGGCACATAATTGTGAAGTGAAAGAAAAATAGTAAATGATTTTCCAAATTGTTTTACAAATAAATATGTGAAAAAGTGTGGTGTGCATTTGTATTCAGCCCCTTTACTCTGATACTCCTTAGTAAAATCGAGTGGAACCAATTGCCGTTAGAAGTCACCTAATTAGTAAATAGAGTCCACCTGTGTGTAATTTAATCTCAGTATAAATACAGCTGTTCTGTGAAGCCCTCAGAGGTTTGTTAGAAAAACCTTAGTGAACAAACAGCATCATGAATTCCAAGGAACATACCAGACAGGTCAGGGATAAACTTGTGCAGACGTTTAAAGCAGGGTTAGGTTATAAAAAAAATATCCCAAGCTTTGAACATCTCACAGAGCACTGTTCAATCCATCATCCGAAAATGGAAAGAGTATGGCACAACTGCAACCCTACCAAGACATGGCCATCCACCTAAAGTGACAGGCCGGGTAAGGAGAACATTAATCAGAGAACCAGCCAAGAGGCCCATGGTAACTCTGGAGGTGCTGCAGAGATCCACAGCTCAGGTAGGAGAATCTGTCCACAGGACAACTACTAGTCGTGCACTACACACATCTGGCCTTTATGGAAGAGTGGCAAAAAGAAAGCCATTGTTGAAAGAAAGCCATAAGAAGTCCCATTTGCAGTTTGTGAGAAGCCATGTGGGTAACACAGCAAACATGTGGAAGAAGGTGCTCTGGTCAGATGAAACCAAAATTGAACTTTTTGGCCTAAAAGCAAAATGCTATGTGTGGTGGAAAACTAACACTGCACATCACACTGTACACATCATCCCCACCGTGAAACATGGCGGTGGCAGCATCATGTTGTGGAGATGCTTTTCTTCAGCAGGGACAGGGAAGCTGGTCAAAGTTGATGGGCAGATGGATGGAGCCAAGTACAGGGCAATCTTAGACGAAAACCTTAAGATTCTGCAAAAGACATGAGACTGGGGCGGAGGTTCAACTTCCAACTTCCAGCAGGACAACAACTTTAAACATGCAGCCAGAGCTACAATGCAATGGTTTAGATCAAAGCATATTTATTTGTTAGAATGGCCCAGTCAAAGCCAAGACCTAAATCCAATTGAGAATCTGTGACAAGACTTGAAAATGCTGTCCATTCAATCTGTCCTCTGCTCTCCATTCAATCTGATAGAGCTTGAGCTATTTTCCAAGGAAGAATGGGCAAAAATATCACTCTCTAGATGTGCAAAGCTGGTAGAGGCATACCCAAAAAGACTTGCAGCTTTAATTGCAGTCAAAGGTGGTTCTACAAAGTATTGAATCAGGGGGGCTGAATACAAATGTATGTCACACTTTTTACATATTTATTTGTAAAACATTTTCAAAAACATTTATCATTTTCCTTTCACTTCACAAATACGTGTCACTTTGTGTTGGTCTAGCACATAAAATCCCAATAAAACACACACACTGAATCTGTAAACCTTTATGTGGGACGCGCCCTGAACCACAAAGCAAGTGTCTTCCATGTGCTCAAAGCCAGCCACACATGGATTGAAATTTGGCCTATTCTGCAGGGACCGGCTGAATTTTGATCCATGTGTGGGCACCCTGGTTGTACAGAAGTTGATCTACTCTTCTGTATAACCAGCCTGTCAGATTTTTCCCAATCAATTGTTGCCGCCGGGTATAGCCGGCAGCACTGATCATTGTATTCTAAGGGCGAGGAAGTGGCCCTCCCATCAGAATACAATACCTCAGTGGGAGTGATTCCCCCACCCACCTTGCATGTGTGGATGAGGGACTGCTGGTTGAATGAAAAAATAAATGTTTGGGCTGCCTAGGGTTGGGTATACACTAGATCAGTGATGGCGAACCTTGGCATCCCAGGTGTTTTGGAACTACATTTCCCATGATGCTCATGCACTCTGCAGTGTAGTTGAGCATCATGGCTGAAAGTCGCCCTGTTCCTGCCCAACCAACAATTTTCGGCTGATTTTCTTCTTTTGTTTATACCCTACTTAACATTTGGCTGAACTGTACACTCAGATGTTTGTAGATAGACTGTAAATAGATTGTGGATTTATTTGTTTTGTCTTGTCTTTGGACTGATGTCCCTATCAATGAGTACATGTAACTTATTCAATAACGATACTAAATCCAGTGGTACAGTCAATTGCTATAAGTTTGGCTGGTCACATATGATTTATTTGTACATACCATTATGATTATGTACCTGTGTGAGTTCCTCCAGCTGGCCATGGGCCATCTTTCATCTACATTGATCAAACTTTCATAAACAGCTTGATATTTGAATTTTTGTGACCACTTTAGGTCTTTCTTGCCTTTGTCCTTTTGAAGTGTATAGCAACCCAAGAAGAAAACATTATGTTGCAATTCACCAGTCTTGCCCAGTGTGCCTTCAACATCCACAAGGAAACTGTAAAGAACTTGTTATTTTCAGTGTTCATCAGATTGGTGATTTCACAGAAGACACATTTAGTGACAGTCATACAACATCTAAATGCAGTGAAAACCCATCAATGTAAATGTATAGGCAGATCTACAGTTTAATGATTTAAGATGAACTGAAAAAAAAGGGTACTTTACTGCTAGGGCAGTGAAAATATGGAAATCGCTTCGCTATAAAGTAGTATTATCTGAGAGTGCTGATAAATTCAGAAAACTGACATCTCCCTCAGTCAGTATAATATACATTTTTAAATTTAATACAGAATTTTACATTTTGAAATTCAATACATTGATCTAGGGATTTATCTGATTGTCAGTAAGATATCCCATACCTTATGTCTTTTTTTCATTCAGCAAGCGGGTTGAATGAAAGAAAACGTCTCTATTCCCCCATCCTCACATTTGATGTGGATGGGGGAATCCCTCCTGCTGAATTATTGTATTCTTAGAGTGGCAAGCCTTTCCTGCCATAAGAATACAATGATCAGTGTTGCTGGCTATAGGTCAATAAATCGACCTGTGTATAGCCAGCCTGCCCATCCATGGATCTAAATTCGACCGCTCCTTGCTGAACCATTCGGATTTCAATCCATATATTATACCCTCCTACAGCAAATTGGCCTATGCTTATAGTGGTTGTTTTTTCGCCTTCCTCTGGATCAAACGTATTACTAACACATCTACGTTGATCTTGATGAAACTGCCTTTTTTCAACTAGATATTTTAGATTTGGATAGAGTGGTACAGGGTTAGAACCCCTGTCAGATTTGTATTGCTGTTTGCGTCGCTGTTCAGGTAAATCCACATTTTTTCAGATTTCCACCAGAACAGGAATAGAGGGAAAATCTTTCAATGGGGACACCTGTTACTGTGACAACCGGGAAATCTCCTTAGTTAGACACAGATGGCAGAAAGACTGGCAGCTATTTTAACTCTTCCCTATTCAATCCAAATGAAAAGAAAAAAAGTTATGGCTTCAGGTATACTTTAGGAGGAAATCATTCTGCTCTTACCTTGATAAAGAGGCCAATCACAGGTTGTCATCTAAAGTGCAATCTACTGTGATTTGTTCTTTTCTGGCTCTATTCAGCTTCAAGGTTAAATTACACCATTGTTGTTTGTTAAGGTCTTTGTCTCCTGCAGCTGCTGCTTCTGCTTATATTTTACCTCTGTAGAGTCAGAATAAAGGATAGTGAGCCAGAGCGGATTATCTTTTATCCTACACAGAAAAATTATTTTATGTTCAAGGTCAAATGGGCCCTCATAATAAGTATGTATGCATGTAGATACATAGATGATTTGCAGAAGACTGGGATTAGTACAAAAAGGTAATGTGCAATTAATGATGGAGGACACACACAAATATTCCAAGGACGTAAGTAGTGAGAACAGATGTGTTTATTGGTCTGACATTTCAGCAGGTTGCATCCTATCTTTCTGCGACTTGGCAAAACATTGGTGCTGTAAACACAGTCGTTCTCACTACTTCCTTGGAAGTCCTGTTTTCCCTCAACTGTTTTGTATGTGTATATGTGTGTATATGCAGTGGGTAAAATAAGTATTGAACAAAATTTTTCTAGGTAAATATATTTCAGACGTTAAGTTATTTGTAATAAAAGGGAATGACACAAGGAAAAAGTATTGAACACATGAAGAAAGGGAGGTGCAAAAAGGCATGAAAAGCCAAGACACCAGCTGAAATCTGTCAGTGATTAGAAAGCAATCCTACCCCCTGTCAGTGCAAATTAATATCAGCTGGTTCAGTCTCAACTGATGGCCTATTAAAAAGGTGTCTCATTACCAAGGTGTCACACAAGAAACATCTCATGAAGGGGAAAATAAAGAAGAGCCTTGGACCACTTGTGGTCACATTTAGATTAGCCTGTGAAATACTGGGAGAATATAGTCTGGTCAGATGAGACCTAGATTGAACTCTTTGGATGCCATAATACACACCATGTTTGGAGGTCAAATAGTACTGCACATCACCCCAAAACACCATACCAACTGTGAAGTTTGGAGATGGGAACATCATGGTGTGGGGCTATTTTTCAGCATACGGTACTGGCAAACTTCATGTCATTGAAGGATGTATGGAAAAATGTACTAACGCATTCTTGATAAAAATCCGCTGCCATCTACCAGGATGATGAAGATGAAACGAGGTTGGACATTTCAGCAAGACAATGATCCCAAACACAAAGCCAAGGAAACTCTCATTTGGTTTCAAATAAAGAAAATAAAGTTTCTATAATGGCCCAGCCAATCGCCTGACTTGAATCCAGTAGAAAATCTATGACAATAACTAAAGATCAGAGTTCATAGAAGAGGCCCGTGGATACTTCAAGATTTGAAGACTGTTTGGAAGAATGGGCCAAAATCGCACCTGAGCAATGCATGCGACTAGTTTCTCCATACAGGAGGCGTCTTGAAGTTGTCATTACCAACAAAGGATTTTGTACAAAGTATTAAATAAATTTCAGTTAGTGTGTTTAATACTTTTTCCCTGTGTCATTCCATTTTATTACACATAACCTAATTTCTGAACTTATTTGTTTCGGTATCTTAGTATGTATGGATCGCATGGGTTGTTACCGACGTGGTAAAAATTTCATTTCCATAGCACCTTTAGAAATGTATTTACCTAGAAAAACGGTGACGTGTTCAATACTTATTTTACCCGCTGTGTATATAAATTAGGGTTGCACCAATACCACTTTTTTAAGACCGAGTACAAGTACCGACACTTTTCCAAGTACTTGCCGATGCCGGTTACGATACTTTTTTTTTTAATGTTGTGTGACAGTGGCACTAATATGCAACACTGATGGAGCGTGGACTGTGTCAGTAGTTTTTTATTTTTATTTTATTTTTTTTTACAATTTTTTTAAATTATTTTTTACAATTTAGATTTTTTAAAAATTATTTCTTTACTTTATTGCTTTATTTTTTTTAGGGGGGGGGGGGGGGGGTGTTTGTCTCCCCTTTGAGGAAAGGGACTGAAGACACAGATTCCCCAGTCCCTTTCTCTGCAGCCTCAGCTGCACTGAAAATGAATGGACAGGAGACCGAGGATCCTCCCCATTGATAAACGGAAGAATCGTAAACACAGTTTACGATGCTCAGTTATGAATGGACAGAGTCAGTGATCACTGATTCTGTTCGTTCAGAAAAGGAAGGAGCTGGTAAATGACATATTTACCAGCTCCTTTCTCCCCTCTCTATCCTGACAGATCTGGGAAGAGGGGAGGGGGACCGGAGGAGGACACGAAGAGCCGGGGACCCAGAGGGAGGGAGGAGGACCCAGAGAGCTGGGGACTGGGAGAGAGATAGAGAGAGAGGCGGACCCAGAGATGCCGAAGGAGGACACAGGACAGTCGGGGGTGATCAGTGTGGCAGTGCGGGCAATTACAGGCACCGATCTCCTGTATAGCTTTCCATAAAGCACCTGGCAGCCGCAGGAGGGAGAGGAGGAGAAATGGCTGTCAGCTGCTTTATGGAAAGCTATATAGGCAGAGCGGTGCTTGTAATTGCCCCCACTGCCGTACCGATCACCTGTGAGGCTGCCCGCCCCCCCCTGCTGAGCTGAGGATGCCTGGTCCGATACAACAGATATCGTTTTAAGCATCGGAGCATTTGCATGAGTGCCGATACTTGTGCAAATGCTCGGCATTGGCACGGATATATTATATAAAAATATATAATGTACACATACTATAGGTCATAGACTAGGTGCATTTGATAAAGGGATTTTATATATTATGCGTAAAAAAAGTGCAGAAACTTTTTGAAGACCCCTCATATATATGGTATGTATACATGTATGTATAGTCATAAACATGATAGCTGTTCAGCTTAATAGAAAGCTTTCTATAATGCAATAGCTTATGGCCATGTTAAAGTAGAACTATAGGCAAAATTTTCGATATTGGATTTTTGGCAATCTGTGTCCCATTGTGAAGATTTACCTTCACTTCTCATCTCATAGCCAAACAGGAAGTGAGAGGAAATCTCTGCAAATTAAGAGAATCCCTTGGGGCCCCTCAGATCACCATAACTAATGTCCCCATCTGAAGATATCCTCTTACTTTTCTGGGGACAACCCAAAATTTGTGTTGTAATTGAAAATTCAGATTGTGTACATAATTTGTAATGGAACCCAATGTGTGTAGTGAACTGGAGGTGATTGTTGGGTGACAGGTGCTGGATCACTGTCATGAATGTATATTGCAGCCGTAGCCCAGCCAGCTTGGTAATGCACTTTTTTATATGTTCATCTTACTAGAAGATCTGTTTGTTCCCTGTCCAAGAGTGATAAACACAAGCGTAGGCTTCTTATAATGTATAAACCACTTTATAGCTGATAACAGATGTTGTTGTGGCTTAACCAGCTGCAAAGCCACATTGTCATCGGATTAAAAATGCAAGAGCAATAGTTCATTTTCTAATTGATGTTTTTATCCGGATGCTGCGTTGTCTTTTAGCAATCACCCCCCATGTGTTAAGTAGTCATAAAATGTTAAAACATAAATGCACTTCCTGCTACTTTGCAGAGTAAGAAACGGACACCTATTTTAAATAGCATCTGTATAATCATTTTTTTTTAAATTTATAACCTAGAGTCCTTTGGAGCAGCTCACATGGAGTTCAATTCTGATATATCTATATAAGTGGAATACATTGCTGCATCTACTCCTTTCCAATGATGCTTATACACTTGTGAATTATAACACAATACAATATTTCAATACGATAATAAATAGCATATATCAGAAAAAATCAAATAAAAATTGAAAAAAAAATATCTGTGTGTCTTTAATAATCACCCCATTTTTCTCTGTGCGATTTTGTTAGTGTAATTGAAAAGTGTAGTCTTTTTTATCTTTGTCACAGAGAAATTTCTAATTGCTTCTTCTTCTGGAGAAATCACAGAAAGTGGTAGGAGTGGCACATACAGCAATATAAAGTGGAATAAGGTTCCAATAATACTTAGGGGGATGCAGCATCATACTGCATCTGTCCCCCGCCGCCTCTAAGACTGAGAACTGAGTGATTAAAGACTGCTGATCGCTCAGCTCTCAGTGCTCTGTGAGCAGAGACCTGGTAACTGTCAGTCACCGGGTCTCTGCTCTGCCCCACCGCACTCACTGGAGAGCTGGACTGTGGAGGGGATGGGAGCGTTTGGCTCGGGCTTTCAGCAGCTTGCTAAGAGGCTGAGCCAGGTGTCCGTCCAGGCATCTGGGTGGATCCCAACCATATGGTTGCGATCTTTCCCAAACCTGGACTGGCTCTGTGATGGCAGCAGGCTTTAGCCCACTGTCTGCTAAAAACAGTTCACAGGAATGCAGAACGAACTGCACTCCTGTAATCCACAGGAGGAGTACAGCCAATGAGCTTTGGCTGTACTTCTCCTTTTGAAGTGGTTGTGGAGGCTGAAGGTTTTTACCCTAAATGCATTAAAGCAAAAAACCTTCTATTGTTGGTTCCCCTAACCCCCATTTCCACATCCCCCCAAATACATACCTCCTTACTGGACTCCTTGAGAGCAGTGGACCTGTTGCTGTCAATCAAATCTAATGATGATGGAACGGGGTTGAGCAGCACTGTGTCAAGGGAAAACTGATAGGGGACCCCTGATCCAAACGGTTGTGTGAAAGGGGCCCAAAAAAAAAAAAAAAAATGTTAGGAGTAAGTGTCCTAAAATATAGCTACTAATTATAAAACCACCTATATCCTATCAGTGATATTTGACTAGAGACCACAATCAAGCCATGCACTTGTCACCTTTATCCTACACTGACAGCAGAAGCGATTTCAGAGACATCTGTGCGGGTTCCTACACAGAGGTCTATACAAATGGCACCCTGAAGTCTCCAAAAGTAGTACGGAAACTACTTTTGGGTATCAGTGCTGCGTTGCACCGTTTCGGACTGTGCCATTGCCGGCAATAGCTGCTGATTTGGCATGTGATTTGACATGTCCAATTGCATGCCAAATTGCATCAATGTGAACCGAGGCTTAATCCTAGAAAACTATCACTTCTGAAAATGTGTTTTTTCTTATCCAAGAGACTTTAGACAAAGCAGTATGTTTCTTTTGCTGCGGGGCTGTCTGATATTTTGTTAATCTTCTATGTTACAGCACATTCCCCAACTACAATTAAAATGTTGACACCTGGCTCGACTGGGCTGATTAGGCTTTGATTCCCTGTAATTATACGTTATCGCTTCCATCCAGTGGCAATATTACCTTCTGTACTGTACGATAACACTTATTAATTCAATAAAAGAAATCCATTCACAGGCAATTTTAGATGTAACACCTTGGAAACAGTGCATTAACCAATTTCCGTATGCATCAGAAGGCCTTTTTTGTCATTTAATCAGGATGGGCTGATTACAAAGCTGGGCTATGTCAGAAGCTAATTAAGAATAGCAAATTTCAGGCATCGTGGCTGTTGTACTGGTTTTCTATGGAATGTAAGGTTAATGTATAAACTCCATTGTAAGCTGTTCATCCTCAGTAGGAGAAATGTGTACATATAATTGGGCTTCAGTTTGTTAACATTTTTCTTTTCCATTATACTGGAAAAGAATTCCAGACAGGAGGTCCTCTCAATTTGTGCTCAAGCCACTTCTGCTGTCCTTTTCTTCTGAGCAGGACTCCAGCTTCCTGTCACCTGACCCTATGTTATAAATTCACAAACCAGCAAAGTGCACTACAAGTCCCAGCTTTCAATATCCAATGACAGTAATATTAATAAGATTCGCTCAGAACCCTAATTCAGTCAGAAGGATAGTCAGAGAATATGACAGGAGGATCCTGCAGCTTCCACAGGAGATCTGGGATAATCTAAAACAGCTCAAGCAACAAGAAAACAGGAGCGTGGCACCCTCATTAGCATAACAGTAATTATTTATGAAAAGAAAAAATAGCACACTTACAGTTAAAATTCTTGTAAATCCGCAGAAGTGGTAGGAATCACCAAGGTTGAGACAAAGCAAGGCTGTATACAGGAAACGGCAACTCCAGATCCCCTAGCCGGCAGCACAGGGACTCTGACAGCTGTCAAAAAGCTGCCAATAGACAGCGTCCAGTGCCACTTCCTAATGGCTCATGGTGACCTCTATATGCTGGTGGAAAAAGGGGGTGTAACACAAGGCATTAGGCAATGGCACTGGGCACTGCTCAGATACCTCCATCCATGTTTTTTTTTAGTGTCAATGGGGAATCGATTGATTTGCTGTGGGCTGAACAAGAGAAATCTTAATGTGTATGGCTAGCCTTTAGTCTTTATTGTCTTTAAAAGCAAATTTGTTTCTTTGCCATGATAAAGAAAAGCATATATTTGCTTTATATTACTTTTGAGGTACTGACTATCAAGTCTACAGCCAGTGAAAGCAGCATGTAATCATTGTTATTCTGGTTCTTGGTCAATGACTCAAAACATGCTGAAGTCATGAGATGAGCAAGACAGTCAGGCATCTAGTTTTTTTAAAAGGAGATATCAACTATGGCTGGCTCCATATTTTTATTAACATGGATATTGTTTCCCTGAGGATAGTTGATACCCGCATCACGCTTTATTCCCCTTTCATTGACACAAACACATAGGTTTGCCTAATACAAGCTTGCATGTTTCTAGATTGATCTTTCATTAGGATGATTGTTCAGCGGCTGGGTTGTGCACGCACAGCCAGCTGCCATTTAATGCATTTTATGTATTGTTCCTCTGGGCAGTGGAGCCTAATGCCTAAAGAGCGTCTGCCTCTCTCTCAGCTCCAAATATTCTGCTTGCCCATATGTCTGACACAAAGTTAACACGTGCAAAGGAATTCAGACAAGGACTGGATACAGATGTGCTTGGTGTTGGCGAGAAATCTGAGAGGTGCAGAAGAGTCATAATTACCCATCCACTAAAACCACACCCAACCTTTTCTCTGGAGTTCTCCTTTAATGCACTTTGTTCTTTAGAAAACTGTAGTCATTACTTGTATATGGTAAAACTATTATGTGAGGAAGTAAAATATTCTGCACATCAAGGTAAAATCTTTCTTTGAAATAGTGATTTCCGTAAGCTGCAAACACTTTTCCAATATGTTTTTAATGCTTTATACCTTCTTTTATTGTTGGTCTCAGTAGAGAGTACATAAAGTACCTCTGATGCTTTTAAAATACAGATGGCGTCCTGTAATCCCAAGTGTAAGAACAGACTTCACTTTTCCAACTTGGATTGTGTTATTTTTTTCTCTCCTTTCCTTTGGTTCATGGCAGACGTTGACAGATCAGAAGAAATTTTCACAGCTTGATGCTGCTGGATTCCTTTCTTGCATGAAAGAAAAACATCTGGAGCAAAATCAGTGAATTTTACCAAAGGGCTCCACTAAAGTGCTCATGCATCTGTCGTGGTAACATTTGTGCCACTGCAAACTCAGCTGGTAATTGCTTTGTTCTCAGATGTTGCTGCTTGCGCTACAGACAGATTTCTCACTATCTCTCATTATGTATTTGTGTATGTGTGTGTATGTGTGTATGTGTGTGTGTGTGTGTGTATGTATGTATGTATGTGTGTGAATATATATATATATATATATATATATATATATATATATATATATATATATATATATAATATATACACACACACACACACAGTAATCACAAAAGTGAGTACACCCCGCACATTTTGGTAAATATTTTATTATATCTTTACAGCTCTTATGCTCTACAGCTTTTATAACATTGTACATTTTCTGTCCCCTCAAAATAACTCAACACACAGCCATTCAATGTCTAAACCGCTGGCAAAAAAAAATGTGAGTACACCCCTAAGTAAAATGCCCAAATTTGGCCCAAAGTGACAATATGTTGTGTGGCCATTATTATTTTCCAGCACTGTCTTAACCCTCTTGGGCATGGAGTTCACCAGAGCTTCACAGGTTGCCACTGGAGTCTTCTTCTAGTCCTCCATGATGACATCACAGAGCTAGTGGATGTTAGAGACCTTGCCTTCCTCCACCCTCCGTTTGAGGATACCCCACAGATGCTCAATAGGGTTTAGGTTTGGAGACATGCTTGGCCAGTCCATCACCTCTACCTTCAGTTTCTTTAGCAAGGCAGTAGGTGTGTTTGGGGTTGTTATCATGTTGGAATACTGCCCTGCGGCCCAGTTTCCGGAGGGAGGGGATCATGCTCAGCTTCAGTATGTCACAGTACATGTTGGCATTCATGGTTCCCTCAATGAACTGTAGCTCCCCAGTTTCGGCAGCACTCATGCAGCCCCAGACCATGACACTCCCACAACCATGCTTGACTGTAGGCAAGACACACTTGTCTTTGTACTCTTCATCTGATTGCTGCCACACACGCAAATAAGTTAATCTTGGTCTCATGAGACCACAGGACATGGTTCCAGTAATCCATGTCCTTAGTCTGATTGTCGTCAGCAAACTGCGGGATTTCTTGTGCATCATCTTTAGAAGAGGCTTTCTTCTGGCACGACAGCCATGCACTGAGCACTGACAGCCTGTACCTCCACCCTTTCAACCTTTGCAGCAATGCTGATAGCACTCATACGTCTATTTCCCAAAGACAACCTCTGGATATGATGCTGAACATGTGCACTCAACTTTTTACTATTTTCGAATGCGCTGCAGGTTCCCAGTCTTTAAATGTGAGGGCTACATTCATTTTACGTTTTTAGCCTATATTTACATCACCCTGGATACAAGCCAATAACATGCTTCCTGCCCTAGGAGGTTTAACTACAAACACCTTTACCTTTCTTCATCTCTATAACATAGAGGGGAGATGCTCCATAGTTTACAGAATAGAACTGGTGAGAACTGATAACATTGTTTGGGCTTTCAGGCAAATGTACAGGGCGTTACAAAGATATCAAGCATTTTGGCAAGAACATGAAATCCTTAAATGGGCTTCATGCTTCTAGGCACAACCATTATTGAAGTGGGTGTGCATTGTAATTGTAGGGCTTACTGTCCCATTTTTGCCACTCATAAGCCATTTCACCGCTCAAATGACAGCCAGATTGTGTATACCAGTGGTTCTCAACCTCAGTTTTCAAGTACCCCCAACGAGCCACGTTTTCAGGTTTTCCTTTACTTTGCACAGCTGCTTTAAATCAATATCAATGTTTAAGGGAAGTTCCCAAAACATGGCCCGTTGGGGGGTACTTGAAGACTGAGGTTGCGAACCACTGGTGTATACCATATACCCAACACCGCTTCTTACTGGATCTGATTTTTCCAGATTTTTTCTAGGGAAGCAGATTACCTGAACTAGGCATACAGAAAATGTTTTCTCTGTCTACCTTGCTTTAATAATGGTGTTATGCTATGTGTGTGTGTTTCCAATACCAATGCACCATCATGGCTACATGACTATTCCATGAACTGCAGAATATTCTTGAATGTGAATGGAGAAGTGCC
Source organism: Aquarana catesbeiana (assembly GCF_042186555.1). NCBI lineage: Eukaryota > Metazoa > Chordata > Amphibia > Anura > Ranidae > Aquarana > Aquarana catesbeiana. The sequence continues at coordinate 270,014,230 of NC_133324.1, forward strand.
CGATTCAAAAGTTCACTCACTTAAAGAAATATTTGATGGTTAAGATTATCAGCTACAACGGGTTTCAGGAGAACAAAACCCCTCCCTTTATCCAGGCTTGAGCAGTCTGTGTTAATAAAATAGCAACAGAATGCACAAAGGGGCCTGTGTTTAAGGCTTGATGAAGACTAGCATCTCCTGACAGCACTGTAGCCAACCTACTCTGTACACATTCAGAAATCTACTTTATGATAAATGCTTCCTTGTGTTACTGCCAAAGAGATAGCAGCCTAGGACCAGAAAGTGGTCCACCTACACTAGACTTCGATCATGGATTTGCTTCTTTTAAGGATTAATCACTTTACAGTAGATTCATCTGGAGCAATTTTTACTTCTTTCAGTCCAGCGCTATCACAAACACAGGCATGAACTACAGAAAAGTTCTGTTGGTTAATTGGAGCAGATTTGTCCAGGCATTACATACTAAGGAGGAGTGGGAACATACAAGTGCTCATGTAATGTTTAATGCTTTGAAATGTGTATGGGTGGAAATGCCACCAGAAATCTTTACTTTAGCCAAAATATGAGATTTTTTTTCTCTAATTACATTGGATTTATCCAATATGGTCTGTTTAAATGCAAATAGTGTCTGGCGGAAGGCTGTAGTTCCAGATATAGTCCCAGGAGTTTAAAAACTTGTCCTGTATGGATCAACATTATAATAAAATCACTAAGTGACCGTTTTTAGACCCCTTTCACACTGAGGTGCTTTTCAGGCGCTTTCATGCTTAAAAAAAAAGCACCTGAAAAGCTCACGAAAACCTATTTCCATTAAAAATCAATGAATGCCTTCACACTGGGGTGGTGCGCTAACAGGGCGGTGAAAAAACAAAAAAAAAAAGCTCTTCAAAGCGCCTGAAAAGCTCTTCAAAAGCGCTCAGTGTTTTACTGGCGGTTTAGAAGCGCCTCATTGTGAAAGGGGCCTTAGGTGGGCATGTGTTTCTGTGAAAACCTTTTGAAAGTAATTTGATGAATTTGTTGTAGCTCTTTGCAAAGCCATCTGCACACAAAACAGATCCCAACCCTTACCTAAATGGGAGACATTCAGAGTTATACTATTTTACATCTGATTCAAAGTTACCTTGCTCGAAAAATCACCTTCCCGTGCCTGCGATGTATTCATATTTCTTGTATTCGTATTTTCTCTTTACCTTACTATTTTTGGGAAGGATGATTTATTGGAGAGTTTGTAATAGCCTTGACTCAATCTGAACTACTGAATAAATTTGACATGATGGGATTATATAGTTTTCCATGATGGTGTTGTGGGTGTTTTGCTCAGCAGCAAAGTGTCAATGAAATTATGTAAAATTGTTGGCTACAATGCTTTTGAGGCTTTGGGACTCTGGTATCACTGTGGCAGGAAAACATCACTTTAATTAACTGCTGTCATTCTTGTAGCAAGGCATTACCATAGCAACAACGTTTCTATCTATCCCTAGTCAAGTAGCACTACTTTTTTTTTTTTTTTTAACTACTTCAATACAGGGCACTTACACCCCCTTCCTGCCCAGGTCATTTTTCAGCTTTCCTAAAAAAAAAAAAAAAGAAAAACCTGGAAATTTGAAAAAAAAAGTTTTTCTTAGTTTCTGTCAGTAAATAAGTAATTTTTGTCCTTCACTGATGGGCGCTGATGAGGTGGCACTGATAGGCTGCACTGATTGGCACTGATGAGGTGGCACTGATGAGGAGGCACGCATATGCCACACTTATGGGCACTGATAGGTGGCACTGATGAGCACATGTCCCTATTTCAGGCTTTGGGGTCGCGGTACTGGTGGGCACTGATGGGTGGCACTGGTGGGCACAGATAGGCGGCACTGATGGGCAGCAGTGGTGGGCAGCAGTGATAGCCAGCACTGACTGGCATAACTAATGGGTACTGATTGCTTACACTTGTGGGCACTGTTTGCTGACACTAGTGGGCACTCACTGCTGGCACTGGTGGGCACACTGGTGGGCACTCACTTCTGGCACTATGGGCACTTTATTGTAATCAGGGCACTGATTATCAGTGCCCTGATTACATGCCTAGAGCCGCGGCTCTTTACAGAGATCGGAAACTACAGAGATACTTACCTGAGCCCTGTCTCTCGCTAGCGATGTCCTCCAATTCCTCAGCCCTCCCGATTGGCTGAGACACAGCAGTGGCACCATTGGCTCCCGCTGCTGTCAATCAAAGTCCTTTAGCCAGTCGGGGGATAAAGGGGGCGGGGCTGAACCAGTGCTCCATGTCTAAATGGACACAGGGAGCTGTGACTCGGATCAGGTGCCCCCCATAGCAAGCTGCTTGCTGTGGGGGCACTCGACAGGAGGGAGGACAAGGAGAGCCGAATGGGACCCGAGAAGAGGAGGATCTGGGCTGCCCTGTGCAAAGCCATTTCACAGAGCAGGCAAGTATGTTATTTTCAGAGAAAAAAAACGGGACTTTACAGTCACTTTAACTGTTTTTCTGTGGCAGTCAAAACTCTGCACACATACAATACAGGACTTTTGAATATGTGCACCCCTAACCTCTATTCCCAGATGTGTTACTGAAATGTTGTGTTGAAGGAAAGGGTAGGAACATGAAACGTTTTGCCACATTATTTCCCATTGGACTCTGTGCAAAATCTGTACAGGTGTAGTGAAACGATATGTAAATTGCTAGTTGGAAAGCTTGCATCCAGCATGGAAAAAAATGTAGTGTCCCAGGAAGTCTTTTCTCCATTCCAAGCTGGACACAGGTTGAGATTCGATATTCTGCTTTATTTTCCATTCCCACTTGCTTCTGTACTTTGTCAGTTGTGTTCTGTATTAACATAGTTTGCATTTATTTCCCATTGGAAAAAAAAAAAAGCTTGTTGTAATTTTCTGTCATGCCATCTGGTTAGAGCAGCAGTCACTGTGTTTCTCCTGTGAGAAAAATAACACAGAAGCTTGTGCTAAGCTGCTCGCAGGAAGGAGTGACGCTCAAGGAAAAATATGACCCTGACAGTTGTATGAGCAGTATCAGGAAGAACAAGTGCGTGAAAGAAAAAAGAAAAGCGTACCATCTTGTAAGAGCAGCAAAAAGAATTTTTCCCCAGAGGTGGCTGCTAATGAACTGGGGGAAGTCTGGATTTTTTTTTTCCTTTTTTCATTTTTAGCATTTATATGTAAAGACATATCGACATGTCGTTATTACAGGTCTTCATAAATGCTGATACGAGGGGAAAAAAAAATCTGAGTCTGTGCAAAGTTTAAACATTAAAAATGTAAGAGAACCTGCTTGGGGCTGACTTTGCTTGAACACTGCAGGAGGGAATATCATTGTAACATAAATCTTAATGAGCAAGTTCTGGATGGTACAAGGAGTTCTATAGGCTTAGGTTCGATAATTGCCCAGAGTGTGATTAAAGAGGTTAGTTTTAATTCCATTAATGTATGCCATGCTTTGCTTATTGCTCAACACATGAGACTGCTTCAAAGGCTCCTTCTTTGTGGCGTGTGCCCCATGATTAGTTAAGAGAAATCCCCGCTCTGCCATGAGAAATTATGGCTGTTGAAGGTTTCCACAGGGAGCAGAGCTGCCGAGGTTCTTCACAGTCTGGCAGGATCAAAGTCTTTTCCAGAAAGATATTGTACGAATTCCCCTATGTCCATTCCCAGAAGATAATATTAAAAATATGGTTAATGCTAATTTTTTTGTCACAGATGTAAATATAATTTTGAAATGTAGATTAATTTTATTTTTTAGATTATCTTTGTATTACATCCAGTAGAATAGCGGCACGCATTGGTTCCTTTTTATGTAGGCATGGCTTATTCAGAGGTATCAAAGTAAGTGAGTGCATATTGCTAAGCTTAGACATTAATGCTTAGGAATGTTTATTTAGTTTAGCCAATTGGGCTTGAAAATAGTTATTAGTTATAAAATAGTAATATTTAAAGTTATATAAAAGGAAATAGATTAATATTTAAATAGAAAACAGATTAATAAACAAATGGCTTATTCACAAAAGCCATCCTTACTGCTTTAGAAAGGTTCAGAAGTGGTCACTAAAAGGAAAAAGGTTGAGGCCCACTGGTTTGCAATGAAAGAAGTTTGCCATTTTGCAGATGTATTAGTTTTATGTTAGTCCTTTGAGAACTGTGAACATATATCACAGTATGATAACAAACAAGCAAAATCTCCAGCGCTCAAAAGTGATGTGATGGCAATGTATATCGTCTAGAATTTCTATGGTTCCTGGTAGATGCACAGATCTTTCTGTCCTCCAAGGGTCAGAAGACGCCCAATGGAATCACTGTAGAAAAAAACGAAAAGCGGGCACACCAACATTGCGCATTATACAAGTGGTGTTTATTGGTAAATGGAAGGAAAGGAAATATACTCACAAACAAGTAGATGATAAAAACATATCAAAGTCCACAATGGACACACATCGACCAGGTCACCAGGACCATCACCAGCACACAGAGGAACCTTCCAGATGGCTGAAGCCTTTCAAGGAGAGATTCCGTCTTCCTTAGAGCCCATGATGGGGGTTTCTCCTACAGTGTTACATCACAGTATGCCTTATAACATGTCTCTTTACAGTCTATGAAATGACTGCCTGAAAAGTGTGCTTGTCCCACATTATTAAAGCGTTACTAAACCCACAACATTAAAATCGGTCTGTATATGCAGTAAATCATGCTTGTTATACTCACTGTGGAACCTAAGGGATTAATCCTCTGCATTATGTAAAAAGGCTGCTTGATCCTGTCTTCTATGTTCCTCCCCTTCTTCCACAGTCCCCAAACCATCTCCTGATAGAACAGAGCCTTGGAGACAAGCTGCACATGCTCAGTTTGGTGTGTATTGCTAGATGATTTTTTTTTTTTTTTTTTTTTTGTGGGAGAGTGCGTGTGATCAGCACAGGGCCAACCAGCACTGTCCAGAGGGTCAGGGGTCCTGCAGCCTCATAGGACAGTCAGAGTAGGATGAAAACTCCTTCTACAAGCTTTAACCAGACACTGATAGAAGGAACAATACGGCTGATGAGAAAGGGCATTTAGCAGTTTATATTTACTAAAATAACTTAATTTCCATGCTCTGTGTACTGTGGGAGACCAGATTTAGTGAATGCAGGGTCCTGGGTTTAGTAACATTTTAAACTTTACTGCAATAGCTAGACAAATATAGCATAACTTGTATCAGATTTGACAATATAACGGTCTCTTTAAGGGTGAACTACGATAAGCCTAAGTACACTTGCCCAACACGCAGAGAAACATGTTGCTATTTAGCAGACGTTTGGTGCCGTTAAGGCTTGGTGCACATCACATCACTAAATCCTTTCCAAAAACACGTGCTGTTAACAATTAATCCATGTCGGGAAAACATGCTACTTTGCACACATTCCCGACCTAGGCCAATTGTTAATGGTATCCCTATGCATGTGCTGCAATTCCACGCGTCAAACCACATGAAAATGCCGCCATGCTTGGTCTTATTGGTACATGTGAACCAAGCCTCCGCCAGTCTTATCCTTCAAACATGGACACAAGTCGGTTGTGAATCATATAGCATTTACAGTAGGCATTTTGCAGTGGCTCATTTGCCACAATTTTCTATGGCTGCAAAACCATATTCATGAAGGTGCTAGTGACCACTGGGTTCCTAGACCCTGCCCCATGATGATGATCTAATCCAGTAATCAGAAGAGGGATTGAGTGGGATTTGCCTATGATGATGTCAAAGTCCTGACGGGCTCCATGTGTAGAAGTACTCTGCTACTTATTATATGGACTTATAAACTAATTCCATATAATAAGTACTAAACAGAACTAAATAGGAAAATAAATTGTGAGCAGGCAGGCTTTTTTTTTTACAGAAGAGACATGCTATGTCTCTTCTGCAATAAAATAAACTTACATGCCTGTTTGCAATCTTCTGTAGAGTATACACTCGGTGGTGCATATGCATACTCTTGTGTATGCACAAGAGTTACACCGTTCTGACTCAGGCCAATGAAGATGGCCTAACACCAGCCTGGAAGAAGATCTAGTGAAGGTTCCAGTAAGGGGAGACAAGTTTTTTGTTCCTCTTTATAGTTTTTTCGTTTTTTTTTTTCTCCACTATGACTTTGCCACAATAAACTGTGCTAAGTAGTTCCTATTAGGCCACATTTTAGATTTAAGTATGTCTGCTTTAATAGACACAATTTTTCTTTTTACTAGTAGGGTTGCTTTTTTCATTATTTTCAATGTTTCCAATTAGTATCTCATTTTGCTGAACAGTAGTGGGAAGATTTGAAGACATCTTTTGCAGGCATTTAACATGTATACAGGCGATAGTGTTGTGAAGATAGAAATCAACTATAGTTTGATCAATTTGTATAAACTTTTCTATGTATAATTGCAATTTTAGATGCACTCAGGGGTAGCCATATTTGCTTATTACATATGTATTTTCTGCTCTCTTCCTCAGTGCTACCCAATGTTTGTGGATTTTTATTCCTATGCTTTCCATTTAACACACCTTTGATATGTGCATTGACGTACATTTGTCTTCCATTAATGTGAAAAAAGATCAAATTGCATCTGTAAGGAATTCAGACTGAACTTTGTCCTGTGTATACAGTATAGTATGTATTTTACTGTATATCACTTAATTTGGTTGTGTTTGTATTCAATACTAAATTGGTAAGATACATTATATAATAGAAATGAAGTATGTTCTTCCTTTGAATTGGTTATCAATACATTATATATGGCAGAATAAAATCTGACCAGCAGCAAATTAAACCAGGACACAATAGTGTGATTTCAGAGCATCTCAGGAAACATGTAATCTCATAAGTGGCACTCCATGGTCAGTCTGGGATAAACAAGCTAGATATTTTTCCCAGTTGATCTCATTAGATACTGTGTCTGAGACAGAGTGATGTTTCTTGAATGCTTTACTTTTGTCTAGAAACAAGGACAATCTGAAACCAAAATCCAGAGCTTGGGGCTATATTGTTTAAATTATTCAAACTGCATAATGTAATATGTCTTTCTAAAACTGCTGGTTGTAAGATATGGCCCCCAGCCTATTTGCAGTCAGTGACCCAAAGATAAACAGATTGGCCAGGACAATAAAATCCTTCCAAGTGGCTGTGTACAAAAGTGCACAATTCTAGGGGAACCCTCTATATTTCAGGTTATTGTTGTCACATGGAAAAATGTCAAATCTTACATTTCAAGTTAAATGGGTGTGTCTTTTTAAATTGAAAAGCTGTACTTTTTTTTTTTTTCTTTTAGATTCTGGTAAATTAAGGTAGGATTTGATCTTTAAACAACCATTTATTCCAGATTGTAGCTATGTTAATGGTGTCACAGACCTGCTAGCAGATTCTTCAAAGGAATATATAGATTGAACTTCACAAAGGGAAGCCAGGAATTACAACTGTAGGAAAGAATGTGATAGTCATGCCAAGTATGTAGGAAGACCTCTTTCCATGGCAGAACAGGAGCAAAGGATGCCAGTGCAAGAGACTATAATGTACAGTGCCTTGAAGAAGTATTCATACCCCTTGAAACTTTCCACATTTTGTCATGTTTCAACCAAAAACGTAAATGTATTTTATTGGGATTTTAATTGTGAAGTGGAAGGAAAATGATGTTTTTCAGAATTTTTTACGAATAAATATGTGCAAAGTGTGGCATGCATTTGTATTCAGCCCCCTTTACTCTGATACCCCTAATTAAAATCTAGTGGAACCAGTTGCCTTCAGAAGTCACCTAATTAGTAAATAGAGTCCACCTGTGTATCAATTTATCTCAGTATAAATACAGCTGTTCTGTGAAGCCCTCAGATGCTTGTTAGAAAACCTTAGTAAACAAACAGCATCATGAAGGCCAAGGAACACACCAGACAGGTCAGGGATAACGCTGTGGAGAAGTTTAATGCAGGGTTAGGTTGTAAAAAAAAAATCCCAAGCTTTGAACATCTCAAGGAGCACTGTTCAATCCATCATCCAAAAATGGAAAGTGTATGGCACAACAGCAAACCTACCAAGACATGGCCGTCCACCTAAACTGACAGGCCGTGCAAGGAGAGCATTAATCAGGGCGACACAGTGGTGTAGTGGGTAGCACTCTCGCCTAGCAGTAAGAAGGGTCGCTGGTTCGAATCCCGACCATGACACTACCTGCCTGGAGTTTGCATGTTTTCCCTGTGTCTGCGTGGGTTTCCTCCGGGTACTCTGGTTTCCTCCCACACTCCAAAGACATGCTGGTAGGTTAATTGGATCCTGTCTAAATTGGCCCTAGTATGTATGAATGTGAGTTAGGGACCTTAGATTGTAAGCTCCTTGAGGGTGTAGGGACTGATGTGAATGTATAATGTATATGTAAAGCACTGCGTAAATTGACGGCGCTATATAAGTACCTGAAATAAATAAATAAATAAGAAGCCAAGAGGCCCATGGTAACGCTGGAGGAGCTGCAGAGATCCACAGCTCAGGTGGGGCAATCTGTCCACAGGACAACTATTAGTCGTGTACTTCACAAATCTGGCCTTTATGGAAGAGTGGCAAGAAGAAAGCCATTGTTGAAAGAAATCCATCAGAAGTCTCGTTAGCCAGAAGCCATGTGGGGGACACAGCAAACATGTGGAAGAAGGTGCTCTGGTCAGATGAGACCAAAATTTAAATTTTTTGTCCTAAATGCAAAACGCTAAGTGTGGCGGAAAGCTAACTGCACATCACCGTGAACACACCATCCCTACTGTCAAACGTGGTGGTGGCAGCATCATGTTGTGGGGATGCTTTTCTTCAGCAGGGAAGCTGGTCAGGATTGATGAGAAGATGGATGGAGCCAAATACAGGGCAGTCTTAGAAGAAAACCTGTTAGAGTCTGCAAAAGACACGGGGCGGAGGTTCACCTTTCATCACAAAGACCCTAAACATACAGCCAGAACTACAAAGGAATGGTTTAGATCAAAGAATATGCATGTGTTAGAATGGCCCAGTCAAAGTCCAGATATAAATCCAATTCAAAATCTTTGACAAGACTTGAAAATTGCTGTACACAGGTGCTCTCCATTCAGTCTGACAGAGCTTGAGCTATTTTGCAAGAAGAATGGGGAAAATTTTCACTCTCTAGATGAGCAAAGCTGGTAGAGACATCCCCAAAAAGACTTGCAGCTGTAACTGCAGCGAAAGGTGGTTCTACAAAGTATTGACTCAGGGGGGCTAAATACAGATGCATGCCACACTTTTCACATATTTATTTGTAAAAAAATGTGAAAACCATTTAGCATTTTCCTTACACTTCACAATTATGTGCCACTTTGTGTTGGATTATCACATAAAATCCCAATAAAATACATTTACGTTTTTGGTTGTAACATGACAAAATGTGGAAAATTTCAAGGGGTGTGAATACTTTTTCAAGGCGCTGTATGTATAACCGCAATGCTTTTTTTTTTGTTTTTATATAGTAGAAAATGGTTAAAACACCTGTCAGATTATATTTTTTTCGTTGCCTGTGTACTTTTGAGGCAATTTCCCTTCATTTCCTCTCCCACAGATACAGCAGGATGTAAGAGAAAACCCCATTGGATGGTTTGCCTTCGCCTCTTGTTCTGGTATAAAATGACTTTCTCTCGCTTTGACAATGGCCACCGGGACAATTAGAAAAGACAAATCTACAGAATTAGAGATAATAGTAAACGTAATAAAAACTTCATAAGGTTTCTAAGGCTTACCTGCTCTAACTTAAACAAAACAAAAAAAAATTGTTTACTTTTACATAAACTTTAAGGTGGGTTAATGCAGTCATAGAAGGATTGAAATTTTGACCTGTTTAGCAAGGACCGGTTTAATTTTTATCCATGTGTGGGCAGGCTTGTTGTTCACAAGTCAATCTACCTTGACTTATCTAAAACCAGCCCGTCGGGTTTTTACTCTGATTAGTTCCGCTGGCGGTAGCCAACAGCACTGATTGGTGTATTCTGTATTGGCTGTCACAGTACAAGAACTCAGTGGGAAGGATTCCCCTATCCTATCCACAGTCAATACGTGGATGGTTGAATCGGGTCTTTTTTTTTTCGTTCAACCCTCTGGTTGAATGAAAAAATAATTATTAATATATGGTCAGCCTCTGTGTAAGAGGTTCACAGAGAAGGTCAATGTGACCGTTACCCATGAATGTTCGTTTTAAGACTATAGGGAATTGTAATGTGAGGACTTGAGGCAGGGCAGGGGCTGCTCTGTACCACAAGCTAGCAGTGTTGAGCTCTCAGCACTGATATATATTGTATTAAAATTGTGGGGTAGAGTTTTACATAACGCCCACTGCAAGTTCATTTGTTTTGTATTAATTAGTAAGTGTCAGAAACAGGTTGCATGTATTGAAAAGATGCAAAAGAGTATACCCTAGAATTCATAAAGACTGGTGCAGGCAGATTTTGTGAAAGTGTCTCTCATGCTTTCTAAAAGTGGTGCAGCATGTGCCAAAATCATGTTCCTGTCTAGAACTTGTACTTGAGTTTGGCACATGCTGCGCCACTTTTAGAATGCACTTTACCAAATATGTCTCCGCCACTTTCTATGCATACCAAAAGAGAGTTGGTTCTAATTAGCCTCACTTTTGTAAGATACAAACTTTCGGTATTTTATTTTGAATTTGGTGCATTTATTGCACCACAATGTAAAATTGGCACATTTAAAGAGGAACTGCAGTTTGCTCACATAATTTGTAATAAAAACAACATTGTCATTCTGAAGCTTCCCTCCAACCACTTTATATATTATTTTATACATACTGTGATTTTGTACTTGCCGAATATGCTGCAGAAATCTCCCTCCACTGAGTCTGGCTGCAACCATTTTAGCTGTGGGCAGCTGAAGCTGCTTCCTGTTCATTTTCTGGATTTACCCAGACACACAGAGGCACACCTCCAGCTCTGCAGCTCTCATTGGCACTCTTATGACTCATCCCCCCTCCCTTCCTGGCAAACTCTCACAAGAGAGAGAGCTGTGCATGATGTCGTAAGCCTAGGCTTTTTACCAGACAAGAAACAGGAAGTGGGCTGTATAATGTATTTACTGGCAGAAAAAAAATGTTTTACTATCCAAAATGTTTTACTATCCAAAACAACAAGGGGAGAAGATTTAATAGATGGAAAAATGAAAAGAATGACTGAAGTTCCGCTTTAAAGCGGAGTTCCACCCATAAAATTTACTTTTCAGTATTCAGCATCAGTAAACCTAAGCAACAACATTTGTAATTTTTTTTTTTTACATACTCTTTCCTGGCTGTTGCTAAGGGGTGCCTTGTAATCTGCCTCTTCCTTTTCCTGGTGCCTGACTTCATTTCCCTCTGTGCCCGTGCTCCTGGGAGATGTGTATCATCATATCCCAGGAGTCAGTGGGCAGCGCCAAGGGCTGGAATCCCGTTACTTCAAAACCGGAAGTGACGTGGGAAAAGGCGGATTTCGTTGTATCTCTTTTTAGTTTACCTTCTGACGACGACGCCCGTTGTGATGGCAGCGTCAGAAGTGTACGGCGCTGCAGCTGCACCATGTCTTGTGGGCTTCACATGCCCACAAGCAATATGAAAAATGGCAGCAAAGAAGAATATAAGTTAGAATATAAGTCTTACGATATGAAATCGACAACCGAGCGGAAGATACATCCCTAAAATGTGAGTGCTATAGATAAGAGTATTAAACAAACGATATTCATGCAAAAAATAAAAACACAGTTGGAACTCAGCTTTAAGAACTACCTGAATTTGGTGCATGAGTCGCTGTCAGAAACAAAAGTGTCACATATGCTTCATGAATATGGAGCAAAATATTAACAAGAGGAATAAACTTCAGAAAAGTGGCGCAGCAGCTTTATTGAATTCCCCCCATAGTGGCTACAACAAATCAAGTATCATGTATCCTATAAAGCCAGGCAGTAGCATTTCCTATATTTTGTGGCCTATAACAAAAAAGCTTTCTGTTCATATGAATGCTGCTAATGGATTGTGTAGCATTTTACGGTGGAGTGGTTAATGAGTTCAGACATTCTTCCTGTATTTTAAAAGTGAAATTATTTTTTAAACTTTTGAATAGAGTGGTGGATTTAGAGCCACTTTTAGATTTTTAATGCTTTCTATGTCTCAACCTCTCTATTGGTCCTGGTGATCACGGTCTCTGACACACAAAGTAAAAGGAAATGCACAATTTGAAGTTGTCACCGGCACAGAGGTTGGGGGGAAATCTTCCAGTGGGTAAACCTGTTCTGGTAACACGTTAAGATCACTTTATCACTCTACTATCCTCCATGACTTAATAATAATGTTAGTTTGGCTGCTTTATGTGCCTTTTTGTTGGAGAATTTACTGGAATAAAACACTTATACCCTTGTTGACCAGAAACGACTTTACTTTCACCTGTTTGATGTTCGTTTCGATGTGTTGATATAGTATTGACTTAACGCTTTTGCTGCTAAGCACCCAACCACCTACTGCCCCCTGTCCACTGTTAATTGAATTGGTACGACATAATCCTGATGTGAAGAAAGTTGAGCCAGTGAATCCAGGGTTGGAGGGGCACACAAAAGTGGCCTTTCTGGCTAACAAATTAAATCTGCTCTTTGTGCTGTTTGAAAAATGTAATCAGTTCACTTTAAATTGTACTGCAATCTATAAAGTATTTTGCTTCAATTTTATTTTACATAATTTACAGCTTTGTCGTTTTCAAATGATCTGGAAATATCTAATATGTGAAATTTGAAGCAATTTTATCTGTATGTACCAGTAATTTTCACTCTTCAATACTATGTAATAAATTTGTAATTAAAATGTCCATTTGTATTTATTAGGCGGCAAATTGCCTCATAACAGAGTCGATGGTCATTAAAGGTAATTTAGTGAGGAAATAATGAAGGAAAAGTATCTGCAATGATGCTTCCAGTCATTCTGATAGAGAGGTTGTGTCCTTGTCCTGCAGTTCAAGCCGAGGTGGTTCATATCAGCAAAGGACATTTTTGCTGGTCTTTTGCTCATAACAAGCCACAGAGCAGCTATTTTAGGGTTAGGTCCTTCTTATTTCAGGCCCTCATCTGCTCTTTTCTACAAGTACTTGTAAGTGTCCCATCTTCTCCAGTGTCACGAAAAGAGGCCTGGCTGTGAAAAAGTCATCTGGAAGCAGCCAATTTAATGCATATAAATGAAAAATGTATTTCATCGCTGCAGTCTCTTGTGATGGTTGTGACTGTTACTGCCATGCTTTATCTTGATGGAGGCTGAATAGGTAAACCATTTGGACCTGAAATAGACATTGTGCAACCAATTTGTTGTGAAGCACTTCTAGCCTGCATTATCCTCTGACTGCACTCTGGGTCATAGCCTTAAGAGTTAGGGACATCTCCAACTCTTGGCTATAGATCACTGCTGGAACTTATTGATACCTTACCAGAATTTGGATTAGACCCTCCCAGTCATTTTAAAGGGAATACTTTGGAAATAGCACCTTCACCAGAAGCCTCTGGTGGAAGCTGAAAGCTAGCAGTTTCCAAATCCAGAGCTGCATACTAGTTTAAGGCAAATGGCTTCACTTGCATTGAAGCTAAAAATGTTCAGTTTTGCTGCCCTGAAACTAGCATGCCACTTGGGAATTATGCAAAGGCTGCTTACAGCCCAGGCTTGTTAGACAGGTATTTTGACACTAGTGAATTCCATTATATGTTTCTGGAGAAATAAAATTCAAACCACATTACCACTTGCTGTGATGCATTGTTTAAAATAGCCAGGCTAAATATACCCAGAATGCCGCATACACCTTTAAATGAGAGCAAAACCAGCCTGCTAGATAAATAAACATTCAGCCTGTTTGCAGCAGCTGTAGCCGTGCTTCGTGCGGAAAATGAAGGCAGATGATAAATTTGGCCTGTGCCCTGAGTACATTTCCAAATGCTTCAGTGTGTGCGCAAGATAATGAACAAATATATTGAGATGGCACAAGATCAGTACGAGTTTACCGCTGCAAAAGCATCTCCCTCTCCCCCCGGAGGGGGGCTTGCGAACTCTGCTGGGTTAATGGGGGTGAGGGTCCCTTTGCTCACCACCTTTCAGAAAGACTTAAGAAAAGAATTTGTCTCCTTTTGCCCCAGGCTCCCTGTTGCGCTCAAAGGGAGCTTTTGATAAATGGAAGTGTATTTATTAATAATGAGCTGGGGCCGGCTGTCTGTGATCTGAAAAGTGATGCTTATCAGACAGTGTTTTCTTGTGGCATTCGAAGGCTCCAAGCACTATAAGGTATTGTGGATGTGCAGCGAGGCGAAAGCTCTCACCCAATTAACATCCTTTAGTTCATTTTTTTTTTCTAACTGCTATTATAATGTATTTAGTACAGAAAAATTTTTTACGTATTCATCATTAAACAGCTTTTTCAGGCTTTATTTTACTCATTCATGTTTGGTATAGTTCTTGCCGGGTGCTCTGCTTCCAGTCAGCACAAAAATTAAGCTAGACCTATACACAGGCATTTCAAATTCCAGTGAACAAAGAAATATTGCTAGCAGTCGGGACACATTCGAAAATTGATTTAGATTATTTTCAGTTCAAAGGGAAAAGGCTATTTACATTTGGGATAAAAAAAGTCAGAAGTTCTTCAAGCAAGTGTGTTCCTTAAACACATTTGCTCAAAAAATACGTCTTCTGTTGTCCGAGGCTGAGCACTCTTCCATACCCTTGTTCCCCCTGCATTCAATGGTTCTTCCTGTCGACCCCAGCATCACGGCTATTTCATGGGGATCAGCAGGTCCATTCGTCACCTTGCACCTGCATTGTACAGGATGAAGTCGGAGTGCTCTCCCACATTCCAGCACTTGGAAAGTGGAGGACGCAACAGCCAGGTAGGACCACAGAGTAAGGTAAGTATGAGGCTGGCAATACACTAATCGAAATTCTGTTGATGGGACAAGTTAGAAAATTTTACAATGAGTGGTGGTGGTGGTGGGGGGGCTGGCTTACGGCAAGACTTAAGCTGGGTACACATGGATCGAAAATTGGCCAGTTTAGCAGGGACCAGCCAAATTCCAATCTGTGTGCAGCTCTCTGGTTTGAGAGTTGACTAGAAAGGCTTCTGTTGAATGGTGCTGTTGGAAAACCTCCCTTGATCAGTGGCCAATTGGCCAGTGGGGAATCCTCACTGTCAGAATGCAACAGCACAGCGGGAAGGATTTCTGCATCCACCTCACTTGTGTGGATGCTGGAATCTGTTACTTTTTTTTTTTTTCATTTAGCCCGCTGAAAAAGTATAAAATAAAGAAAAAATATAAAATAGTTTATGAACTAAAAAGAAGCAAAAACCGTTGTGGTTTTAATTTAATGGCTGTTGGTTGCAGCAGAACCTGTGTTATTAGGGTAATTGATAATGAAGTTAGGCAGGCATCTCTAGTCACAGGCAGCAGGTGTAAATGAATATGGTCTGTCACAGGCACTGACAGCGCTCCTTAATTCCCCGCAACAAATAGGGGATCCAGCAGCCATGGTACATCTAAAAATTGATATTTACTCAGGCAGGTTAATAGCGCCAGCCAGGCCTCTAATTTGATTTCCTGTGCGCAACCTCATTAAGTCCGACAGCTCCAATATGAAGCAACTTCTCTGTGTTGGCGTTATTGGTGATTGCTTGATAACATCTGGAAAAGACCCAAACAATTAAGGAATTAATAAAATTGATTGGAAGCTGCAGAACTCCATTTTTTGTGCCTGTCATCTCCTCTCACATCGTAATATAGCTTTGGGGAACATATCTTTAACCGTGTTGTACACATGTTCTTACAATAAATGCATAGATCAGCTAGATAGCTGTAACAGGATAAGGTTGCTAATTTACAAGGTAATTTTGTAGTGGATAATTTATTTTTGTACTGAATTTATCTGTGACAGTAGCTGTGAGAGCATATCCTAACATTCCCAATTGGGAAATCAAGAGAAAGTGGGCCATTCTTCAGGTCTCATCAAACAAAGCTTGGTATATTTATGTTTGAGTTGCAACTCGTGAAATGCAAAATAGCTAGCTTGTCTTTGAACATAGAAATTGTGTACATTGCCGATTAACCGGATGATATATGTTGGTTACATTTCCTAGCCGTGTTAAGCTTTTAGCAATAGATCAAAAAGATAGTTTTGGTTTTTTAAACCAAATGTATGAAAAAGGAAATTGGTGTTACTTCCCAAAACTATTGATTTACAAGTGTGCTTTGTTTAGTGCAGAATAAATATACGTGATCATCTATTATGATTTTCACACAGTTTTCTCTTCCTGTCGTTTATACATAAACTTATTTTGCGTCTTTTGTTATAGAGTTTCAGCTAATCTTTAAAGCCCAGACTGTCAGCCTGCTTCTTCTATTGTGTGCAGACAACTCTGTGGAGAATGTACTAACCTGTAATTATTTTTCTACATTTATCATCACTCAAATTTATGTTTAATTTGTCATTTCTTTCTTTTTCTAGGTAAAAGCATCCAGGAACAGAAATGTCAGGAATAGTGAAGACAGCAGCATCAAGGAAGCCATGAGTTCCCAGCGCAGCAGTTCCCATGATCGCCTCAGTGATGTGAGTAGTTTGGAGACTTTCCTTTGTGTTGTGTGTGCTGTTATCAGTATCGCAGAATGGAGATCTGTTTGACTCCCCATGCTCCAATTAAGTATGTTGGTTTTGTGAAGTGGTAAGAACATCTTTTTCAACTGTAATCTCCATCTGGGTTTTGTCTTCTGTTTGCAAACATAAGTGACCCATTATAGAATCTTAAAAAGTTTCCTTTACAATTGATAAAATCATGGAAAAATATCTGCTCCCATCTGTTTTCCTGTAGCTTGATATAGTATATATTTTTTAAAGGTATATTTACTGATTTTGTTAATAAATCATATACAAAGTACAACAAGAAGTACAGCAGTCGTACTAGTCTCTCATGTCTCTTCACATCAAATGGCTACAAGTATATCAAGGCATATACAGCGCAAAGAAAGAACAGTCACAGTAGCAAGCCTTTAAAATCCGTATCATATACAAGGGCTAAACAGGACCCTGGATCTGGAAAAACAAGTGTGTGTAGTGGAAACCTACCTGACCCATATTTTATTAAGTGAGTGAGTTTATACAATAAGTTGTCATCGGCCATTTTTTTTTTTCCAAATCTCAATACAAGGGGAAGAAGATCCTTTCCATGTTAGGTGGATCATCTTCACAGCATAAATATAGTGTATCTATAATAGCACTTTAGCATATTTAGAATATGGTAAAGTTTCCAATAACACCTAGATGGAGAAATGCTGGGATGTCCTGGTACATTTTACTACTAGCTGACCCTCTGTAGCCGTAAATGCTTTTACCATAGCATACCTGTGAAAACTTACTATTATGTTTGGTCTAGTATTAGAATTTTAGATCTGTTAGTTTAGTAAAAGATGTCTTAAATGAGAAACCTTGGGAACCACCTTTTTTGTTGAATTCTTTAAAGAGGAGGTCCTCCCACCCCTGTAAAAATTAAAAGCCAGCAGCTACACATACTGCAGCTGCTGACTTAATATTAAGACACTTACCTGTCCTGGAGTCCAGTGATGTCAGCACCGCAGCTGATGTTTCCATCAGCTGTTGAGTGCTGCTGCTGCCATTGCCGGTAAGAGAACCCGATGGTGAAGCATTACGGCTTCACGCCAGGTCCCTGCTGTGCATGCGCGAGGCACTGATGTGCTCTCCTACTGGCCTGGCGGCAGAGAAGGGAGCCGAGCCGCTGATGTAATACGCCCCAGCCCGGACTACCGAAAGTGGGGAGAGGATACCTGTCAATGACAGGTATCTGCTCCCCCTGAAAGGTGCCAAATGTGGCAGCGGAGGGCGGGAGCAGACAAATAAGCGGAAGTTCCACTGTTGGGTGGAACTCCACTTCAAGATTTAGGATTGCTTTTACTAAAAGGCCAAAAACTGTTTCTGTTACCTGGTGACAAAAACGTGAATTTTCTTATATATATATCTATATATATAATGAAGAAATTGGTGTTTTTTTTAATCTAATCTGATATTGGAGTATTTGGATATTTTAGAAGGCCACAGCAGACTTCCTTAACATTAAGCTTCTTAAGACACCTTTTTTTAGAAGTTTAAAGGGTTTCGGTCTTGTTCGTTTAAATTAAATAACAGCTACATTACTTAGTGACAGCATGCACCTTTTTAATTAAAGTGTAAGTTCACCTTTACAGAAAATCTGTAAGGTTAACTTACACTGGACCCCCCCCCCCGTTCCCCGCGGCTTCTCTCTTCTTATCAGCCGCTGACAGGAGGGACTAGGTGGGTTTAGCAATGTCGCTGACCAATTACAATGCCTCCTACACCTACCTTTACAAGGTACATTTAGGAGATTAAGCTGCAGGGGATTTTAAATCCCTGGACCGGTGAAGCGGCGACCCGATGTCTCCTAGTGGGTGATCGCCAGCTTCAGGAACAGTGGGACGGGGGGGAGATTTTCTGTAAAGGTGAACTTACCCTTTAAAGCTAAACCCTAGGCAATCAGCTAAACACACAGTTGAAATACATATATGTGGAATGTCTAAGTGGCCAGAGGATTTATCATTCTGTTCAGATAGGTTGGAATCAAGGCATCCATGTCAAATAGCATTGCCAGCTCCTGAACTGCAGACTGCAATGCAGCTAAGCAATACTGCCTGGCCTACTAAGGGGTAAACCTCATATCAATGAGGTTATAACTTTGCAATCTAGTCCTGTCAATAGTATTCCAGTGTTAACATAGACTACACTACAGTATCACAGCAGAGCCCCATTGGCTCAGTGTGATGCCCCCGCCCCTTTCCAGCCTGTTTTTCAGATGATTACAGAAAGTGCGATATCAAGAGATTTTTGTACTTATCCTAGCTGTATGTGCAAATGCAAACACAAATTTTAATTCAAAATGCATTTAATTTTTTTTTCACATCTGCCTGGAATTAGTGTGGCCCCCTTAATGGAGGGTTGTATCTATATATTAGATCATCTTTCATGCATCTTCAAGGGGGCACAATAACTGTGACATCAATATCAGCTTT
Organism: Aquarana catesbeiana; assembly: GCF_042186555.1. Classification (NCBI taxonomy): domain Eukaryota; kingdom Metazoa; phylum Chordata; class Amphibia; order Anura; family Ranidae; genus Aquarana; species Aquarana catesbeiana. Next base: position 270,033,309 of record NC_133324.1, read on the forward strand.
AACTAGGAAGAAAAAATAGTAAGTGATCTCTAATGTTTTTTAAATCCATTTGTCTACTTTAAATCTCAAGTGAAACCGTCAATATATTGTACTAAGCCAGGTAAGCCTGTCAGAAGGGTAAACTTCTTTCTGTGTAGTTATGTCCAAGGTTCATGCACATAGGTGTTCTACATTCGTCTTCCATTATAATATTTATTAGCTCTAATTGGGTATAGAAAGAATAATTTTATATTAAAGCAGAACTAAACTGTGTGGGGGGCATAGGAGCTTTTGCCCTAAACTGTAAGTATGCACCCTATAGCTGTGCATTATGGCAGTCTTACCTATGTTTGCCCTCTTGCAGCACTGACAGCCCTCTGCTCTCCTGCCACTCTATCACCATCACCGACGTCCTTTCCAATACTTTGTATTAATACTTCAAATACTGACGTCTTCTTTGTTCTGCTTTTGGATGATCAGTAATGATGAGCTCCTGTGCACACGTGCTGATGTTTACATTAACCTGGCACACAGGCGCACTTTCACTATAATATAGATCCTGAGAGTGTACGCTAAACTGCACATACATCGCAGGCAGTATACAAAAAAATGTAGTTGAATGTGAAAGGAGTATTTTTTCTACCATAAATCTCTACTTACTAGTATTTTTAAAAACCTTAGTTCAGCCTAAAGGTCCCTTGTGTTACATAGAGTGGATGTCATATACAGTATAAACTCTATAATGATGATAAAAATTTCTGTAATGGCAGACCAATGCAATGTCTAACCTGTACTCCTAAAAATACAAAACGCTTGGCTGTCATACTGAATTTCTTGCTGCGGTACCTTGAGTCCCTGCCTCAGAACATATATGCAAACTAGAAATTATGATATTTTAGTTTTAATTGTTTTTATTGTGTGTTTTCTGAAAATAAAGGAGGAACAATACAAAGCAGAGCGGCGAACAATACTCGCAAAGCTCTGTACATACAACAAATTAGATGCATATAACAAAAAAGAATTGCAAAAAAAGGAGGGGCATAAAATCAAATGAAATAAGCCATCTATGAGGTCCCATAAATCACTTGCAAATAGGGAGATCCATCCTGTGACGAATGGTAACATAATTTTAATCAGGAACTCATAATTTGCAAGAAAACCCTCATGAAGACAACTTGTCAGGACCGTCAAATGGTATACAGAAGGATCTTGAGGTCCAAAACAACAAAATTATGGAACCTCTATAAAGTGGTCTGCAAGATGACAGAACAAATATCTTGTAGCATAGGATTTCAGGAGCCCACGCCGATTGTAAACAACATTTAGTCATTTATGGGGGACACTACTCCCCGTAGCTAATAACATAATATGGATGAGGGAAGGGATAATAGGAGAGGGGGGAACAGTAACATGGCTGGCAAGGAAAGAAAAGGGGTGAAACTGTCTGGGGTTCTTCCTCCGCCCCTCCTTGGAGTCAGCTCCGTATATTAGGAACCTACAAATTGGTAAGCCAAGGTGACAATATTTTGTCAAAGAGGGATTGTTTATCTAGCGATACACTTACAATTTTTTTCATTTAACATAGTCCATGTGAGAATTACGACTTTTCTCAGACTTTCCTGGTCTGCTTACTTTTAACACATCAGTAACTCAAAATATGGGTCAGGGAACTAGCATTTTCAGAAAGTTGACACCCCCAATGTACATCTTCGACAGGCTTACTTTTAGTTGGCCTCCGTCACTTGAGTATTTTGTGTTTTTAATAATTAGAGTTGCAACCTTTTCTCCTTTATTCCAGATAGACTGAAATAAGAACAAAACACTTAGAGAAAAGCAAGCAGCTACAACTTGTGAGTTATTGGATTTAACATTTCAATAGTTGAGCACACGTCTCCCTCCCTCTACCACCCTACACATGGGACTCATGTTGAGTTCTATTAATGTAAAATATGCTTCATAACTACAGCCTGTCACAAGGAGAGCTTTGTGTCAGCTAGATTCAATTGGACAGCTAATTTAAGTTCTAAATTGAAAAGACTGCCTCTTTTTCAGAATGCAAAGCAGTGGGAGAGGAGGTGGAGGTCTCTGAGGTTTTCAAAACAATAACATTTGGCTTTAACCAGCTTGCTGCCCACAGCGATAAGATGAAATACCCTACAGGGTAATATTGCATCCCTACAGATGTAATAGCATAATGCCAAGTCTTTGCCAGGTTATGTCGAAATACATAGAACTGAAAACCATTCTGTACTGCTCTCACATCGTATGCATCGTCCTTGCCTTGAAATGGTTAAGGATCCTTTTAAGTAGATGATCATGAATGTTTTAAAGGTTAATCGCTACAGCTTATTGATTTATGTTATATATCCGTATGGTGAAATGGGTTGCAACGTTTCTGTACTAATTATTAAGAAACCACCTGAGAAATAAAACAGCAGGGTACATTGGCAATAACCGACATTATATTAAATTTTAGCACCTTGAGGAATTCTTGAGGTTCCCATATGTATGCCTATGCTCTACATTACTTTACGTTGCGGAATGATCGTTTACCGTACAGCTGAAGTTGGTTCCCAAGCACAATTTTCTGCTTTTAGTCTCCCAGCTTTTATTCTGCAGGGAAGGCGAGGGAGTATAGGGGGAGGCGGGAAAGGAGATATCTGCAGCAAATGTGTTTAAGAGCTGAAAGTATTTATTAAAAATGTCAGGAGAAAAGTGCTCCTGGCAGATTAAAGCTGTATTTGAGTTGACAGCTTTGACAGGCAAAAGTGATGGGAGGGGAAGGAAGGGAAAGGGGGCGGGGGGCTGTAACTGCACATTTTCCTCTTGTGCAGAACGCTGGAATGAGGAATAGAATCTATTTACAATTTAAATATGGGATGTCAATTGGGAACTCGGACCTCTGCAATGAAGTCGATTCAAGGAATCAACCTGTGTATCCAAAGTAGCTTGGCACCAGTCTTTAAATGCCAGTAAAGGCATACCAACTCAATAGCCCAGCAAAATCATCCCCTCTTATCTTTAGGTCCTTAGGAAAGGAGCATCATAAAAAGCTGCTTGAGTCTGGAAGCCAGGGAAGTTTCTATGGCAACAGCCTGAGCCAGTCACAGCATCATATAATGTTCTACACAGTTGAGCCTCACAATTTGGCGCATTTTGATTGGGTATGGTATTAATTAATTAGCCACAACTGCCAATGAGAAATCTTTGTCATCTGCCATTAGGGCAAACCAGTGTCCATAATCTAAAATGGGACAAGCTACAGATTTTTTTTCTACTGCAAAGGCAAGACCTAGAATTATTATTTTTCCTTCATAAATGTGAATCCTAAATCATGTTGGCCTTTCTGTTTAGGTCTCTTTTTGTACAGACTTGTAAATATTTTTTTGCCTCTGTGTAATTGTTCCCTTAATCTTTGCAGTGTTGCAACCCTTGGTAAAATCCATACATGGCCCCGCATAATGGCTTTAAGACGAGAGGAAAAAAAAAAAAAAAGATTTTTTTTTTTTTTTATCTGTTTCATGACCCAGCTTAAGAGCTGCCTGTGTTTTAATGGATTTTCTCCCTCACTCAATTGAATGGATTGTCCCTCATTATCATTTAAATAGAAGCCTCAGTCCCTGTGAACATGGAAAATTTGAATGCGGTTGTAAAGCTGTGATAATGTGAAATATTCTGAAGGTGAAGGGAGGGTGGGGGATGGATGGAGAGAGGGAGGGAGCGGAAAGGGAAAAGAGAAATAACTCAATGTAATTGTCGTAGGTTCTTGATCTCCCTAACACCACCCACTACATGATGGGAAAATAGACTAATAATTGTCTCCCTGGCCTTGCCAAACCAGCTGCCCTAGTTAGCTGGAGCTAACACTCTAATTGTCAAGTATGACCCCCCCAGATGAATGAAGATATATTCAGGGCACAGCAAGGGCTAAACATGAGTGATACCAAGAGGCAAAGATTAAATTGGCAATTATTGGCTTAGCAGGAAAGGTTGGCAGGTGCACCGTGCGCCTCTGACTCACCAGGGAAAAATAGGAAATGCAGCTGCATTATTCACACGTATGCTGAGCTTAACTCTGTCACTGCTGTAGACCACTGCAGTCTTTTTCCTCAATTTCTACATGTAGGTTTGTTCTGATACATATAGTGCTTGTATTATTTTATCAAATTACCTTGGTTTCTCCTTAAATGATGAAATTGCTTCTCTGGCATATCAAAGTAAAGCTATAGATTGATATATATTGCTTGATTGCTGCCTGATAATTCAAGTTTACTTCCATAGGTAGGCATTCTCTGAGTTTGTTCAATAATATTTCGTCTTTCTGGGTAGAACTCATACTACACTAGCAATCCCAAAATGTCATATTGTCAGATTTTTGAATATAGTATTATGCACGCAGGCCACAAAATAGGAATGACACTACTTAGACTACATACATCTAATGTAATTCCCCCTTACCCATGAATAATGCTATTCCTATATGAAATGCACCCCTAGACATGGCCACAGATCTCACCAGTAACCCCTAATTGTGGGTATATAGTTTCTAAACAATTGTATTGTATTTTTTAAAAAAATTAAAAAATGCTAATCTTTTTTATAGATGATCTCTTATTATTCCAGTCATTGTTATGTTATGCGTTAAGAAAATGACAGCTACCATTGAACCTATTAGATATGTCCCTGAGGTTCATGAACTACTTAATTGAGAACCAGTCAACTGCCAAATGTGGACTGCTGATGGGTCTACAGGTACAGTTGCTGCCAATATGTATTTATCCCTCCTGACAAGACATAAAATGATATATAAATAATACGATTCTGTTAATTCTGACGCAGAATGCCTGTGATAACATTCTGATCATACCTTTGTATGGACATTTTTTTTTAGATTTGGTCTTAATATAAGGTCAAGTTGTTTCATGTGGACCAATTTTACTGTACGTGGCCAGGTGCAGGATATGTTTAAAGTATCCAAATCCAATAACCAAAAATGTAATCTATTGCAGTTGGCCAGTCCTGAAAGTGACAATAAAGTCTGGTTTTAAAAAATAATCTATTTTCTATTGCTCTCAGCCTACTCCAAATCTCCAAAGTCTTATTTGCTGCTGTGATCCAACTTTCTGTTAGAGGGTGGCTGCATTTGTTCTCCATGGTTCCACTGTATTCCACCCTCTCTTGCTTGCTCCCAAAATGGACTAGGGACTATTTGTAGCATGCAAATGGCAGTGCACTGCTTGTTCATGAGCTCATGGGATTATCCTTTATTTTACACCTGGTGCATCTGGACAGTAACAAACTCCTTGTCTTAGGGTAGCTCCACTTTGTAGAGGAGCAGTTAGGACACACTTGGACAGCAGGATTGTCAGCCTGTGGGGAGTTTAGTGGTGGATGCACTAGCAAATTTAGATAAATTTACTAACAAATTAAAGCTGAACTCTAGCTAACACTTTCAGGAGTTACAACAACAGGTTTTATTCTTCTGGGATAAAGTTTTACAAAAAAGAATAAAAAAAGGACCATTGTAAGTACCACTCTCAGTGTTGTCTATGGTTTATCTCAACCCTTCAACAGAACAATGTAGGCACAACACCAGGGCATACACAAAACAATTGTTTTCTACGTGTTCTGTTCACAGCACAATGCTGCCTTGAGGTGGGTTCCGGTGCTTTGTGTTTAAAATGCAGACGTGCTCCATTTTTCTGGCAATGCACCATAGCTCACCAGACATCACCATTGGTCAACGCGCCACAGCTTTGCTGCAATGCAAAGAAATTTGTAATATGTAATTTCAATAAAGTTGAAAAAAGGGTAAACGGTGCCTTGCATTGTAAAACCCATCTGTACACATCCGACACCAACCCACGCGCCTAAACAGATCATTTTAATATGTGGGTGGGTGTCAATAAGCCCTTAAATCAGTTTAATAAATTTCAGGTAAATCAAATAAAAGGTGTACCATGTCTTCTAGTTTGTTTTCTTTAGAAGTCAGCTGCAGGCTGAGTACAAAAGCCTGTCCGCTGCGCGCATGCTAAAAAGAAATACCCTTGCACAGTGGTCTCTGCAGAGCATGAGCTTTGCTGACTGCAGACCTATAGGTCTGACTTGACTCGCCAGGCTGTGGCTGCTTTTTTGATGTACCTGTAATGTATTTAGTTGATGCAAAGTGAAAGTTTATTTCTGCTTTAAGAAATGTTACCAAGTGATACTTACAGTGGAAAAGGCATCTTAATGTTAATCCATTGATGTGTTTTTTTAAAGTGTGGGACTTGATATGGTGCTTGTCCTCCTGCCTGTGATTCTTGGGAAGGGTTATGCATAGATTTACCATGGAGAATGCTAATTTTAAAAACAACTGCATATAGCAAGTTGTTGGGGACCATGATGATTTAACCAGTGAACTGGAGTAGTCATGTAGTGGCGGACAGAAATTCAGCCCTGTAAATTGGGTGATACTGCTGCGTACAGAGGAAATGGACACTGGCAAACAAAAGAGCTGTTGTCCAACCAGATAAAACCCTTACTACTCCCATAATGCTTCAGTTTTTTTGTTAGCATCCTAGGAGGATATTTTTTCGTGTAACAAACATTTTAAACATTTTTATTAGCCATTATATATTTTTTTTTTTTCTTAAAATCTTTTTACTGCATTCAAAACTTTGTCTGCATTCTGTTGAGCTCATCTCTTTATGTTGCTATTCGGATATATGTTTCCTCAACTATAGTTTTGAATTCCATACCTAGGAACCCGCTGGACTGAAGATTGTGGGGTTAGTCTGGAATGTGACCAAAAGTATTGCAGGAGCAAAATCTGTATAGAGGAGTTTAAGCCTGGGCAAAACGCCACCTTCCAGTTTTGCCTGCCCTTCACATACCAGATATGGACAATTGACAGGTAGACTACCTCAGCCAGAAATTGCACCCAGAAGTGTAATACTACAATCTGCTCAAACTTCTGGCAGAAACCCTGTGGTACCACCCAGTTTCACAGTTGCTGGCTTTTACATTATGGCTGTTGAAGCCCTGGTCTTCTAAGACAGGGGTCTCTGATTTGTAAATTCCCACATTGTTTTAAACAAGGAAGTCTACCTCATGCAAGGTCTACCATTGCACATGGAAGGCTTATTTTGCTTTGTGCAAGGAAAGAAACATTTATACCCAGAGTACCACGAAAGAGCATGTTTCAGCTCTTGCAATCCTACTCCAGAGAGTTCTAGGTCTCATTCTTTGGTTAAGACTTTTGTTTAGGATGTATTTCATGAAGTTTCTCCTGTTCAGCCATCTCTGACTCCATGAGATTTAAATCCAACTTTCTCAGCCCATCAAAAATTTAGCTGTCTTTCCCACCCACAACAATACTTTTCCTTATTGCTATCACCTATTTGAGGTGCGTGTCGTTCTAAGCTGACAGTCTTATCCTATATAGAACCTTACTTAAGCCGGGTACACATGGAACGAATGTCAGAAGACAATTGCCGGTTCAAAAAGAAAAACAGCTGACATTCAGCTCATGTGTATGTCGGTCTGTCGGATGTGCACACTGGAAAACCAGGAGCCGACCGACTACCGATCAGCGCTCTCAGCCGGGCCGTCCCTCTATCAGAACACAATAGCTCAGCAGGGGAGATCGCTATACTAACTTTGCATAGTTTATTGCAAATTTTTTTTACCAAAAATATGTAGAAGAATACATATCGGCTTAAACTGAGGAGGAAATTTATATTTTTATATTTTTTTGGGATATTTATTTTAGCAAAAAGTTAAAAATATTGCTTTTTTTTCAAAGTGGTCGCTCTTTTTTTTGTTTATAGCGCAAAAAAATAAAAACCGCAGAGGTGATCAAATACCATAAAAAGCAAGCTCTATTTGTGGGGAAAAAAAGGACGTCAATTTTGTTTGTATGCAACGTCGCAGAACCGCTCAATTGTCAGTTAAAGCGACGCAGTGCCGTATCGAAAAAAAAATGCTCTGGTCAGAAAGGGGGTAAATCCTTCTGGGGCTGAAGTGATTAAACATCTCTGGAGAGACCTAAAAATGGCTGTCCACTGACGATCCCCATCCAACCTGACTGAGCGTGAGAGGATTTGCAAAGCAGAATAGCAGAAATTCCCTCAATCTAGGTGCACAAAGCTTGTTACGTCATACCCAAAAAGACTTGAGGCTGTAATTACTGCCAAAGGTGCTTCACCAAAGTACTGAGTAAAGGGTCTGACTACTTGTGATATTTCATTTTTTTTCTTTTTAATACATTCAGACATCTCCAAAATTCTGTTTTTCATTTTTGTCAATGCGGGTACTGAGTGTGGATTAATGAGAAAAAAAATGAATTTAAACAACTGTAGTATCAGACTGCAACATAAGAAACTTGAAAAAGTGAAGGGGTCTGAATACTTTATGAATGCATGGTGGTTATTTGTGTACCTTCCAAGTCAAACTGTGTAAAAACAACTAATTACAGAGCTGAAATGCCTATGTGGGAGCTGTCTCACCTAACAAAAATTTAACTCAATTTTCTAATCCGGGAATCCCTGCCAGACACTATATGATTGCCTGATCTTTTACTTTTCTTAATTTCAGTTAAAGCAATACAGCTTGGCCAAGACCGTTATTGGACAGTTGAGGAATACAAGCTTAAGGAATACCAGCTCTGTGATCTCTCCTCCAATCTGCAAACACAGGACTGGACCATGCAGTAAAGTCTGATTGGCTTATGGTTCTGTCCCTTCTTTGCTCAATATGAATGCTGATGTGCAAGGGATCATAGGAGGCTAGTAAAAAAGATTCAAAAGTGCTAACTCTGTATTTAATATATTAATTAATTTAACACTAGCATTGTATACATGCCTACTCAGAAAACTGTAACTGAATGATATAATGTACATACAGATATTATCCCTTGCATCCATTTGTTTCTGTTTATTGAAACAGACAACACGGTGATATATAACTAATAAATTTCTAGGGCAGCTTATTGTGGTGAGAAGTGGTACTACCTGCAGCACAACTTTGGTTTTTGAAGGTAAATGGAGAAAGAAATTGTTCAGGGTTGGGAAAAAAATTCTATACCTTGTTGATCGTCCTCTTTTTCCTCCACAGAGCTCAGCTCAATCACTTTCAGGACACGGCTACTCAGTAAGTCATTTTTCTCCTTGCATTTCCTGTTGCTCAATAAATGACATCTGTGCTGTTAAAACCAAGGAGCTATTCTTGTGTGATTGGTCCAACTACCAGCAGGAAAGAATGTTCATGAGTGATAAATAGGCATTTCTAAGCAATGGAGTTATAAATGTAAATTAATATTCAATCACTTTTTTTTGCAAACCAAAAATAAGACTTATAAACATTTGAGGTTGTTTGTGAAGCTAAAACATATCCTCAAAAAAAAAAAGTATAACCTATTCAGGTATTGCATATATTCTGTCTAGTACAGTTTTTATGAAACATTCGGAAAATAGAGGTTGTAGTAATACAAGTAAATGCTTCTGCATGCTTTTAAAGGCTAAGCTCACCTTTAAAAAAAAAAAAAAAATGCACCTTTTTTTTCAGGTTAAAAAAAATTAGCATTTATTATTTTTTTCTTGGAAGCCTGTAGAGCATTGCACCCATGATCAGCAGATCACAGGTGCAATGCCAGGCTCCTGTAGACTCCTCCTACAGCTTTCTGCCCATACCTGTGTACACTCTTTCTGTTCAAAAGCTGGAGGAAGTATCTGTGAACTACGAGAGTGCTCATTGAGAACTGCAAGCTGTCTGCCTTGGTGGAAGACAGAACTTAGTTTATACATTCACAGTTTCCTGTGATTGAATGATGCAGCTGTATGGGCGGAGCTCCGCAGCTACGTTTTTTAAAAAATGTGACAGCAGGTTCTGAGGGAAGGGGGATCGAGGATCGGGGCTATAGAGCTGGAGGTACTGGAACATGTTGCAAGTGTAACATGCCCCAAAAGGTGAACTTAATCTTTAAATGAGTATTTGCATTGCCAATGTAGGGCAGGGCACATGTTCACTTTAAAGCCCAACTCCGGGCAAATTTTTTCTCTCCCCGTGCAGTGGGGCTGTGCCCACACTGCATTGGTTAACTGCTTATTTTGTCTAGGGGTAACCACAGAGCCTATACTCACTCTATCTTTTGATCCCCTGGAAAACGTCGCTCCACCATGTCCAGCAGTTGACTGTTCCTGACATCTTCACCTCTAGAGCCGGTCTATGGACTTGATGACATCAGGAACAGACCGCAGGGGAGCAGGAGACACAGGGACCAGTATTGCACTAGGAGAATTTGAGGATTAGGTGAGTATATCTTGGCTCTCCAATTCCCTATACAAAAATGAGCAGTTAACCCATGCAGTGTGGGTAAAGCCCCACTGCATGGGGGAAAAAAAATTGGCTTGATGTTCAGCTTTAAATCTAAGCATGTTATACTTACCTTTCCTTTGCTCTCCGTTGCTCCCTATGTTATCTCTAAGGCCTCGTGTACACTGCTGCTGGTAAACAAACGTTTAGGAGCAGTTGGGCAGTTTTTTCAGCTGCCCCTAAACTCTCCTTTATGTTATCTTATCAGTACATGGGTACAGGGTCGTTTTTTTTTTTTTTTTTTTATAGTCGTTTCTAGGCAGTTGAGTTTAGAAGCCTTTTTTGGAATGCAAAAAAAATGGGTTCAGACGGATGTTCAGAGGCATTTGAAACGCCAAATGCTTGTAAACGCTGCTAAATGTGGTAACTTGCATTTAGCAGTGTTTCGTTTACAGTTGTTTTTCATTTTAACATTTCATGTGCCTTTTTTTTTTTTTTTTTTTTTTTTTTTTTACAAATGCTTCTAGATGCAAAGGCGGCATGTAAACATGGCTAAACGAATGTTTTTAGACGCCAGTTTCTAGCTGTCAAGTTAAATCGTTCAGGAGAGGTTAAACAACGTCCCGTGTACATGAAGCCCAAGTCAATCCTAATTGGAATTTATACAGGGCTGAGGACTCTTCTTACCTACCACCTGTGGCAGCACTGGTGCCTAAGTGGCTCGTTTCCAAACTCCAGTGCTGTCTTGTGTGAAGGAGAGTAAAATGCTCCCCTCCACAAAGCAATTCTTATCCCATCTAGCACTGAATGGAGCAGCTGGGCAATAAAAGGAAAGTTGGGTATAAGGCTTCATGTACACGGGACGTTTTTGCAACCTCTCCTGAACGATTTAACTTGACAGATAATAAACCACGTTTAAAACTCCTGTTTTGCCACGCTTACATGCCGAGTTTAGCAGCGTTTTGCCACGTTTTAAAATATATATATATATTTTTTTCAAAATAGCCAAAAATAAAAAAATGCCTGTAAATTGAATGCGAGTTACCGCGTTTATCTGCGTTTAGAAGCGTTTGGCGCTTGAAATGCCTCTAAACTCAGCTTTTGAACCCATTTTTTGCATTCCAAAAAAAGCCTCTAAACTCAACTGCCTAGAAACGACTGTAAACGACCCTGTGTACATGTACTGATAAGATAACATAGAGCAGAGTTCAGGAGCAGTTGAAAAAAATGCCCAACTGTTTAGCAGCAGCAAGTGTACATGAGGCCTAAGCAGTTCCATTTGCCCTGCAGGGAAAACTACAAATTAATTTTAACTTGATCAAAATGGATAAAATGCAGTTAAAAAATTATGCATGATGTCTGCATTTATTTAAATGTTTACTTGAAAACTTAAGTAGACTAGCATTGTTCTTATTTTGATGTTGCTGTTTACTAGGAATGAACCTATTTTTTGCAGTTTGTTTACCTGCAGTACATCATCTGTTAAGGTGTAAACTGTATTTGTTTGCTGAGTATGTCAGATGGTTCTTTTTGTAGCATAATGCTGATGCTAATTGTGGATATGCCTGTCTATCATAGTGTTAGTAATAGTTAGTGGCCCACTTCTAAAGAATGTCTCAAGCCAAAGTAAGGACTTCCATGTTGGGTGAATGATGGCGGCTTTGTGTAAAACTCTGGCTAACGTGTGTGAGGATCCAGTGCTGTACAACGCCTTTGGTGATCTGATTCTTTTATTTTTCAACTACTACCTAGTGTTTCCTAATTGAGTTTAATAAGTAATCATTCCAAATGCAAACAAGAGATTCTTGGCTCTGGCATCTCAGTACCGACTTAGTTTAGCTTTGCGACAGGGTGGCTTTTGGCATCAATCCTGGCACAGATTTATGCTTTCAATGACTATAAACAAAGTATGCATTAGAAGGGGTTTACAAGCTGACCATAGATTAGTAGATTTTTGCATGAACACTCGAATGAACATTCATACAAATATTCTAATCAGAACGCTCCATGACATGAAAAATGTTGTTAGAAAGTAATTTAAGAAAGTTTGCTTTTTAATATTCAAATTTGGATTGAATGAACTTTCCCAAATGAAAGCGACATTCACTACCAGAAATTTGTTTGAAAAAAAATTTCCGACCTGCACCTTTGTATTTTCTCGTCAATGCCATTGAAAACGGACATCAGTTTGACCTTACTAATGATTAGAAAATTGAACGAATGATCTTAAAATGAAAATTGTCTAACTAAATTCTGCTAGTGTTAGGGATTAATTAGATTAAGGGTAAATTGAGGTTTCATTTCATGGACTAATAAAGTGTACTTTGGCAAAATAACTTTTGTATGCACTGTATTATTCACAACGGATGTATTCTTTTTGTTGTGGGAAGAATAAGCTTATTTGAAATTAAATCCACTGTGTTAGGTTACATTTTATGGTTGAGTGTTAGGTTACTGTTAGGGTTATGTGATAAAGGCAAGTTAAGGGTTCATTTCTGGGTTAGGTTAAATATAATTGAAGGGTTAAGTTTTAGTGCTTGGATAAAAGAAGGGATAAGTGTGAGTGGGTAGGTTAGGGTCAGGTTAAAGTGACCCTGTCACCATAGGGTCACTTGTATACTTGGTATACCTATTAACATAAGAGTGAATATAATTACCTTTCTGGTGGCTCATATCTTGATATGCACTGCTTTGCTGCATCTTGGCCTCTGCAAGTTTTCAACCTGTTGAATATAGGTTTCCCTCCTACATGTTATGCTTCTTCCCACTGTCTCATACGTCCTGTAGTGAGATACAAGCTGGAGTGGGAAACCACAGCGTATGGCTGCGAAGCAGGTGTTCCCACACCCAGAGGTGTGAAATATTTGCTGAAACAACAAAATGGCAGCTTTTCGTAACGCTGGTTGCCAGAAACTGAAGTATGTTGCCTCTTCTTTTAGCAGATATGCTTTTGTATACAAGTGACCCTATGGTCACTTTAAGGTTAATGATTGGGGGAGTGGGGTTTATACTTGGTTTTATAGTCAAACAGCCTGTGCAAAAGACTACCAGCATCAGGTTCTTGGTACCAAAAACAAGGCTATAGTCTAAAACAACAGCACAGTCTGCAGTGAGCAGAAGGCTACTAGGGTAAATTCAGGATGTTGGAGTTTCATGCTGGGCCACATATTGTAGAGAAATGTATTTTTAGCATAACCTACTCCATTTACCTGATCCACAACCAAAAACGCTATTTTGGGTGGGAAATGATTTGGTCTCCACTGAGAAAAAAACATTTTTATGCCATCCTACACATCCACATCTCTTGTTGTGATGTATATTGTTTCCTTACAAGTGCTTTTATTATCCTTAGTCAGTAGGAGCCTTTCATTCTTTCCAGCTTCGTGCAGCAGGATCTGCTGTTGGCCTGATTTTCACATGGTAGCAGTGGGCTTGACATCTGATAGGCTTTAGTATAGCGAAAAGGCCCCAAATCAGGGACTAATGAGAAGCTGAAACTCGGAGATAGATCAAGCAGTGTGATGTGGAAGAAAAGATTCTTCCTTGACAATTGTTCCTCTGCTTATACATGAGAGTTTCAAAGCAAACCTGTATCCCTCACTGCTCATCAGTGGTACAGGGCTTTCGTATGGCAAAACCTTGAAGAGGAAGGGAGATCTAAGAGAACAAAAGAGAAAGAGAGAGAAGCAGAACAGCATAATGAATCCTGTACATCTATCTGTTGTTTGTAGTTATTTTAATGGTCACATGTTTTTCATTTCTTTAATGAAAAGAAAGGGCTTCAAAATGTAGATGCTTTAAAACTGGAATGCTTTACTAACCCTTTAGTTCCTGCAGTAGTTTCCAACATTGTTCTTTATTTTTTATTCCTAAAGTTCTTTTTACTTGCAGCTTTTTTAATACACATTAGTAGTTACTTTTTCCATATTAATAAAAAGTTAAATTTATTAAAGGCTTGTTATATTATATAGCACATTCTAGCAGTAAATATAAGTTCAATAAATGTAAAGCACAACTCAGTTAAAGGACATAATCTGATTCTGACCCCCACCCACCCATTTTGTAGGGTTTCCTTTTTTAAAAAGCACCCAGAAAAACTGTCACATCCCCTGCGTCACCTCTTCCAGTTATGGCAGCCAATGACCTGGAATTTTTTTTCTGAAATTATGGAATTATGATGGAAGGCTTTACACTGTAAAAAAAAATGGCAACCAATTGCACTAAGGACATCAACTCAGTGTGACCAAATCTAAACCAGGTAATGTAAAATAGCTTCAGCTCTGCTCTCCACCCACAGGAGAAGGACCTACTGTGGATGGATGGATAGCAGATCTAACATTACCTGGTTTAGTTTTGATCACAGTGAGTTGGAGTCTTAAATGCGATTGGTTGCCATATTTCTGTAGCATGCCTGACAAGTGGTTTATACAATCTGCAGTTAATTCTATTTAATTATGGCTGATATCAGCGATAGCAGCATGAGGGTGGTGCATTTTTGTTTAATGTAAGGGCTTCAGTTATGCCTTGGTGTTGGCCTCTTCCTACAGTCAATGGGCAGTGTCTGTGTTACCAGGATGTCATGTGGGGAATGCAGAATTTCATACAGAAGTTCTGTGTGCACGCGATTGGAGTTTGAGGTAAGTGTTCAGGGAGTTAGATGTGTGTGTATATGTATATGTATGTGTGTGTGTGTGTATGTATATATATATATATATATATATATATATATATATATATATTACAGGGAGGTGAGATTGATCATTTGTTTCTTTTTCTCCTTGGTTATTGGACTTTTCACCAATGCAAACTGAGAAAAACATACTTTTAGTAAAGTGGGAAAAGGATAGAAAATCACAATGTTTTTATTCTTTGTGCCTTCCTGTCTTGGCGACATCTGCTAATCGAATTCCTTGTCCTATTGTCACATGAGACAATCTCCCCATTGGGGTCACAGACAATTGAATACCTAAGAGAAATTTTAACTCTCCCCTACTATGATAAACCAGAAGAGATTAAAGCTGGCCATATACCAAGGAAATGGTAGAAAATCGCTAAGTCGATGGCTCTGTCAGCCATCTCTTGCCCAACATCTTCTGACTAAAAAAACGAAGAAACCAAGCTGAATTGTTGCATTAAAAGTGGCTGCGTCCAATAGACTACAACTGCTTTTCTGACCCATAGGGCTGGTCAAAGTAGCCGTAAATTTGTCAATCTGCGCTATATAGCGTAGAAATCTGTTTTTTTTTGTTTTTTTTTGTTTTTTTTTTTAATTTGAAGAACGCTGTTGATCAGCAATTGCTGAAAATGAAAAATGTATTCATCAATGCTTTGAAATTAAACAGTTCATTGTTAATTAGTTCCCAAACCATTTCCCTCACTGAACATAATCTTGCATCCCCTGAATTCCTCTAATACTACTCAGTTAAACACCCCATGCCTATCCCACGTAATTGAAGCTTTCAGCCTAGTCAGTGTTTCTGTCTTAAACAAAGTGATTGATAATCATTCTCATCCATTGAGAGACACAGGAATTTGGACACAGTCTGGTTATGAACAAGCCTTTGTGTGGATACTATTTGAAAATTTTAGATTTTTCTAATTACTGTAAAATCCATTTCTTGGAGTTTATTGAGGGACATAGCGATTTGGATATAGTCAAGATACTGCCAAACAGAAGTATTGTAAACCAGCCTATTATTTATATGTGCATTTATCTTCCTTTGACTTCAGTCAAGATTCTTCGCTATATCGCTGCTTGAGCTGGCCTCTACATAGCAGCTATCCAGATCTGTATTTCGTCAGCCTGACTTTGGAGACTGTATCCAGACCTCGCTGGACGGACTTCGTTGGAGGAATCTAGGTGCTACAGTATTATCGCCTCCAGTAAGAAGTGGTTGTTCTCCATGCAGCAGCAAGAGTTAACTGACCCTGTGCTAGCCTATGCTAAGAGTATTAGCTGCACTCATGTTATCTTTTCAAAGGACTTTGGTTCTCCGCAACCGGTAACATCTGCTCCAAGAGGAGAGGTTTGTGCACCTGGGTGCTCCTCAGATCCTATTCAGTGTTGAGGAGTCATCTTTGAAGGAACCTGTGTGTCCCTGGATTGTCAGCAGATGGATGCCCCTAGCTTCTTGTGGCAGGTATTCTTAGCTGGAGACAGTGTATGTCTAGAGATCTTCATGGGATCTCTTCACTGATTGATCCTCCCTCCTTGGCTAATTAGCAGTCTTCTGGGAAAGGCTCTCCAGATACCCTCCTTTGTCCTGCCCACAATCGGGTAAATGCTCTAGGATAGCGATGTCGAACCTTGGCACCCCAAATATTTTGGAACTACATTTCCCATGGTACTCATGCACGCTGCAGGTAGTTGAGCATCATGGGAATTGTAGTTTTAAAACATCTGGGGTGCCAAGATTCACCATCACTGCTCTAGGATATCTAGTTTAGCTGGGCATACTATATACAACTATACTAACTTATTCAACTATGCAGTGTAAGGGCCTCACTGATTACAAACAAATTGATCGTGTTTAGGTTTGACCTCTTATTATATGGTTTTGGTAAATCCAAAGGAAAATTGTAATAGAAATTTTTTATGATGTGTGGCCACCCCACCCCATCCAACAATCCACAGCTCTTGTTGCTTTGCTGAACCTGGGGAAATCAGAAGAATCCTGGATCTGTTCTCTCACAGCATTCCCCTGCAGGCCCCAATGTCATCTAGGGGTGTCAGAGGGTGTATTTTCTTTGCATCCTCTGCCTGCTGTCACATTGACTTCATGGAATTGACCTTTCAGTTTCCAATGTGCTTAGAGGTCTGTTCATGTGCTTTTGGGTTGTACTTATACCATACGATATCTGGTGTACCTCACTTAGTGAGTTTGGTTGTCTGGCTTACATAGTTTTATCTCCTTGGCCCTAGGGATTAAGATGTTAGGTCTCTGACCTTCCTATGTAGACCAGCTGGTCTTTCATGCCCGGACCTGTTTTTTTTGTATTAGGCTCCCTATGGGACCCATTCTTCCGGAGTTATTCGGGGCTTACTCCCAGTGTTCAGTGTGGAGTAATTTCCTCCTGGCGGTGACCTTCTCCATCCTGGTCTGGAGCATCAGGCCGATCCTCTGTTTTTTCCCTTTGGTCGTGTTGCAAGATTCCCCTACTTGGTAGGGGGCTCACCTCATCTGTTAAATTTCAGAGTGTTAGTAAGGTCGGCTAGTTTTTTTTTTTTGATGTGTTGCCCAAGCATCATTTGGACTGCTTTTGTGATGCCTTGTTGAAATTTATTCAACCGTTCTGTGTAACTATCATTTTAATATTCATGTATTGTCAGGGAGATTTTGCTGTTGATTTAATTGGTTTTGTAAGGAGTAGCAACTTTATGGTTGTGATATAACAATAGTCTTATTTGCGGTTTATGTGTAAACTTTGTTGGAAGGAATTTTGCTGGGTTGTTGCTGCTTCTACTTTTAAGCAGGATTAACTAAACCTGACCACAAGTAAAATGAGTGCTTGGCTATGAGGTAGAATTCTGGACTCTGTAAACACCCTAGTAAGGGTATCTTGCCTTTCTACTCTTTAAATCATCTAAACTCTTGAGAGAGTCTACAGTGACATGTGTATCTCCTGTGATCAGCAGCTAAAGCCACAAAGAAAATGATATCCAGTTGGATCCCATTTCCTTCGTGTGTTACAAATACCTTAAAGAATAAATGTTCTAAGCTGTCTCTTTGAAGCACTGTCACATGGGATAAGCACGATTACCGGATCTTCACATTGTGGAGGGAGAGGAATAAACAGCCGTAAATAATCCGCCACTTGTCTACGGAGATGTGAAAATTGAGTACAGGGGGATTTGGCTTCTGTGCAGATGCTGGAAGGGGAGGGAGGAGAGGTTATGATCTGAGCTGGGATACAGGCTAGAGAGATAACTGGATTTCATTCTGACACATTGATGTACGTGGCAGGATTTTTACTCAAGTTAAGCACCACGCAAAAAAAAAAAAAAAAAAGTTCCTTGCATACTATGTGATTGCACTCATCCTGGAGCTTTCAGTCATGTTAATTGTAGTGTTTGACAATTGGAAGATTATTAACCCACTGTTACTGAACTCTTTTTTTCTTTTTCCGTTTTTTTATGTTGAGCGATAAGAAAATCGAAGGAAATAAAGTCCTCTGTATAAAAGAATTTAAGATGACACTCAAAATACTAATATTAATTTATAACTGAACAGAGATTGAGCTATTCATGTAGTGCTTCTGTGGATCCTATTGTTTCATGCTAATTGCCATTATACCGTATGCCTAAAATGGGCAGTTACCTGTTGTGTGGTTTCTAGGCAGGAAATCCTGTGCATCTGCTACTCATTATAACACCTATATTGTAAATAATTCAGTTCTGCTAAGCTCCTTAAAGTGCATCAATGACCAAAATGTAAAATTACATATTAATTTATACATTGTATCTATATTATTTCTACCCTAGTCTTATTAATCAGAATGATCTTGATGTTTGACAACTTGCTTGTTGAACACATTTACTTCTTTGAATTCTGTGACACATATTTGTTATGCTATGTTAATATTCACTGCTGTGTCACCGAATTCACAGAGCCTGCCTTCTCAATTACAGAGGTGCAAAGAGGAGGAGTTTCAGGAGGTGAAGTCAGCACAGTACAGGAATTGCTGCTTGCAGGCAGCAAGGTATGATGGGATATGCGGTATTTAGAAGGTACACAGTAGAGGAGAAGCTGCAGAGCTTGCAGGGAACATTGTACACACCTGTTCCATAATGATTCCCTTGTGTGCTTTTTACAGCTTAAGCTGACCATACACACCCTAAACACCATGGGCGAATTACCTGCTGCCTGTTATTGAATTCTGAAAGCTAGCTCCAGCAGCTGTCAGAATACCCAAAGGTTGCCTGTGTTTAAATGGATGGAGATACTGTCTAGTTGACAATCCCCCCCCCCCCCCAACTGTTTGAACAAAAGTTGATCGTTCAGTTGGATTTTATCAAACCAGGGGTGCTGACATGGCATGAATCAACCAAAATTTGAGCCATATATGGCAAGCCTTTACTTGTTCACCACTTTGACTCCAGAACAAACAGACCTCTATGGTTGGATGAAACTTTATTTGCATACGTTGCAATAGTTTCTGCCAGCTAGCCACCTAATCCTTAGTGTGACCAACTTTAATCTCACAGTGCTGTCTATATTGTTCAGAAAATATTAACAAATTTGATTCTTTTTAAAGAGATAGACATCTGCCTTTTATTATATTTAACTATATATGCATGTATTTGCAAATGTGTGCAAACTAAACCTCTGTTTTTAACGTGAACTGTTAGAGGGGACAATTCGGTTTGTTGGTGAGTTGAGCTGGGAATTTTTCTTTGCTTTTGTTTAATTACATATATTTTTTTGTTTGTCCTGTAGACAGGGAGTGAAGGGTGCTCTCTCCAAAATGAGGGAAGTACCCGCTTGGGCAAGTGTGGCCAAAAGTGGAAAAAAATGCCCCTTCTATTCATGTTCTTGTGGCAACTATCAGTTTTCCCAGCATTTTTTGTCCTAGTGGTTACCAGGTCAAAAAGAGAGTGTAAATAATGCTTATGGGGACTTTGCATTAAAAACATGACGGGGATCAGAACCCATCACCAATATATCCACAACTAAAAAGAAAAGTTTTGGCTTTAGAAACACTTTAATAAGAAATAGTCACATTATCTGAGTAAGTATATTCCTGGTATAATTGATGGCTTAAACGATCATAGAATAAAACCTATTTTTTTCAATAGCTTTTGCATCTCCTGATTATTCTGCTCCTGTGACTTTGTAGTATGTTGTGCAATGCGGAATACTGCTTGCAGATTAATGCACTGCTTATCTCTCTAGTTAGTATGGAGGGCTTTGCTGAACACAGATTTGAGGATCACAACTTGCAGCTATGATAATTTTATACATCTCATTATCAGTTGGGAGGCTTAACCTGGTGACATGAAAACTGCCAACTGGGAGAAAGAAGCACAATGTATCTGAGGCTTCAAAAGCTTTGTAACAAGTTGTTAGAAAGTGCCATATTCCTGATGTGAGAATAAACAGTGAGGAGGGTTTGATGTTGTTTTTTCCTCCTTTTTTGGAGAGAGAAATTGAGGAAACTCTCATACCTGCTAGTAAGTATTGCTGGATTTGCTAACACTGTATGAATGCTTTTATTTAGACCTGAGGTTGCTGCAGTACATGCTGTCACACCAGTTTGCTAGGATTAATAAATGGTGCAATAAGAGGACCATGATTAGAACTAGCAGGTGAGAGATTGGGGCTGATTCATTAAAACCAAGGAGAAGAAAATTAGACTAAAATTGGAGCTGTTGCCAGCAGTAAACATTCAGATTTCACCTTCATTTCATGGAAGAATAATTGTGAACCTGTTTGAAGAGAAAAAAAAACATAAGCCCTTATGTTGCAAAGCAAGCACAAAAGTCACTTGAAGTTTGAGTGATTTCTGAAGGATAAAACCTGTAGAGGGCTTCTTATACAGCCTCTGGCCTGCCACAGGTGACATATCTGAGGCTGCTACTTCTTTGGGGGGGGGGGGGGTCTGCTAAAATGGGGTGTGTGTGTCAAGTATACAGCTTTAATGGTACATTTCCTAATTGCAAAGTGACTTATGTTTTAACAGTAGAGAGTTAATACTTACCTGTCTCAAAACCCGTGCCTTTGATCTTTGCCCTGTTCTGGAAATAAACATTTTCATCAACCGACACTTCCAGAAGTGTCATGCCTGGTCATCTGTTAAAGTGTTATGAAACCCAGGACCCTGCATTCACTATAGCTGGCCTCCCACAGTACACAGGTCATAAAAATGCAATTATTTTAGTAAATATAAACTGCTAAATACCTTTTCTCCCCAGCAGTATATAGCAGTCTTGTGACTTCTGTTGGTGTCCGGCTAAGCACTGGTTAAAGCTTGTAGGTGTTTTTATTCTTTTCCTGACTGTCCTATGTGGCTCTATGACCCCTGACCCTCTGTCTGGACAGTGCTGATGTGCCAAACACATGCACCCTCCCCTCCAAAAAAAAACAAAAAAACAATACACACCAAACTGAGCATGTGCTGAGTGCCCCCAAGGCTCTGTACTATCAGGCGATGGATTGGGGACTGTGGAAGAAGGGGAGGATCAGAGAAGACAGGATCAAACAGCCTTTTTACACAATGCACAGAATTAACCTCTTAGTATAACCCCTTAGGTTCAACGGTTTGCATAACGAGCAGGATTTACTGCATATACAGAGTGATTTTACTATTGTGGGTTTAATAACCCTTTAAGCACTGTGGTTGCACCTGTCAGTGCTATGTTTCAGCAGAGCATAGTAGAAGGTATGGTTTAGAGCTTTTGTCGGCCTGATAAAGAGGAAGATCCCTATAAGACTTCCCTAGCACTGGACCTTTTGAGGTGTGCGCAGGAAGTAGGAAAGCTGCATGCCAGAAGCTACCAGGTGGCAGAGGCCTCCCACAGATAAACTCTAAGCTCTAAGTTTTACCCTGAGTGTAATATATTAGGTGTTTTTAATACAGTGATATGCGCATACATTATTTTCCTGCTGCGCTCTATTTTCTCATCTATGTCCCTATAACAGCTGAATCTGAGGGCTTTCATTTTCTTCATAAGCAGAGAGCTTTAGTAAACTGGCCAGTCACACATTCCGTTTCTAAATGATTACAGTTTTTTTAAAATGTAATTTATTTTTCTTTTTATATTTTTCTTTTTATTTCTTCTTCTTTTTTTTTTTTTTTTTTTTTTTTTTACAAATAAGATCAGGAACATATTAAAAGAAAAGAGCAAGTCTTGTATTTATCCTAAGGAGACCAAGTGTATAATTTCTGACATGCTGGCAAATACACATAGTAGTAATAGCCTCCAAGGTCTGCTCTTGGTCTATTCATATTCATCTGTGGACCACACAAACAACTCTTTTTGAAGAATGAAGCTATTTCTAATCTGGGATGTCATCCATTGAGGCCACACATATTGGCAGCAGTTAGACATTATTCATGTCGGCATTCACTGCTAGTGTGCTCTTCAGCAGGGTCTGTCTTTGTGTGGTGGGTCTAGGCTTAGCTTGCAGGATTTAAACTCAAGGCCCCAACTCCCTCTCTGCTGTAAATTAGAAGATAACAGACTATACATGTGAAAATACAAGCCTAGCAAGGCTATTGCTGCTATCATTTTGTCATCTGTGGTCAGACTCCCTTACGAGTTTGTGGCCAGCCAGCCTCAGGCTTGCTGCAGATTGAGTCATCTGGCCCTAAAGCAAGCTCCCATCGCCTTAGTCAGTGAAGCTTGAGGCTGTGTGGGAAGGCAGAGGGGCCCAGGTTTTCTCGCTGTGGTTTCCCCATGCTGTGTAGCGGAAAAGCTCTGGCTGACTGAGACGGAAATCAGTCGGTTATCTGACGGCCACCATGCATTCAGATAAAATGTAGACAGGCACACATATTTCTCTTCCTCTGAGAAGACTAAACGCAAAAGCAGCCACCTTTTATCTGTAACCTTTAGAAAAAGGATAGGTGTGAAAAGAATAATTCTCATTTCCAGGGTGAGATTTCCTGCCTTATCATTGCTTTCTTACAGAAGTAAAGTATTTTAATATTTGTTATTAAAAAAGGCTGGCATCTATTTGCTTTAAGAGCATGACTGTGAAATTGAAAGTACATTTAACTATCTAAATTAAACTGAAGTATTTTATGTACGTGACCAATATAAAACAAATTGTAGATTGCAGTGTTTTGTCATTTTATATTACTGTCAACTAGTCAGACGCCCATGATGTCTTATGTAGAGTTAGCATAAATCCTGGAGCTGTCTCTTGCATTATGCTATTATTAATGTACAAATAGCTTAATCAAATATAATCTAAACATGGTGGTTAGTTTGGAGTACAACCAAATGGGAATTTCAAGTAGATTTTAATTTATGTAGTAGATGTTTTCCCATCTAAAGTAGAAGCATTCCTCCAGCAAAGAGTATTTATATGGGTTGCTGGGTGCTCCAGAATAGGCAACCAAAGAGCACATATGGTCTCTTTGGGTAAAGACCATACCTTGCCTAATCTTTGGTGATCCCAGCATCCAGAGATCAGTTTCTTCTGCCTGTTCTCATTTAGTCAATTTAAATCACAGCATAGATACGGTGACGGATTCTCTTTAAGACTCATTTTTTCAATCTAATGTTTAAATAGAGAGGTGAGATTAGTGCTCATCTGCTGTCAACATCAATGATTCAGTGTGACAGATTTAAAATGACATTTTGCTCATACTCTGCAATCTAATATTGGCACTTTTAGGCTAGCTTTGGCCATTAGGCAGTGGTTTGCATGAAATATTTTTCTGTTATCATTAACAATCTTTTTTTCCACAAAGATCAGTAGTTTGCATAATACACTTGATATCAGATGATCTAGAAATAATACCTTTAGGTACAGGAAGAGTGTTTGTATTTTATTTACAATTGTTTAATTTAAAGTGAAGAAGTAGATCTTGAATTGACTTTTATGGTGATGTTTGAAGAGTATTTAGTAGGAAACCATCTTATTAAAATCTGCATTTAGTGCTTTTAATTCTTCTAATATATAAGTGCAATACTTCTTTTTGCTAATAAATCGTTCCAAACGTTATTACGCTATGGATGGTTTCTTTCTTATACCCTGATTGAGCTATCGTGAATATCGGATGTCCACGATCATAGCTGATTGCAGTACTTAGACTAATCATCTGGTCACACTAGTCTGGACGTTTCCTACCAAGCAAAGGCCGTGGCTGGGCTATAGCCAACTGCATGCTTTTGCTTGCCATCTGGTAAGCGAGTTTTCTATTAGGTGGCGGCACTTAAGTTTGATCAAGTTCACCTGGGTGTCTTTTATGGACTTTGTCAATGCACACATCTTTATATACAAGTCATTGCTGATATAGATTTATATAGCGCAGCTTCTTTCCATCTTATTATGACTTTAGAGACTGATGAATGTTCATTTTCAAATCATCTCTTTCTTCAGATCTCCACCTAAAGTCTTTGAGTAGCCATAATTTAGTAGTGAGGCACTTTATCCTTGTGGGGGAACCTTGGTTATATAAATAATAGAATGTTTGTAACTTGGCATATAGCACGAACTATCTGCTCGATGCACCACTCCACCTTTTTTTTTTTTTTTTTTGGAAACACAGGCCCAACATTATCTACAAAAAATATGCTGGACCCAGTATACATATTTAATAACTGCCATAGGCAGTAATGTAAAGATTATATAGTGTCAGTCTCCCAATTAAAGTTTTAAAAGATGATTTTCTGTTTCGCTCCCAGGCCAGTCTAAAATACTTCCTCTCGGGTCTAGGGCATATGAAATCCGTGCAATTTCAAGGCATCCATTTTAATCCCTGAAATATTTATTCATGCTGCACAGTGACAGAAATTCTCCTGCAGGCAGTCCCTGTTAATATGCATGTGTCTGGCAATTACATGTCTGTAAAAGATTTCTGCCCTAACAGCGTAGAAGAGAAAAATATGTATCTATTCCTAGTATTTCTCAAAACCCACTCCCTTGATGTAGTTTAAAGGTGAAATTACAAAGTTGTTATATTGCAGCCCTATGCGTGTCTTATTAAAATAATTTTGCGGGTCTTCCTTTGCAATTTTGAAACCTACTTTTTAAAGTGGAAGTCTAGTAAAAAATAAATGAAAGAAAAAAACCTTAGCCCAGTATACGTCTGCAACGTTCTCTTTATTCTAGAGCTGTCCTTTATAATAATAATTTTCCACCACTAGATGTCAACAGTCTTCTGGGATGAATGATCGCTATTGTCATTTATCCCACTTTCTTTAGCCCAGGTTGTCATGGTAACACCCCCTGTAGGTGCATCATCATGTCAGGCTGGGCTCACAGTGCTGCAGCACAGAGGGTCGATTACACATTATCAAATGTGTGATATTCCGCACTGCAGTAAGGACCACTCACTGCCATCGAAGAATGAAGAACTTGTGGTGTCAATGGTTTGACCAGCAGAACATTGGTGGGGATAGTTTTGTACCCATCATCAAATTTTATCTTAATAATTCTTTAGATATTTTTTTATGGCCTGTACCAGTATTAGTGTGAATAGAATACAACTTCCAATGGAATTTTATTGTATGTACCAGTCTGCATTGGAAAGATTTAAGCCTGGTACACGCTATGAGTTGAACGCTGGGTAGAACAAAAAAAACAAACTGTCAGCTCCAGTTGGAGCCGCTGTACTAACTATGCAAAGTTAGTATAGCGATGTCCTCTGCTGAGCTGTTGTGTTCTGACAGGGGGACGGCCCCTCAACCAGAGCACTCCGATCAGCGCTCTCCGCCATTAGCTGAGAGCGCTGATTGGGAATCAGTTGGCTGCTGGTTTTCCAGCATGCTCCTCTGACAGAAGTTGGTGCATACATGGGCGGATGTCGGACATTTTTTTTTTTTTTTTACTGCCCGATGGCTCCCAACATTCAGCCCTTGTTTTTTGGTCCTATTGACAGCATGTCACAGAAGCAGAAAGCAATAGGAAGTTTCTTCAATGGGAACAAAGCAAAAAATAACCCTTTACTTATTAAAGCAGATCTTCACTGCATCTGAGAACCACACACCAAAATGCAATTTTAATTCATTTTTAACATTCTAAGCAAACTTCCCTATCCATCGATCCATGTCTCCATGCTTTATTTTGTTGAGAAAACACCCCCCTAGCATTTCTGGCCATGGCCACCTTGATTAAGGTGGATGATTCATGTAGCATTTACTTCATGGAATCTATCTGCCCTTAGCTTAAGCATACAATGCAAGAGAGTGTGCTTAGCTGCGAAAACCCCTCCTCCCCTCCCGAAGACTCCTGGGATGTATGACCTAATTTGCCTAAGCAAGAAACCAGGGAGTAACTGAAGAAATGTAAAAAATAGTTTAAAACAAGTAAATATGTTGATTGGGAGAGTGAAATTCCACTTTAAGTAGAGTGGGAAGAGACTAGAACCTTAGATTTGTTTTTGGTTTTTTTTTTTGCTCTATGCAGCCTTTATCAGAGCCCCTGTTTATTCTGGTGTTACATGGAGAAGTATGTAAGCTTCTATTACTAACTCCTTCAGAAGATACTTCTTGTTGGCTGTCATGCGGATCCAATATCTTCAGTACTTTCCAAGTCACTGACCTGCTACATACATTTGTTACAGAACAATGTAGAGTATTGCAGCTAAAGACAACCAAGTAATTGGCATTTTAAGCCTGTGGTCATATTTTCTATATACCCGGTTTATTAAAATAAAATAAAAAATCTCCTGGAGTTGGGCTTTAAGTCTGCTTACATTTTGCTGTGAAACATAGGTCAGGATTGCTGTCTACTGGCATGTCTTTGCCAGCCCTGCTTGGGTTTGCCTAGGTTTGATGGAATGACTGGGTAGTATTTGTATAAACTTTACCTTACAGTCTGTTTTGAACAGTAGAAGCAGACTTTGAAGGCCATGCTTGGATAATCTTCCAGAACTGCCTTTGTTGTGACTGTATTTAAAAAAAAAAATCTTTGCATGTCTTAATTGACTTGTAATAGGAAGTCAAATTCAAACTCTAAATCAAACAGTTGTTATTGAAAAAATGAATATAGAGAACAACTTAAATGTGGAAGGAAAATCAACTAACTTATATTCTAATTTAATTGCATTGCTTAGTCTTTTTCTTGCTTTTTGGTTATTTTGATCTGAGTACAAAGGAGTCTCCTATCTGAAGCGACAGCAGTATAGACCCATAGTCAATATTACTGTTTCCAATAAATGAGCAGTGTTTCCTAATGATAAATGAAAACAGGTCTGCCCCGACAGACAGAGGAGATAGATCTGGGCCTTGAGAGAGTTTTGAAACCTTTGGGATGGAGCCAGACAGACATCATATAATAGGTCCTGGGGAAATGAAGACATATTCTCTCCATTATTTCATTTGCTGGCTTCAAACATTAAAGTCTGAGAGCTAATGAAGGCTGGAGAAAAAGGAGGGTATGCTGGGAATCTGAGAGCATAGGAATTCTGATAATCCACATGAGTCAATCTTTCCCTGGAACAATAGATTATTGGCATAGGTTAATATTAAGACTCCTAAGATTGCCATTTGCAAGCAGAGAGGGATAGCTGATCGCAGGCTCTGTCATTTAGTTCTATAGCGGGCTATTGCTGGACATTAGTGATCATGTCTATAGCTAATACACCGGATTTAATATTTACCTGTTCTTCAAATGATCACATTCTCTGATATAGTGGTCATTCTTAGTACTTCCTAAATAAACAATATTTTACAGAAAAATTATTTTTTTTTAATACATTAGAACATTTTCACAGCAAAAGGATTGTTTCCATTCCTCAGATTTTTACGGTTATGGATATTTATATGCTTGACCGACATACTGTACTGATCATTGCCTACAGTGCATCAATCCTCGCGGAATCACGTGAAAAATCACACTGAATGCACAAACTAACAGAAATATATAGAATGTCATTACTAATTTATTTCTAAAGATGCTTTTTGTCTGGCTTTGGTACTTTGGATTCAATAACAAGAGACCAAGCATGCAGCAGTTAATCTCCTGATCTACATAACATCCCTGCCAGTCACTGAGTGTAAAGCCCATCAGTCTGATGGCCAGGCAACTTTTATCTTCAGGAGATATTTCATAATTATCTCATATTTCTGTCAGCCCAGTCTACTGTTGATTTTCTTTTACTTTTAACTATAGATTTTTTCTTACAACCCATTAATTGACATATGTCAGGAGCTTCCTCTGGCAATTTTGTGAAAAAGGATACTACATGTAAACAGCACACAAAGGGGCATATCTCTTAATCCTTCTACTAGACCCCTTCATTCCTGCTTTAAATCTGACTCAAGCAAACATATCATTAGAGAAATATAGGGACTACTGTTGACCTTTATAAAATTGCTAGTTGATTATCTGTTGTGCTGTCCCACGGTCTTTCAAGTGAATCTGTGCCCAGACCATGCACACTAAAGTATTTACATATCAGAACAAGCAGTAAAAGTGCTGTAACACAAGTCATGACCAATCTCTGTAGCTACAGGCATTATGGAGAAAATAACCTTCAAAATTTATAACAAAGTCCCTGAAATCTCAGTTATTTTCCATGAATCTTGGTTGCTTGCCATCTGTCTGATGTAAACACACTGTAGGTGATTTAAAACTGTTAAATACTGTCTGAAACCTGACTTTAGAGCGAGGGTCAGCAACCTGTAGATCGTGATCTACCATTCCAGAGCATCAAACAGAGTGCAATGCAGAGGGACTACTTGTAAAGTTGGACTTGTAATAGGGAGCAAGGGCCGCATAATCCGATGCCCCCTCTGTAGTGATACCAACTGCATTACACCTCTTACGCCAGTTAGCGGTCTCCAGAGTGGTGCGAGCAGCAGGAAAGAAGAGATCATCAGGTCAGTGTGAAGCAATACACTGGGTATAATAGTACAGGGCTGCTTTCACATTGATGTACTGCAGTTTACCCACACCACGGGTGCAGTGCAGTGTACCTGCAGGTTTGCTGTGCTTAGCCATAAACTTCTATTATATCCTGTGTGTTTGGTGCACTTTTTGAATGCAGGAGATTTTGTGTGCTTTCTGAAAGTGCACCACACCTGCAGGATATAATAGAAGTTTATGGCAAAGTGCAGCTAACCCAGGAAAGTCATAAATGCGCTGCGCTGTACCCGCAGGGCAGGTAAACTGCGGAACATCAGTGGGGAAGCTGCCTTATAGGGGGCTCAGAACAGTAAGGGTTCATTTGTCATTTGGGGAGTAGTAAAACCTCATAGTTAGGATGTGTTTTTATCACCCCTGCCCTAACCACACCCCCTTTAGCTGCAGTGGCCAGGGGTGTACACGTGTGGCAGCAGGAATTATACGCCGTCATGGTTGGTGGGTGTAGCATCTACCAAGCATGACCCATTCAAGTAAATGATGCCACTCTGCAAGTGCCCTGCGACCTTGTGCAGTATAGCAAACAAGAGGTTAGAGCAGGCAGCATTGTGTTGCTTTCTCACCACCTGCTTTAGCCCCCTTGGACCCCGCAGAAGCATGCAGTTGGGGGGCGCTTGCAGAATGGGTCAGGATTGGCAGGCGGTAGCACCCATGAAAAGCAACAGGGGGCTTAATTCCTGCTGCGGCATGTGTACACCCTTGGCAGTGTCGCTGCAGAATACAACTAAGGGCTCATTCACAAGTGCAGAAGGCACTGCTGCTCCTCTTCCTCTGAAAAGTGATCCGAGTGTGTCTGACAGGTGGTGAGGAGGCAATATGTTGCCTTTTCACCACCTGATTCAAACCCATGATTGCCATGCAGTGCACATGATTGCAACACTGTAGCATGGCAATTAGAAGTTTAAATCAGGTGTAAGGAGGGCACACTGGACAACACTATGCCCGGTGATCTTTGACTTCTCCCATGTTGTTCAGGTAGAACTCCACCTGTTTTAAGTGGCTCAAAGGGTAGGAGGGTCTTTAATGCCCTGAAATTAAACCGTGGGTTTTTGTCCAGGCCTGAGCAATAGTTCTCTTAGCTAACAGGAACAGGTACAATGCCAGACAAGATTTCTCTTCACCTGTAGTACTCAAACACTGAAAGAATTGTTGTTTTTTTCTATGAAGAAAAGAAAATGTCCACATATTGGACAGGAATTTCCTGGCAAATTACTGCATTTACAGCTCCTGCACATGCATGTAAGGAAGGCACTCCCCATTATCATAAGTTATAACTAAATCTGAGGCTTTGCCTCAAAATAAAAAATCAGACCCTTTATGGACATCTATAGCCTGTATATGTGTAAAAAGAAAGGATTACATTAAACCCATACATATTAAAAAAAAAAAAAAGTGAGCACAGGTTTTGTGCAGATCAGACCTCTAGTCTATGTAGTCTATATGCATGTTCCCACTCCCTTTTTTACTAAAGTTAAATTTCGCAAATGGTAGTCTTTGGTAGGAAACCTCAGAGCTCTGTAAATAAATGGACAAAAGCTGTCTGGACCCTTTGTGGCTCCTCTCTTCTGGAAAATCAGTAATTCCCACAATGCACAGCAAAGCTTCTTGCAGGTGTTCACGCAGCTCAGCCTCTTCCACTGCAAATTAGTAACAGAAGCTAATAGCCCAGCGTGAGCCCATCAAACGTCTGACAATTCCGGCCTTTCTAAAGGGCTCTTTATGTCAAAACCTCCCCATGAGACCTGTCCAGCTGAAAAGCCTATTTGTCTGGCCTTGTGTGAGGGCTTGCATCAGCAAGGAGACCCGCTGCTGGATCTCATTCTGTGACCCTGGCTGTTGCTGCTGGCAACAGATAAGAATTACTGGTAACTGCAGCAGGGATGGCAGCACATCAGTCATGTGGTCAGAAGAAAGGCCGTGGCGCTTGCTTAGTTGTTGCTAAATAATTTCCAGTGATTGAGCCTACTATGGTGTAGGCTAGGTAATTTAGTCCAGAAGACTTAATTTAACTGAGGCTCTTTGATTCCACCCCCTCCTTTTTTCTGCCACAAAGGCAGAATACTTTTTTTGTTGTTTTGCTAGTCTACCTCTTCTGATGGTAAGCGAATTGGATTTTCTCATTCGTTCATTGACAACACATCCTTCTTTATTCAGAACCATAGGGTTATATCGCCCCCCTACAGGAGTAGGACACTAGACAGAAAAGAGACTTGGCTACGCCTATGGGCAGTCCTAGGTGATATACACCCCCCTCTGTGCTATAGGCCTTCAGTTTTTTTCTGCCTAGTCAGGAGTGAGGACCTAATACCCTGCTGGGATCTCTTGTCCTGGCAATTTTTATTTTTTAGTTTGTTGTTTTTTTTCCTGGATTTTTCCGGTGAGATCTACAATCAACTGCTGGGCTGGGCAACAGGTTGGACATTCGATCCAGTGGTCACCCCAGGCTGGCCATTGAGCGCAGAGCACAGCTACGCGCTAGGTCAGCCACAACATAGCCCCATTGGACGTTGGCTGGCCCTACGAGTTGAACGTCTCGCAAGGTCGCATACGACTCGGCTCAAGTTGCAGCATCCCTCATGGCTGCCAGCCACTTCATTGGCGAGGAGGTTCTGTCTGGAGCGGTGCCTGCTTGGTCCTGGTATGGTGAGTAAGTGTCCCTCTCTCCCGTTAGGGGGCTTTTGTGGCGGATGCAGGCCCCACCCCGGGTCAGTCAGTACTGCAGGTCCCCTCTGTCCCGGCCCCCTCTTTTCCTGGCCCTGGAGGTAATTTTGCCGTAGCCGTCCTCCTTTTCCTTGGTGCCTGATGCCTTCCTATGGCCTGTGGTCATGTTTATGTAGCTCGGCGGCCATGATATGGTGGATTTTGGCTCAGGCAACAGTGGCCATTACTGTGTAGCCCAGGACAGTGTTTTTGGCAGGCGGAAGCTCCTCCTTTTAACCCGGCGCTTACTCCTGGGTTTTCTTCCCCTTGGACGCCATGTGTGTGCAGGTCTACATCTGAGGCAGCAACGCTACGCTGGTGGGGTGGTGAGTCTGAGGGTTCCCTTCTCTCTTGGCTGCAGGCTGTGGGGTGTCCTGATGGTCCAGTACCACTACCAGTGTGGGGGGTGTCCCATTGTAGTGGTCACTCTTGCTGTAGGGCACTCTTTTTTTTTTTTTTTTCCTCTCCTATGGAGTCTCAGGAGCATGTTTCCCCAGCTGACCCCCTGTCAGAGGCTGCAGGTCCCTCTGGGTCCCAGTTATCTGTTGACGCACTGATGGCGGCCCTGGAGTCCTTTGTTTCCCGGGTGGAGGTGGCTGTTGGGCGGTAGACTAGCAAGAAGCGTCCCCCACCTTCCCCTGCTTCATCTGTCTCGCCAGATCCTGAATCTGATTCGGCTGCCTGTGGACAGGGCCCACCCTGCGGGGTCTGCGGCCGCGCTCCTAGATCTTTCGGACAGTGAGGATGATTCCTCAGCCTCAGTGGCAGTGCACGAGAAAGCGCTGGTGGACGCACTGATTGTTTTTGTGCGGGAAACTTTAAAAATGAAGGATGCAGCCATGGCTGCAGTGGAGGTACCAGTCCCCTTTGGCACTCACAAGCTGCCTCACGCAGCAAAAGTGTTCCCTTATCCCTCCTTCTTTGACAAGTTTGTCTATAAAGAATGGGAGCGTCCAAAACGCCCCTTTGTGATCCCAAAGTGTTCGATATGCGTTATCCCTTTGAGAAGAGTCTGCTCAAAAAATGGACAACTCCATCTGTGGTGGATCCCGCAGTTTCTTGGCTGAACAAAACCACTATGATTCCGGTTGAGGACTCTCCGGCCTTTAAAGACCCGGCTGATAGGAAGGCAGAGTCTGAGTTGCATGTTCTCTTGCGGATTTGGCGCTTCGGCCGGTTTTGGCTATTGCTCTGGTGTCGCAAACCCTGACAGACTGGGCAAAGCTGTTGCGTCCTGACCTGGAAGGTGACCAGTTTCTTCCTGCCTTCACAGAATTAGCGGACCAACTGGTCCAGGGGCTGCAGTTTGTCTGCGATGCCTCCTGAACGCAGCTCCCTTGCTTTCTAAGCTATCTGTTTCAGCGGTAGTGCTTCAGGTATTGTGGCTGAAGTGTTGGACTGCAGACCACACCTCTAAAAAGGCCCTAGCTGATCTGCCTTTTCAAGGCGATCATTTGTTTGGGGCCACTCTGGATGATATCATTAAGAGTGTCACAGAGGGGAAGAGTACTTTTCTTCCACAGTCAAAGTAGGGGCAGGAGCCAAGTCGCAAGGGTGCACAGAAAGTTTTTTCGTCCCTCAGGGTCCACTGACAAAGGCTCGAAGTCTTTCGTGCCACCCTCGGAAGGTCCCAAGCGGCCCTGGTCGGGCAAACCGAGAGCGGGCTTCTCCAGACCCCCAGATAAGGCTCCTTTGGCATGAAGAGGCTCCCTCAACCGCAGTCTGGGTGGGGGGACGTCTTCGCTGATTTCTGGGCCCGTGGACTTCTCTGATAAACGACAAAGGGGTCCACAAAGTGATTCTGTCTGATTACAAGATTGAGTTCCAGACTTATCCCACAAGCAGATTTATTTCGTCCAATCTGCATCTATCTCCGGACCGCTTGTTGGGCACAGTTCAAGGCCTGTTGCTCCAAGGGGTAATTGCCCCAGTTCCGGTGTCGGAATATTTCCAGGGCTTCTATTCAAACCTATTTATGATCCCCAAAAAAGAGGGTACGGTACGTCCGGTTCTGGACCTCAAGGCCCTGAACTGCTGTGTGTGGGTGCGGAAGTTAAGAATGGAGTCCATTCGCTCTGTGGTGGCATCTCTTTATCAGGGGGACTTTCTTGCCTCCATCGACATCAAGGATGCCTACCTGCACATTCCGATTTGTGCACAGCACCAGCGGTTCCTCCGCTTTGTTGTGGGAGAGGAGCATTATCAGTTCCCAGCGTTACCCTTTGGTCTCGTCTCCGCTCCTCAGGTTTTCACCAAAGTGTTAGCCCCAGTTATGGTGCTGCTGCGCCAGCAGGGAATTGCTGTTCTGCACTACCTGGACGACCTTCTGCTGCGAGCTGAGTCCCCAGTGGCCCTAAGGGGCGATGTGATCACTGTTCAGACTCTGGCAGATTTTGGGTGGCTGATAAATTACCAAAAGTCTGCGTTGATTCCAGTTCGGAAATTGGTTTATCTTGGTCTGACTCTGGATTATACTCAGGCCAGAGTGGACCTTCCACAGAAATTACAGGCGGCAGCCTGCTTGCTGCTGTCCAGCAGGTGGGTCTCCCTGAGGACTTGCATGCGGGTACTGGTCCTGATGGTGTCTACGTTCGAGGCGGTCCCATTCGCTCATCTCCAGAGGTAGATCTGATGGCTTCTTGAATCACCAGGAAGGTGCAGAGGTTTGTGGTCAGGTCTCAGGACCCTCTGGCGGACGCCTCAGATGCTCTGGTCGCTCCGTGGGGCCAGTATCGTCTGATCTACGCCTTTTCTCCTCTCAAGCTTCTGCCGCGGCTGTTGCGCAGGATCGAGGCCGAAGGAATTCTAGTAGCCCCGAACTAGCCTCATTGGCCCTGGTTCACCGACCTGGTGCGTATGGTCGCAGACGCCCCCTGGGGGCTGCCTCTCAGGGAGGATCTGCTATTCCAATCGATCTTCCACCCTGATTTACCTCGCTGGCTTTAACAGCCTGGCTATTGCAAGCCAGGTGTTGAAGGATAGGGGCTTATCTGTGTCAGTGATTCTGACGCTGTTAGAAGCTAGAAAGTCTACTTCCTGGAAGGTATATTATCGGACGTGGAAAGCGTACATTTCTTGCTGTGAGTCAGTGGGGTTTCACTCACATTCCTTTTCGGTGACTCGGATTTTTCTTTTCTTCAGAGGAGCGTTGAAAAGAACTTGGACTTGAGTACTGTCAAGGGTCAGGTGTCGGCCTTGGCGGTTTTCTTTCAATGCTCCCTGTCTTCGCATTCCCTGGCTTCGCATTCCCTGGTGCATACCTTCATTCAGGGAGTGTGACATGGTTCCACCGGTGCGATCTCCCTTGCCACCGTGGGACTTGAATCTTCTACTTTCAGTTCTACGGAAGCCTCCATTTGAAAATATTTGAGAATTTCCCCTGCTCACGCTATCACAGAGTGGCCTTCTTGGTGGCTATTACTTCTGCTCGCAGGGTGTCAGAGTTGGCGGCGCTATCCTGTCGCACGCCCTACTTGGTGATTCATAGGGACAAGTGGTGCTTCGTCCTTGTCCTTCTTTCCTTCGAAAGTTGTCTCTAATTTCCATTTAAATGAAGACATCGTGTTGCCTTCTCTGTGTCCCAGGCCACAACATCTTTTTGCCTTGCACACCTTAGATGTGATAGGGCTGTCGGGGTGTATTTGGCGGCCACTGAGTCTTTTCGAAAGACAGACTCCCTGTTCGTGATCACGGATGGACCAAAGAAGGGGCTATCTGCTTCCTCGGCGACCATTTCTAGATGGATCAGGCAGACGGTGACTCAGGTCTATTCTATCAAGGGTCGAGTTCCTCCCTTCCCGGTGAAGGCGCACTCGACTCGGGCGCTGAGTGCCTCCTGGGCCTTCCGTCAGTAATGCAAGTTTGCAAGGCGGCCACCTGGTCATCGGTGTACACTTTCACAAGATGGATGTGCTGCTATCTGCGGATGCTTCTTTTGGCAAGGTTTTTTCCCTTGTGAAGGGGGTTTTTTTTTTTTTTTTTTTTTGCTGGTCACTATAGAAAGCTTTTGGAAACAATCTTGCAAATGAATACTAGGCACCTCCAAGATGTCTATTAGTACTAACTACTTAAATCCTCTTTGTGGTGAAACTTGTTTTTGTATTATTAGCACAGAGGAAATCCCAAGCTTATCCCACAAAGCAATTTGAGTAGTTTCTCAATAATTTGTTCAGGCCAGACATTGGGGTTGATTTACTAAAACTAGAGCGTGCAAAATCTGGTGCAGCTCTGCATAGAAAGCGACCGGCTTCCGTTCTTTTTTTCAAAGCTTAAAGGAGAAGTACAGACAAAGCTAGTTTGGCTGTACTTCTCCTGTGGATCACAGGTGTGGAGTATGTTCTGCACTCATGTGACCCGTTTTCAGCAGAGATTGGGCTGAAGTCCGCTCTCTGCTGACGTCACAGAGTCGTTCCAGGCTCCGTGTCATCGCAACCATGGAGTCGGGATCTGCCTAGACCAACACCCACCCCAGCTGCTCCGTGAGCCGCTGAGAGCTTGAGCCGGCCACTCCCGTCCCCTTCACAGCCCAGTGCTCGAATGAGCGAGGTGAGGGCAGAGCAGAGAGCTGTGACTGACAGTCAACAGCTTTCTGCTCAGGGAGCTGTGAGAACTCAGCAATCAGCGGTGTTCGATCGCTCGGTTCTCAGTGTGGAGTTGACAGGGGGACAGATGCAGTATGAATAAAAAATAAAAAAACATACTTCTCTTTTAATTGAACAAGCTGAAGTTAGAAGCTGATTGGCTACCATGCACAGCTGCACCAGATTTTGCACTCTTCAGTTTTAGTAAATCCACCCATTGCATTTTGGAATGCACTTTGGGCATGCCTTAGTGGCATTGTGTTTAGTATTCTGCATTTGCATATTGGAAGGGACATGGGTTTCCTGAGACAGTACTTTATGAAGTTATACCAGTTGGTACGTGGAGGTGCCTGCTATTATTTTGTAAGTCTATATTTAACATTTGAATTTATACATGTACATGAAGTGACTGTCATCAGAATTTCAGATTCAGCTGAAATCATCCCATGTCTTTAGTTTAATTTGAACATTGACCATCCTATATGCAGTCAAAAAAAACATCAGTACATTGACATTTGTGTTTTGACTACAAACTGCCCTGTTTATTTGGTAGGGTAATTTATGTCCCAGTCTCCATCCTTGACCTTTTTTTTTTTTTCTCTTTTATTCTTTAATCGCATCCCAAATTGCGATGCAGCAATATTCATGTTTTTTTAAAAAGATTAGATAAAAATATACGCAACTACCATAAAGAGAAGGATTTAACCACTTCAATACAGGGCACTTATACACCTTCTTGTCCAGAACAATTTTCAGCGCTGTCACAGTTTGAATGACAATTGCGCGGTCATGCTACACTTTACCCAAACTAAATTTTTATTATTTTGTTCCCACAAATAGAGCTTTCTTTTGGTGGTGTTTGATCACCTCTGCGATTTTTATTTTTTGCTAAACAAATAAAAATAGACCGAAAATTTTGAAAAAAATAAAAGTTTTGCTTTTGTTTCTGTTAAAAAAAATTTGTAAATAAGTAAGTTTTCTCTTTCACTGATGGACACTGATAAGGCGACACTGACAGGCACTGATGCGGCGGCACCGATGAGGGTGAACCAATGAGCGGGCACTGACGATGGGCACTGATAGGCGGCACTGATATGCAGCACTAATGGGCATTGATAGGCGGCACTGGGCACTGAAAGGCGGCACTGATAGGGTAGCATTGATGGGCGGCACTGATAGGGTAGCATTGATGGGCGGCACTGATAGGTGGCACTGATGGGCACTGATACGCGGCACTGGTATGAGGCACTGATAAGCATCCCTGGTGGCACTGGCAGTGGTAGGCATTGGAGTGGGCACTGATTGGCAGCTGCCTGGGCGCAGATTGGCAGCTGCCTGGGCAGATATTGGTATTTCCCTGGGGGTCTAGGGGGCATACCTGGTGGTCCAGTGTGGTGGCCATCCTGGTGGTCCTGGGCGGCTTCCCTGGTGGTCCTATGCGGGATCCGAGGGGGGGCTGTGCTGATAAACAATCAGCACAGACCCCCCCCTGTCAGGAGAGCAGACGATCGGCTCTCCTCTACTCGCGTCTGTCAGACGCGAGTGAGGAAAATCCGATCACCGGCTCTTCCTATTTACATTGTGATCAGCCGTGATTGGACATGGCTGATCACGTGGTAAAGAGTCCCCGTCAGAGACTCTTTACCTAGATTGGAGTTGTGGCGTGTCAGACTGACACACCGCAACAACGATCGCCTCGATGTGCGCCCCCGGGGGCGCGCAGCAGCTTAATATCCTGATCACATCATATGACGTCCGGTCAGGATATTGAGACCACTTTGCTGCCGTCATTTTGCTATATGGCGGGCGGCAAGTGGTTAATAAAGTATTGGGTATAAATACCGGTTCACACTGCAGCATTGTCCAAAATCGGATGTGATGTGAATTTGCATCGCATTCAGACCAAACTCGCACAGGACCCTTTTTTTGGTCCGCAGCAGAATCTGATTGCATGAGTGTTCACACCCATGGGCACCCATTCCTGTCTGAATTTGCAGATTGCACTGCGATGTGCAAACTGATTTGGGGGTGTCATTAACTTTTAATTGACACTCCTGGCAGTTCGCATAGGGCAGTGTGAACTGCCACCGGGAGACATGCGATGCGGGAACCCGCAGTGAATTTGCAGGGTTCCCCCATTGCAGCAGTGTGAACCGGCACTAAGACTTGCACCACCCTGACCCCTGACCCCCTTCTAAACATTTATGGAGTTACACGACATATTTGCCAACCTTTTATTCAACTTCTATGACAGGTTGGCTATTATAGTGGACTAAAATTGCTAAGCTAAGTAAAAAAAAAAAAAAAAAAAAAAAAAGATTGCCTGTAGCCGGAAGTTGCACCCCTACGTATTAAGCTTTGTACCCTTTTTTGCAAAGGCAAATCAGGATTACTGACAGGTAAAACTGACAAACTGAAAAACATGTGGATGCTCATGGAGATGGGCAAAATTAACTGCCATGTTTGGCATTTGCACGTCACATTGGAATGGTGTGGGTAATTAGAAATGTTATTCAAGATGCAGATAACATGCTCCAATACACTTCCTATATAATGGCATCCTGAGCAGATGTCCTTGGGCAGGGCTGGGACAAGGGGTGGACAGGAGAGCAGTTGCCCACATGCAAGCTTCAGATCAATGGCTAGCAACCAGTGAGCTTCAGCTTCATGCCTGCTCTGACAGCTGCTGCTGCCATGTTGTGCTACAACATACCTGCTTTTCCACCCCATCCACCCACAACTAACACAAAAACACACCGTGCATGTGCAACT
Source organism: Aquarana catesbeiana (assembly GCF_042186555.1). Lineage (NCBI taxonomy): Eukaryota > Metazoa > Chordata > Amphibia > Anura > Ranidae > Aquarana > Aquarana catesbeiana. The sequence continues at coordinate 270,072,172 of NC_133324.1, forward strand.
ACTTTCTAGCCACAAGTAAGCAAGCAATTGGCCACGTGAGGGCAGTGCACACTTACTGCCATCTATGGACAGCTGGGGCAAAAAATGGGCACAAGGTGGTACACCGATTTCTACAGCATTCATTAGGAGGAGGGAACAGTTCTGCATCCTTGCCCTCAGTGCTGTACAAACCTGTCTCAGTATTGTCTGTGGGACCTAAATATTGGGTGACAATGCAAGACAAATAATCTAGCCCTTAAAACGAGTGTGGTGGCGAATCGGGGGGGGTCGGTTGGGCTGGCGGGGTTCAATGGGAGCCGATTCTCCTCCCAGCCGCAGGGCCTGGCATACAGCAGGAGTCGGCAAAGAACTAGATAAGATGGGGGGGGGGGTTGGGCAGGAGCTGCCAAAGTTTACTTTTCCTATTAACAAGCTGGTGATTGGTTGCTCAAACTGCCTAGCAACTAATCGCCAGCTTGCTAATCGGAGAAGTTAATCTTGGCAGCTCCCGCTCCGCTGTAAGTCTCTCTGCATCCTAAATCCGTGAAAATGTAATTCACTGGTTTAAAATTTTTTAATGCTATATTTAATAATGTTTTAACAAGGCAGTAATGATGTGTACAGTGCCTATAGTATCCAATCATGTTTTATCCTTATCCAGATCAATGAAATATGCTTTATGTTAATATTGTTAAAGTTGTTGGTAATTATTTTTGTAACTTAATTCTGCATAAAACATTTAACCGTGTCATTTCATGAGATAATTTACGAGTGCGTGATTAGGGGTGGAGTAACTCTTAAGGTCTGGCTAGTAGCCCAGGACTGAAATAATCTGCCCATGTATGGGCACCTTTATCCAGCACATACTGATGGCCACCTTTAGCAAGTACAGTAGAAAACAGATTGTATTTGCAAATGGGCAGTGTTGTCATAAATGTTTTGTTACTAAACTGTAGTTGTCCATATACCTTGTGTGGCTGTACTGATGGAGACATGCCTCTATTCCATAGAGATAAATGCATCCTCTTGTCCCAGGAACCACTGACTTGTTGTTTGCGTGGAGCAAAACCATTTAAATATGAGATGGAATTATGCTTTTATTTACCGTATTTATCGGCGTATAACACGCACTTTTTTCCCCTTAAAATCAGGGGAAAGTCGCAGGTGCGTGTTATACGCCGATCCCCTGAGCTGCACAACTCAAAAATCGCCGACCGCGATTTGAAAATGGCGCCGCCGGCGCCGAAATACACAGAGCCGTTCCTCGGCTCTTTCAGGCGGCTCTCGTTCATTTTCGGCTCCACTCGTAGTCCCGAGCTGAGCTATCCGAACCTACTCGGCTAGGTTCGGATAGCTCCGCTCGGGACTACGAGTGGAGCCGAAAGTGAACGAGAGCCGCCGGAAAGAAGGCTCTGTGTATTTCGGCGCCGGCGGCGCCATTTTCAAATCGCGGTCAGCGATTTTGAAGACGGGATCGAAGGCTGCACTGGGCGAGGCTGCACTGGGCGAGGCTGCACTGGGCGAGGCTGCACTGGGCGAGGCTGCACTGGGCAAGGCTGCACTGGGGAAGGCTGCACTGACAAGGCTGCACTGGGGAAGGCTGCACTGAGAAGGCTGCAATGATGGGCATTTAAATGTAAGTTTTTTCCCTTCATCTTCCCTCCTAAAAGTTTTTTTTCCTTAAAATTTCCTTCCTAAATTGGGGTGCGTGTTATACGCCGGTGCGTGTTATACGCCGATAAATACGGTAATTAATGAAAAAAATGAACGTTCCCAGTGTATATATTTTTTTCACATATTCCTATTATACAAATTAGTGCCAGCGGCACATAATTGTAAAGCAATTCTTTACTTTTGACAAGGACAGAGTACTATTTTTCCCTACAAAGTAGCTGTTGCCTGAACAGGTCTCCACTCCAAAATGTAACCCTCCCCTTCTGCTGTAACAAAGAATAAAACAAGGAACCCAAAGGCACAGACTCATCCTTTGATCCCTCCTCATGACTTTATTTCATTAGCCCTAAAGTATAAGGAGGAAAGTTAATGACATCATAAAAGCCAGGACTCCATAAAAGATGTTTCTGCTGATTTACTGCCCGTGTACGCACAGTGGGTCGTATAACTGCCCATTAAAGATACTGGGTCCTGCCTTGCCTGCAGCTCTCCTTATCTGCAGCCTTTTATTTATGGCCAGAATATTGAGACTGGCTGTGCACCGTAAATCATAAACCCTATTTTATTGCCTGTGTAATTAACCCCTCAATTATCCGCCTCTGCAAGGGAGCTGGCGTCCTTCTCTGGGTCTCTATTAAAGGCTACAAGCTGAAAGCTGCTATTGTCTTTGTGAAAGGTGCAGCCCCGATTGCCTGTATATACATACTCATTGAGGTTGCAGTAAAGTGGTGGAAATCGGCACCTTCTATATCGTTTGTTACATTAGATTGGGTTTGTCTTTGTGAGTCTTTGTTTTGCTAAATGTGAAGGTTAGCAAAATAATATCCTTTATTATGCTTCACTTTGTATACATACTGTATCCTTTCTTTGTAGTCACTATGGTGTTTCAAAGGGGCTCTTACAGCTCCCTATTGTACTGAAGGTCATGCTACATTGTATGCCAGATATTGGCAGATGTAGTTTCTTCATGTTAATAGACAGCTAGCGATTGGCAAATGTGTTTTTCTGTTAATAGCGTTGTTTTGTTTTTTTCTGCATGCATCATTCAGTAGTTATTATTTAAAATTATGTATGATGGAAATCCATTTTATTGATATACAGTGTATTTTTACATTTAAAGTTAGAAGACTTATCAGCAGCTCAAGTAGTCATGATGGCTTTATAACTGAACCACCATGGCTTAGTGTGAGCACCACTGATGCTTTTGTATAACAGCTTCATTGTGTAAGGTATACAAATAATCACAACCAAGTTTCCCATAGCAGATAACGCCATATTTAAAGTCAGAGTGCATGTTGGTAATTTTGACCTACTCCTTATTTTCTATTCCACATACAGAGATAAACCAGGCCCCAGTTCACATTCTTAAATCGGGGCTGGATATCACTTATGTGAAGGCCTGGATTTGTGAAAATGCCTCTGGGTGTGGCCAAGAGGACAAAACTTTATTGGGTGCCAAACCAATCTTGTTTCATACTTATACCGCATTTCCTACTAACACTGATCTTGAGACTTGAGAGACTTAGGGAAATGAATATTTCATCACACACAGATTATGTATGTATATTTTATAGTGTGTTTAGGGCCTTGTAGTTGCAGCGATCTGGGGATATGGTTGAATAATAATAAACCATAACCTAAGGGAGTAAATAATTGATGGCTACATTCAATTTCGCACCAACATGGGTGGCTCTTAATGGGCCCATAGACAGGAGATGAGCGATGACTGATCCTGGCAACATCTAATGTCTATGAACCACTGCTTATAGTGGCTGTAAAGCCTTAAGGTTTTTTCAGCTTAATGCTTTCTATGCAATAAGGTGAAAAACCTTCTGTGCTGCAGCTCCCCCCCCCCCCCCCCCCCCCCAGACCACCACCCCCCCCCCTTTTTTTTTTCTTACCTGAGCCCAATCCGGTCCAGACACTGCCACGCTCCTCATTGGAAAAGTTGATAGCAGCAGGACCATTGGCTCCCGCTGCTGTCAATCAAAAGCTGCGACACGAAAGTGGGGGGCAGGGCTGTGTTCTGCTGTCTGTGTCAATAGATGCAGCTGGGGGACTCGGGAGCGGCTTTCCATGGCGGCACATGATGAAGAGGAGAAGCCTGGAGCGCCGACGGGGGACCCAAGAAGAAGAGTATCGGGGGATGCTCTGTGCAAAACCAGCACAGAGCAGGTAAGTATAGGCATGTTTGTTATTTAACAAAAAAATAAAATAAAAACCCGAACGTTTACAATCACTTTAACCACCCCATGCAAGAATTCTCAGGGAACAGAGAAATGACAGGTTAGAACACTGTGCCTGATTACTACCATTTTCCTGTGATAAGCCAGTGACAGGACCGTTTTTATTCAGCGTTCTCCTATACTTTACCATAAAAGGAATGCTGGTGCAACCAAGGCTTTCTCCCGTCTCCTTTCCCCTAAACAAGAATTTTTGTGTGACTAGCATATTCGTTCACCTTCTTTACCCTGAACTGGAATTCTTGTTTGACCTCCTTTATCTTAAACAGGAATTGTTAAGCTGGCTATATACTAATCAAAATTGGTCCAGTCCAGCAGGGACCGGCCAAATCTCAGTCAGTGTGTGGGCTCCCCTGCTCAACAGAGTCAATTGTTTAGGGGACTTGTTGGAAAATATTCCATTGATCAGCAGCTTCAGCGACTGGTCAGTGTATTCTGACAGTGGTGGGTTGGAATAGAATGACCCAGCAGCAGGGATTCCTCCTTCCACCTCCTTTGTGTGGATGGATGAATCAATAGCTTGCCACCGGTGAGAATCTCAGAGACAGCACAAAGGAAGATTGTTGGTGTGAAACACTTTCTCTGTATTTGTTTTTCTACACACAGACTAACACCTCTTCTGAGGCGACAATTAAGGAGAACTTCACTAAAATAGTTGGAGACCAATTAGCAACTTGGTGAGACAATTAATACTTTTCCCATGGGTATGTAAAGTAGAGCAGAAATTAAAGTGATTGTAAAGGTTGCGATTGTTTTTTTTCTAAAAAAAAAAAAAAAAAACGTTATACTTTCCTGCTCTGTGCAATGGTTTTGCACAGAGCAGCCCCAATCCTATTCTTTTTGGGTCCTCTGCCGGCAGTCTTGGCTCCTCCTCCCTGCCGAGTGCCTCTAAGAACCAAGCCTCTTGCTATGGGGCCTCCCGAGCCACACTCCAGTAAACATTGTCTATTCACACACAGAGCGTGACTTGGGCCCGCCCCCTACTCTCTCATTGGCTCACTGGCTGCGATTGACATTAACAGGAGACAATGGCTCTGGCTGCTGTGTGAGCCAATGAGGAGAGATACCTGGGAGAACTGCTGCTCTCATGTCCATCGCTGGATCGAGATGGACCTCAGGTAAAGGGGGGCTGAGGGGGGAGCTGCACCCAGAAAGTTTTTTACCTTAATTTATAGAATTCATTAAGATAAAAAAGCCTTCTGCCTTTAGAACCACTTTACGTACAGTAGTCTGAAGTTTGTTACATACAACCTAGCGCATAGAGTGCATGTCTGGAAGTGTAGGGCACCTGCCTGCCTGGCACCACCTATACATGACCAAATGCTTACTAATGTCTGTAGCCAATTTTTTTCTTTCCATGAATACATCTCTCAACACTTTGTGTTCAGTACATATATATACTATACTATAATATATATATATATATATATATATATATATATATATATATTATATTTCCATTATATCTTGTTTCTGCATGGACTGAAATATGTTACGTGAAATTTGTTGCCACTGCTGAGAGACACTGCTGTCCCTTTACTAAATAGTATGTGGCCTCCCATGAATCAGGACCCACCTGTATGTAAGCTTGTTTAATTAGCCCCAAATATTTGATAAGCATGGGTTTAGACTTAAGTTCAAGGATCTAAAGCAAATTGTCAAGAGCCCTTGTGTATCAGTGTGATAAAACGCTGCATACACTATGTAATAAGCTTTGCTCTTTATATCAGAGGTGTCAGTAGAAAATCTTCTGGAGGTTCTTTTGCTTGTACCTTACTTTGGGCATTGCACGTTTCCTCTCTGAATTGCGGTGGTGTTCCTGTGGTATCTAAAGGTCAAGTGATTGAGAGAAAAGGTCATGCAGAATGTGCAGGTTGTTTATAAGTGGGAAAAGGCCAGCTGTTCCTAAATTATTAGTGTAGCACATACACTCTGCTAAAGATATTACCATGAACATCGATGCATCTTGGCATAAACACCTGTTTTTACTCATGGCTTCCCCTGCACAGACAAGTTGTCCTTGGAAGGGAAAAGCACTGTAAATATCTTCTGTCTGTTAGTCGGGTACGATCCAACACCTGGATGCGATATTTAACTTTCTGATGGCAACGAGTGATAGACTTTGGCAAGTAGACTTTAATGCAGCATGGTCAACATTAAAAGAAATAAAATGTAATACTTTCCGTTGTCGAAAATGATATCCATACATACAGTAGATTTTTGTTATATATTAAATATACAATTTTGCATTCATATGTAGTGTTTTGTTTGATAGCAGTGGTGTTCTCGTGTCTGAATACATATGCTGCTTTTTTGTGGAAATGCCACACTTTTTTTTTTTTAATGAAACGGAAGCAAAAGAAAATGTGAATGCAACTGGAATCCAATTGGCTGCCCTTGGCAAATACTTCCTATTACCTTAGACCAGCCAAACATGATTCAAACTGTCAATAGGCAGGCTGAATGTACCAAGTTGATCGATCAATTTGGGTACAACCAGCTTGCTGGATTCTCTTGCTATTGCCGCTAGTGATAATCACTGTCTTCTCCTGGCGGGGATGGCTTCCTACCTGGAGAAGACAATTGCGGATTCCCCTGTCAACACTGCCTGTGTTGATGGGGAAATTATGCAGATTTTCTTTCCTGCAACACGTGGTTGCAGGAAAGAAATTCACACCGTGTATGGCCTGCCTTACTCTACTTTTGATAAATAATCTACAAATAGCTACTATCTACATACATACTTCCTGCTTGTCATAGCCTTTTTTTTTTAAATCCGGTGAGTGTTCTCCCTGCAAGGGGGTTCCTTTAATATGATACTAAAAGCAATTTTTTATTGCTTTTAAAAGAAGAGGTTATACACACCTGCTCTGTGTAGCAGTATTGCACAGAAACATTGCATTCCTCTTCTGGCATTCCCCGCTGGTGCTGTCTGCTCCTCCCTACTTCGGGTACCTCCTATAGCAAGCCTGTTGAGTCCTGAGCCAGGCTGTGTGTGTCCATAGACACACACAGTGCCAGTAAGCCACGCCCCACTTCCTCTTCACAGGCGTTTAACCAGTATGGGTTAGACCTTCTGTCTAGCTTTTGATGTCTGTGACCCCATTGACCATTGTCACTGAGAAGGCACTAGGGAGATCAACCCCTCTATTTGTAGTAGTGACCATTGTCATCAAGAAAAAAAATTAGAATAAATCCAAACTTTTAGGCCCCTTTCACACGGGGCGGATCTACTCAGCGGAGTCCACCAGCTCAGCAGGAGATTGCTCCGTTGATCTCTGCTGAGCAGGCAGATGATAGGTCCGTCTCTGCTCACTGAGCGGGGAGGGACCTGTCAGAGCCCTGCTGATTTCTATGGGGAGATCTGCTGAAAACAGACAGCATGCCCGTTTTCATTACATCTCATCCGATCCGATCCGCCAGACAGATGGCTGAACGTATCGCCATACGTCTGTTTTTAGCGGACCGGATGGCAGACGGGTGTCAGCGGATACATCTCCGCTGACGTCTGCCTGCCCATATGAGTCAATGGGTGGCCTGCTCGGATATGCCTGAAAAACGGACAGGCGGTTCCGAGCGGGCTTATCGTGTGAAAGGGGCCTTAGAGTCATAAGAACAAGAGGCAAGAAGAAATCATCCAATGAGTACACTTGTTCAGAGATGCAACAGGATGTTGGAGTAATTCTCCCAAATCAGGTGGAATTCTCAGACAACTGTCTTAGAGGGGAATTCCACCTGATTTGGGAGAATTACTCTAACATCCTGCTGTGTCTCTTGGACAAGAATTGAAGTGGAATTTCCCAATTGGTAAACAGACATCTAAAAAAAAAAATTGTTAACCCCACTGTACTCTATCAAAAACAAAAAAACAAAACAGTTTTGGCTAAACATATATTTTAACTTTTGATTTTATTCAACATTGTGTCATAATGTCAGGTGTGAATAAGCAGTATATCAGAGTTCTGGAAAAGCAGAAAGTAGTTTATACTGCATTTTTCTGAAAGTATATCTGTTAAAACTAGTCCAGAGTTTTCAGTTTTTAGACGCAAGTTCGAAGAGCACCTTATACAGCACTTGTGCAGGTCTTTTAGTAAGTATTTAGTGGCATACTTGCAGATCTTAAAGTAGAAGTGAACTCCTTTCTGCTACTTTTACTTACATGTAAACTTATAATAAAGCTTACCTGTAGGTAAAATGAATATCTCCTAAATGTGCACCATTTAGGAGATATTCCAGTGAGCAGCAACCGATGACCTCACTGGTGCATGCGCTCTGAAGGGACAGCAATACTCATGCCTACTATGCCGCTGCTGTGACTCAATGCGCATGCCCTGGAGTGACGTCATTGCAGCTTGGCAATTCAAATGGCCAGAGCCAGCAGACTCAGAAGGAAGACTAGGTGAAGCTGACAGCTCGCCTCTAGGGGGCTTCATTTCAAGGTAGGTCTCTCATAATGTGCTAGTATGCAATCCATACTAGCACATTATGAATTTTACCTTGGGAGAACTTTTTTTAAATATAATATATATATATATATATATATATATATATATATATATATATATATATATATATATATATATATATATATATATAATATGAAATTTATGACCACCTAAACAGTCACTAAAACCATTATGGTACTGTCACAATGCAGCTGCTTTAAAGGCGTAAAGTGGTTTTAAAGACAAAAGGTTTTCCATTGGCTCCCGCTGCGTTTAAACAAACTTAGTGAGCCAATGAGGAGGGAGAAGGGGCCAGGCTGCGGCTCGGCTTGGGTGCCCCCCATAGCAACTGCTTGCTGTGGGGGCACTCAGCAGGAGGGAGGGGCTAGGAGCACCACAGAGGGATCCGAGAAGAGGTGGATTCGGGCTGCTCTGTGCAAATCCACTGCCCAGGGGAGGTAAGTAGAACATGTTTATTTAAAAAAAAAAAATAAGAACGAGACTTTACAATCACTTAAAAAAAAAAAAGCTGCTGAGGTGTTTTAAAAGCTAGTGTTTGCAACCTGCGGCCTGCTTGAACTTGTTTTTTGAGAAATTAAAACAAAAAAAATGTGCGTAAGCCAGGGGCGTTGCTAGGTGGCAAAAAGACTAGGGGCTTCAGCCCGAAATCCGAGGTGGGGGGATGTTACCCAGCTGACGCGCACTGACCTAGCTGACGCGCACTGACCTAGGTGACGCGCACTGACCTAGGTGACGCGCACTGACCTAGCTAACGCGCACTGACCTAGCTGACGCGCACTGACCTAGCTGACGCGCACTGACCTAGCTGACATGCACTCACCTACCTGACCAGACTTCAGGTGACGTGACCTCCTCATGCAGCTCAGACGTAGTGTGCGGCACGCCCATCACAGTAGAGTAGACAGCAGGCACTCCAGGCAGCCAGAGCCATGAAAGGACAGGACAGAAAAGCCGAGTGGGGATCTTCTCACAGTGACGCGGCGGTCTCATTTTAATTTCCACCTTCTGGAGCCTGCAGGGCCTATGATGGACGTCGCACATCCCGCAGTCCCGGCATTGGACTAGTGGGACGTCCATAATAGGCGCTGCAGGCTCCAGGAGGCGGGACCTGCTATGTCACTCGGCCTCGCTCGGTGACAGATCGGACCCCGCTTGGCGGCTGGGCTTGGGGATAATAACAGAATTGTGCATGCCTGAGACCCAGGGCTTTTTGGGCACCCACTCGGGGCTCCAGCCCCCCTCGGCCACATACGCTGATGAGAGCAAGCAGCTCAAAGTGTTGATCTTTGTCTGATGGACTTCTCTTACCATATTCCTCTATATGGCTACCACCTACATGAGCTAAATGCGAGAAATCTTAGGGTATAGGCAGCTTTACTGTCTTTGACACAAAGCACAGCATAGTGTCCATAGATCTGCAGGTCTGGTCCAAGTACATGCATGAAGAAGCTTCCTAAAATGTGGTTGTAGTGGATAACATAAAATTCAGTAAATAGAGTGGATTTTATGACTTTAACACAGTGGGGTTGCTTTGCTAAAGACACATAGACTGTTCACTTTCTGCTGATTTCCATCATTCAATCAAATTTTTCCTTGTATGTTATTGGGTATTCTTTATAAAGTAAAGCTATACCCGATTTCCTAAGCTCTGAAGCAACTGCACTTGCAAAGTGCACAGTCTATTTGCTTTTAGTAATTCAACTCCAGTGTCTCTTTAATAGCTTAGTAGTTTACTGATTGACTGTAATTGTCTTATGGGTAGCTTCTTTTTTTAATGTCACAAATAAAAAGAATTATTTCCAATTATGGTAAGAATTCGGCAGACATTCTGTATTGGTTGTATCTGAACTTTGAGATGCAATACACCCACCCTGTGGAAACAAAGTAAGAGCTATACTACGTAGAAGTATATATTTTCCAAATACAATATTTTTTGTTATGATCTGTTAAGCATATACTATCTGCTGTTTTGGGCTATTTTTGTGGTGCTGATACTGAGCATAGGGAGCTTTTTATATAATAGAAATCCATCATCCTTACTATAAAATTCCAGTGTTGCATCCTCCAAAAAACGAGTATCTGTCAACATGTCTTCCTTCTGCAAAATCTCATCTACAAAACAGAAGTTGCTCCTCCATGTCTCCTCTCTCTGTTCCTGCTGGGTGACATTACAGAGCTCCAGGCATCATTAGCTCAGACAAGTGGAATCCCAGAACCACTGCCGCATCTTATAGACCATTTAAAAAGTCTAAATGTTGCCTTGATGTCTTTGGAGAAATGTGTGTTACAGGGGGAGTATTTCTCTAATGTGTGTACAGCCATTTAACTATGTATCTAATAAGGGATATCAGAATGTTGTGTTGCGAGATATAAAACTGTCTAAGATTTATGTTTTGCGTGGATCTGCCATCCAACGATATATTTGCATGTGTGGTTGCCAAATTGGAATATTGCTAGTTTCCATAGTAAAACAATATTTAGCGGATTTTTACCTAATCTCTTCTTTTGCTTTACTGAGCATGTTTGAGTGGCTGCAAACATTTTTATAGTGTGTGTGTATGTATGTATATATATATATATATAGTTGTGTGCATAAGTTTACATACCCTGGCAGAATTTCTGATTTCTTGGCCATTTTTCAGAGAATATGAATGATCAAACAAAAACATTTTTCACTCATGGTTAGTGTTTGGCTGAAGCCATTTATTATCAATCAACTGTGTTTACTCTTTTTATAATAATTATATTATATTAATAATTATCATGACAACAGAAACTACCCAAATGACCCTGATCAAAAGTTTACATACCCTGGTGATTTTGGCCTGATAACATGCACACAAGTTGACACTAAGGGGTTTGAAGGTAACCATCCTCACCTGTGATCTGTTTACTTGTAATTATTGCGTGTGTATAAAAGGTCATTGTGTTTCTGGACTCCTGACAGACCCTTGCATCTTTCATCCAGTGCTGCACTGACGTTTCTGGATTCTGAGTCATGGGGAAAGCAAAAGAATTGTCAAAGGATCGGCAGGAAAAGGTAGTTGAACTGTATAAAACAGGAAAGGGATATAACACAGTTGATTGATAATAAATGGCTTCAGCCAAGCCAGGGTATGTAAACTTATGAGCTCAACTGTGTATGTGTGTGTGTGTATGAGTATATATGTGTGTGTATGTGTGTATATGTATATATATATATATATATATATATATATATATATACACACACACCTACATTCTTTTTTAATCATGTTTTGTCATCTTTTACCTTCTGTTTTAGTAGGGAGACACAAACACAGCGCTCAGCTACTTAGATGCAATTGGCAATACACATACAAGATCAGAGAGAGGGCTGGAGTGGACTGTAAGTGTTGGGGTTGCCGTGACGACGCCATTCGTGTGCATGCGCTTTATCATTCTCAACAGACATTTGGTGTAGACCCATATGATATTTCATGTATATCGTACGTTGCATCCAAGTCCCTGAGCGCTGTTTGTCTCCCTATCTGTTCGACTACTACTTCTAGTGCCTCCACAGCTGCCTGGGGCTTTTGGTCTATAATTATGAAGAACTATAAGATCCGTTCACATACTGCATATGCAAATTTGATGTATTTTGAACCGCATCGGATTTGCATGACATGTGAACCAAAATTCTTTTCTATGGAGTCAGTTGACATAAGTTTGATTTAAAAAAGCGTTGAATACTATTTTCAGCCGGGTTCAGGTGCGATTTCCAATGTCATACACTTTAACAATTCTCACTGGAATTGCACCTGAACCGCTGAGCGAAACTGCACCAGACTCTTTTACAAATCGCACTGCAAACCAGCCCTGCACATGTCCACCCAGGCTAACTCAAAGGACACACTCACCTAGTGCGAAGTCTTCCTGTGGTTACAGTCTTCGAACTTCAAGTTATCGGTTTTAGTTTCAGAGCATTTGTACAAGTACTCGTGCAAATGCTTAGTATCAGCATTGGTATTGGTGCAATGCTAGTTGAGAGGAAGTGATAGGATAGTTATAGAATAAGGACTATTCTTATCCTGAACAAATTGTTGTATTAAAGATCTATCTTTTTTGTAGCTTTTTTATACTTTGTTAATCCTGTCAGTTGTAGAGATTCAAGCTTTTTTCAGAGGATAAAATAATTGCTTGACAGTGTCAAAAAGTAGTACAATGGATGTTCATCCAATATCATACTTATATTTATCCCTTGGATACAGATTATACAGGTACCTGTAATTGGTAGAGTACGCTCAAAATTATTTTATGTTGTATTTTTCATATCCATAAGGTTGTAATTCTGACTTAAATCAAAGTACCTAATTGTATTGGATTACCATTCCACTTTCCATAATTTCTTGTAAGCGTTCATAAAGAACAAAAGAAACCTTCCATTTCTGAGTTCATCAGAGTTTTATTATTCAGACCATTATTATAGCTAAAATGGTAGTGTGATCTGGGGAGAATAGCACTGTTATTTATTTATTAGAAATTCCAGACAGAACTATTTGGATCTCTTTTATTTGGACAACTATAGTGGCCCAAAACCATGAGTAGCTAGATGTCTTAATATTATGACATACTGTAGTGACATGCAGCTTTTTAGTTTCTAACATTTTAGTGCTTTTGAACAAAATCGTAGCCATTGTTTCCATCGTTTCCTTGTTCTGTTGGCAGTTTTCACCTTCTATCCTATTTTGCAGTACTTATCAGCTGACTATATGTCTCACCAGTAAATTAGGAAACGAGATTTTACCTTTATTGTTAGGTGACATTTTTTGGTATATTATTTCAGCATATGTTGTTTGTGTGTAAAGCAAAAGAATGGCGCTATTGTAACTCAGTTGGTGAGCCCTGGTGCCATGCTATCTAGAACAGTGTTTCTCAACCTTTTACGGTGAATTACCCCTGCAGATCTAAAAAAAAATTCTTGAGAAAGAATTTTTTCTATTGTTTGGGTGTCATGGTTTCTGTGTGTGTTTGTTATGGTTTTTGTTCATATGCAAAATTATCATCAAATGCAGCCTCACCAGTGTCCATCAATGCAGCCTGATCAGTTCCCAACTACTGCCTCACCATTGCCCATCAGTGCAGCCTGATCAGTTCTCAACTGCAGCCTCACCAGTGTCCATCAGTGCAGCCTCACCAGAGTCCATCAGTGCAGCCTCACCAGAGTCCATCAATGCAGCCTCACCAGAGTCCATCAATGCAGCCTCACCAGAGTCCATCAATGCAGCCTCACCAGAGTCCATCAATGCAGCCTCACCAGAGTCCATCAATGCAGCCTCACCAGAGTCCATCAATGCAGCCTCACCAGAGTCCATCAATGCAGCCTCACCAGAGTCCATCAATGCAGCCTCACCAGAGTCCATCAATGCAGCCTCACCAGAGTCCATCAATGCAGCCTGATTAGTGCCCATTGGTGTCCATAGAATGCATGAAGGTGAAAAACCTCCTTTACACTTTAACTGTTTGCGGGGGAGAGGGGTTAATTAATCTACAATGCTATTTGTAATATGCAGCACAAAGGGGTTAATGTATTGCCATTGTCAGTGTCCGTGTTTATTAACCCCTTCATGCTGCATCATACACTTCTACCGCTCTGCTGCAGGCAGCTCTGCAAATAGAAAACTGTGTAGCCAGGGCCGTAGGGGGACCACATTTCCAAACTGCCATTCAGGGACACCCCCTTCCCAAAAAAAGGTGAGGGGGGGGGTGTAGTCTCGGGGTTGATGGGGAATTCGGCGGCAGGTTTTTTTTTTGGGCAAGTGGCTGGTGTTAGCACTTATATCATCCCGACACCATGCTTGATATGGTGTCAGGATGATCAAATCACATTATTTGTATTACTACATTGTAATATAAAAATTAAATAGTTCAACTCACAATAATGCAGAATCAGTGGGAACCCTGAGCATGTCACTTGCCATCAGATGCAGCTTGCCGCCATTGCCTGCTACAAAATGCAGCTTGTTACTTGCCACCATTGCCTGCCGCGAGATGCAGCATGTCACTTGCCACCGTTGCCTGCCATCAGATGCAGTGTGCCATTTGCCACCTGCAGCCATGTCACTTGCCACCCACAACTTGCCACCCTCAGCCATGTCACTTGCCACCCACAACTTGCCACCCTCAGCCATGTCACTTGCCACCCACAGCCTGCCACCTGCAGCTATGTCACTTGCCACCCGTAGCCTGCCACTTGCAGCCATGTCACTTGCCACCCATAGCCTGCCACTTGCAGCCAGGTCACTTGCCACCACAGCCTGCCCCCTGCAGCCTTGTAACTTGCCACCGCAGCCTGCCACCTGCAGCCATGTCACTTGCCACCGCAGCCTGCCACCTGCAGCCATGTCACTTGCCACCGCAGCCTGCCACCTGCAGCCATGTCACTTGCCACCGCAGCCTGCCACCTGCAGCCATGTCACTTGCCACTGCAGCCTGCCACCTGCAGCCATGTCACTTGCCACCGCAGCCTGCCACCTGCAGCCATGTCACTTGCCACCGCAGCCTGCCACCTGCAGCCATGTCACTTGCCACCGCAGCCTGCCACCTGCAGCCATGTCACTTGCCACCGCAGCCTGCCACCTGCAGCCATGTCACTTTCCACCCACAGCCTGCCACCTGCGGCCATGTCACTTGCCACCACAGCCTGCAACCTACACCCATGTCACTTGCCCCCTGCAGTCTGCCACCTGCAGCCATGTCTCTTGCCACCCACAGCCTGCCACCTACAGCCATGTCACTTGCCACCCACAGCCTTTGCTTTCCAAGTTCCAATTTCCCCTCTGGTGAGTGGACCCTCAGTGAGTCAGGGAGTGGATGGAAGGAGGAGACGTTGGGCACTTATTGGTTTGATCCAGCAGCAGCACATAGAACATACACCAGATGACCAGTCCTGGCTGCTGTCACTCTCTCTCCATGCCGTTGGGTGGCGGTCCACGGGCACTGGAGAAGGAGGTGGGTGGAGAGGAGACACTGTCTGGAGAGTCAGGATCACACCAGTGCCTGCCGCTGGGCGCCGGAGAAGGAGGAGGTGCTGAGGTGGGTGGAGCAGTACTAGGCTCAGGCCTCGCTCCCGGCCTCACTGTCTGAGAGATGGAGAGAGTCTGTGATGCCACTTGTTGCTAGACACCAGGTGGGGCCGGCCTTGGCAACCAGTTCCGGAAGTGTAGGGAAATGTAGTTACTGGTCAGTGGGGTGGCTGTGTCCTCAATTTACCAGGTGTTCTATCAGAAAGCTGCCATACCGGCATCAGAGCGGCTCGCACAGCGGCACAGGCGATGTACCCCCTGCCCTTGGTGCACATACCCCCAGGGGTATGCGTACCACGGTTATAGAATCCCTGATCTAGCGCAGCAGCTTCTTTGACATAAAAGCCTCAAACGGAACTAAACCCATCAATTTAACTTTTTCCCTAAACATTCAGGGCAGGCCGCCAGTGATAAGTGTCACAGTTGCTTGTGCTGTCAGCCGAATTGTCAAGCCATCAAATGGCTGGTGCCATAACTGATCACATGCAACACCATGGCAACTGCAGATTAAACAGAGCCTAAGATGGCAGATTTCTTGGCTGTAAAGGATAGGAGGGTTTAGTTTGCTTTAAAGCCTAGTAGAAACCCATCCAACAAGTTTACCCAATCTGACAGTCTGGATTGTATTGTTCAACACCTCAATGTGTATTTACAAGGCCCAGTCAATGACAGCTGTAGGACAAGGTGAACCCAGGGAAGGGATTACAGCTAATCTTGTCTACAGTGTCTATTTGGAGTCAAAATCAAGAATATTTAATGTATTATTGGAGCATTGTGATCAGTGATCTTGTACATGCTTCTTAAAGTGGAACTTTAGTCAAAAAATTAAGTCTTGCTAGATAACTACAGGCTGGTCCCTTTTGCAGGTATAGATATGTAAAACATTAAAAATAAGTGTCTATACTGTCTAAAATCCAGTAATACATGGTCTCACCTGCGCTGCACATGCTCAGTTGCTCTTAGTTTATAGGCACTGCTGAATTTGTAGAGGTTGATCTGCTGACAGCCTTAAAGCAGAACTAAGCCCTTCTATCGAGTAAAGTGAAAAGAAATGAAGGATGGCCGCACTCCCATAATGATGCAATTACAGTTTATTCTGAAGACAAGTAAAACCAACAGCACTCAATGGTGTACAGGCAGGGGGAAGCAGGTGACGCGTTTCACATGACTAGTGTGCTTTGTCAGAACCTGGTTCTGACAAAGCACGCTAGTCGTGTGAAACGCATCACCTGCTTCCCCTTGCCTGTACACGATTGCGTGCTTTTGGTTTTACTTGTCTTCAGAATAAACTGTAATTGCATCGTTATGGGAGTGCGGCCATCCTTCATTTCTATGCACACTACTCTGTTGCAGTGACAAGGTGTGCACCCCGCTCTATGAGCGGTGTATCTTGATTGCAGCCTTGTCTACCCAACTGGAGCAGCTAGAATCGCTTTTTTAAGCCCTCCTATCTTTTACAGCAAAAGAAGCTGCTTCTGTTTGATCTGCAACTGCCATGGTGCTGCACATGTGATCAGTTATAACACCAGGCATTTGATGGTTTGACGGTTTGGTTGAGGAAATGAGCAAATGTGACCGTTAACATTTCGAGAAAGTAACTGTTTTTTGAAACCGTTAAATCTACAGATTTAGTTCCGCTTTATGATTTACTGCTATTCAGGGGCTCTGGGCTTCAGCAAAATAGCAGCCTCTGGCAAGAAGAAACGGGAGCAATGCTGGAGGAAATTTACAACACACGCTGTTGGTAGCATAATTATTAATGTGGAATGCATGTTTTTTTTTTTTTTTTTTTTAAGTTGTTATAGGTAAAGTACTGCTTTAAATGCATATGGCATATACTGTAGTAACATGCAGCAGACTGAATGAAAGTTTATTGAGATTAGTAGCATGTATAATAGGAAGGATAGTAGCTATGCAATGTAAGCTGCACAGAATTTTTCAGTCTGCCGATACTGAGATTTAAATAAATCTCAGAGGTGTGTATAAACACTGATTACATGTAGAGTTGCAAACCTCTGAGATTGATTAAAATCTGATATGACATTTAACAGTAGATTATATGCATGTTAGCAGGTGAAAGTTTGTAAGCAGTTCCCTTTACAGCTATTTAGAAAAGCTGTATCGGTGACCCAGGAAGGATTGAGCTTGTGGTTGCTTTCATGCTGTCAGCAACAGTGGAAAAAAAAAAAAAAACCCAAAGTGAAATGGTAGCCTCTGTAAGGTAAATGTCCACAGACGATGGTGTGAAAAAGTTATTGTTGTCACGCACATCCCTTTTGGAAACCTCACACCTGATTATACTTTACTGGAATTGACTGATAGCATCTAGTGAGGTTAGCCACAAAAGTCACATGAACTGCTGTGCAGCTACAAAATATACACGCTTGTGGGCTTATTTGATCCTCTATCTCTGCTGACATTGACAGCTGTGCCAGAACTGGTTATAGAATTTCACTGAAACTGTATAGCTGTTAATTGGCTCAAGAACCATTTCCTGGCAACACTGGAATCGGATGAACAGAAACTTTGCACATAGTGAAGGAGGAGAGTCCTTGTGAGGCAATTTATAACCTGTGTGGCATATTTTAACAATGAGACCATTGTAGACTCAGTTCATCAAAATATTTGCCGATGCGCTTTTACAAAAAAAAAAAACTGACAATTGTGCATAAATGTTTTATGTAATCTGCTTTGTCTTAATGACTCATTACATTGCTTTTGCATGTACATTCCCGCTGGCAGATCTGTTTAGGCCTACTGGGCATAATAACCAAAGATTGTGGACTATAATGTAAAATGCAGTAGAAGTCATTCAACTTAAAGCAGAATTAGCATCAGATATATTTGGCATGTTAAAGTGGGCCTAAATTCAGAAACTGATTATGTTTGCCTGCCATCCTTGCTGTCTACATAAGCAAAACCAAGCGCTTAGCCCTGGTTCACACTGATGCCAATCTGTTGTGGTTCAGATGTGTTCCAGAATGCATGTCAAGTGAAATAATATTGTTTTCTATGAAGGTCGTTCACATCTATGCAGTGCGATTCTGATGCGATTAAAACAAGGGTCCTGCGCATGTTTTGGTGCGGTGCAATTTTAAGCTCCATAGATTATTAAAATTGAATTACAATCACATGCTGTCAAGTACAAATTGCACAGCAAATTCACATTCCAAACTGCATGAAAATCGCACTGCATCACACCGCATCCAAAGTGATTGTAAAGCTTATCATTTTTTACATTAAAATAATAAACATGTTCTACTTACCTGCTGTTTACAGCAGCACAGGGTGGCCCCAGTCCTCCTCTTCTGGAGGCCCCCGCAGGCACTTTCGGCTCATCCTCTTATCAGCGTAACCTCGTAGCAAGCCGGTTGCTGAGGGGGCACTCCTGCAGGTGTGCTCCCGAGCCAGGCTGTGTGCGTCCATAGACACACACATCACCCCACGCTCCTTCCTCACAGGATTTGACTGACAGCAGCAGGAGCCAATGGTTCCTCTGCTCTCAGGGACTCCTGTAAATGAATTAAGAGAGGAGCATCGCTGCTGCACATGGGACAGCACTGAATTGAGAGAGGACTCGGGCCATCCCTAAAATGTTTTTAGGGATGGCTGGTAGGACACAGGCATTGGAAAGTTTTTACATTAATTCAGAGAAAAAAAAAAACACCTTTTTCCTTTGAAACCACTTTAAAGGAAAAGTTCACCTTTCATACCACGTTACTGGTTACAACCATATTCGGGATATGTAACATGTTATGAATGCACCAGCCCCCACACCTCCTGCTCCCCCACTGTGACAGCTAGCGGGGATCTTCACCCGCTAGCTGTCAAAAAAATTTTTTAAACCGTAGCCGCGCAGGGCTCCACCCACCTGGCCGCGTCACTCATTCATAGTGCTCTGTGCATGGAAAACTATAAGGTCTGGCAGCCTTTGCAGCTTCCGGCTTGTAGTTTTTAATGAACTACCATGGCACTGTGAGCACTCTGGTAGTTCAATCATTATTCCTGCCAGCATGTATCAGCTTTCTCGTATGAGATACGGGGAAGCAGATACACTGACAGATCTGCACGAGACCTGCATAGCATCAGCGATCTGCTGATCGCTGGTACAATGCTTTACATGCTTCTGCAGCAAAAAATAATAAAAAAAAGGTGAACTTATCTTTTAAATGCTTTTGATTTGGTGTAGTTTCCCTCTGGCAGAATGCACTGCAGCTAAGAGATTGGAAATGTAAGGGGCAGTGGCACTGATTGCTTAATCGGCACCTCTGCCTCTCACATTTCCAGTCCGTCTAGTGCAGTATTCGGCTAGAAATACTGGGATTCACATGATTTTTCAGAACTTGACGGGCAATCACTGCCTACTGACCATAGGCAGCATGAGGGCCAGGCAGAGTAAAACTGACTGCACTCCTGCTTTAACATACATGGCAATTTGTAAGAGTAACACGTACCTTTATTAACTCTCAAATTGACCACAGTATTCCCCCTAAGAATGCCTTCATGTTCCCTTCTCCCTGGAAAACTGGCACCATTCTTATTCAGTCATTATTTGGGGTCAACCATTCCTTCTTGGACTAGAATGGTGTGCCAGACATGACAAAATCATGTAAAGCAAAGGTCCTGTATGGCAGCTTTTATGATCTGGGCTTTGTATACACATCTTACATAGATACCTTACCACCCTAGCTAGCTCTCAGTCTGACCAAGTGATGTATAAATCCATCACAGTCACACAACTCAACCCCCTGCTGCCTCCCATGCTATGACCAGCTAGTGTAAAGAATCACATACAGATCAGCCCAACCGATTCCAAACTGATGACTCAAGGACTATTTTTTTACATAATAAAAGATAAAAAAAATAAATAAAATATATGCATATAAAAAAGTATGTGTGTATAATATATATATATATATATATATATGTACACACACACAGTGCCTAGCAGAAGTATTCACCCCCATGGTATTTTTCGTGTTTTGTTGCCTCACAACCTGGAATTAACATGGATTGTTTGAGGATTTGCATCATTTAATTTACAGAACATGCCCACAACTTTGAAGATGATTTTTTTTTTTTTTTAAATTGTGAAGCAAACAACAAATAGGACAAAAATAACAGAAAAATTAAATGTGCATAACTATTCACCCCCCTAAAGTCAATACTTTGTAGAGCCACCTTTTGCGGCTATCACAGCTCCAAGTCGCTTTGGATAAGTCTCTATGAGCTTGCCATGTCTTACCACTGGGATTTTTGCCCATTCCTCCTTGCAAAACTGCTCCAGCTCCTTCAAGTTGGATAGTTTGTGCTTGTGAACAGCAATCTTTAAGTCTGACCACAGATTTTCTATTGGATTGAGGTCTAGGCTTTGACTAGGCCATTCCAGCACATTTTACATGTTTCCCCTTAAACCACTCAAGTGTTGCTTTAGCAGTGTGTTTGGGATCATTGTCCTGCTGGAAGGTAAACCTCCGTCCTAGCCTCAAATCACACACAGAGTGGTACAGGTTTTGCTCAAGAATATCCCTGTATTTAGCACCATCCATCTTTCCCTTAACTCTGACCAGTTTCCCAGTCCTGACTGCTGAAAAACATCCCCACAGCATGATGCTGCCACCACCATGTTTCGCTGTGGGTGGCGTGTGTGTGTGTTCTTTAGGTGATGTGATGTGTTGGGTTTGCACCAGACATAGCATTTTCTTTGATGGCCAAAAAGTTAAATTTTAGTCTCATCAGACCAGAGTACCTTCCTCCATACATTTTGGAAGTCTCCCACATGCCTTTTCACAAACTCAAAACGTGCCATTTTGTTTTTTGTTGAAAGTAATGGCTTTCTTCTGGCCACTCTGCCATAAAGCCCAACTCTATGGAGCTTACGGCTTATTGTCGTCCTATGTACAGATACTCTAGTCTCTGCTGTGGAACTCTGCAGCTCCTCCAGGGTTTCCTTAGGTCTCTGTGCTGCCTCTCTGATTAATGCCCTCCTTGCCCGGTCCATGAGGTTTGGTGTGCGGCTGTCTCTTGGCAGGTTTGCTGTTGTACCATATTCTTTCCATTTAGTTCTGATAGATTTGATGGTGCCCCTAGGGATTTTCAAAGATTTGGATATTTTTCTATAACCTAACCCTGACTTGTACTTCTCAACAACATTGTCCCTTACTGGTTTGGAGAGTTCCTTGGTCTTCATTGTAGTGTTATGCTGGCCATACACTATACAGAAAATCGGCCGAAAAATCGTTCGTATGGACACTTCGTTCGTTTTTCGGCAAGTTAGTGGGTACGAATCGATAATCGTTTGTGACGTTTTTGTGGAAAAAAAACGAACGGCATGTTTGGAAAATTTCTGCCGAACGTACGATAAATTGCAAGGTTAATGTGTTTCCCGTCCGAACTGCCTGCACTAGGTATATGTAAAAAAACGAACACAAAATTATTTATTCATGTCCACTGAACAGATTATCGGTCATTATATGATGGCACGATCGTTTGCGGTCACGGTCGAACGTTCGTTTTTCGAAAATGGGTTCGGCCGATTTTCTGCATAGTGTATGGCCAGCATTCGTGGTGGTGGTGATTAGTGGTGCCTCTTGCTTAGGTGTTGCAGCCTCTGGGGCCTTTCAAAAAGGTGTGTATATGTAATGACAGATCATGTAACACTTATGCCCTGTATACCTGATAGGATTTTCCGACAACAAAATCCATGTTTTTTTTCCGACGGATGTTGGCTCAAACTTGTCTTAATGCACACAGTCACACAAATCTTGTCGGAAATTCCGAACGTCAAGAACGCGGTGACGTACAACACTTATGACGGGCTGAGAAAAATGAAATTCAATGGCCAGTGCGGCTCTTCTGCTTGATTCCGAGCATGCGTGGAACCTTGTGTGTCCGAATTGTGTACACATGATCGGAATTTACGTTGGATTTTGTTGTAAAATTTGAGATCCAGATCTCAAATTTTGTGTGACGGAATTTCCAATGGAGCCTACACATGGTCGGAATTTCCAACAAGCTCCCATTGAACATTTTCCGTCAGAAAATCCGACCGTGTGTACGGGGCATAAGATTGCACACAGGTTGACATCATTTCACTAATTATGTGACATCTGAAGGTGATTGGTTGCACCAGAGCTTTTTCTGGGCTTCATAACAAAGGGGGTGAATACATACGCACATGCCAATTATCAGTTTTTTATTTCTGAAAAATAGTTTTATGTATATATTTTTCTAATTTTACTTCACCAACTTAGACTATTGTGTTCTGATCCATCACATATAATTCAGATTAAAAAAAACATTGACCTAAAGGCTGTCATGTAACAAAATAGGTAAAAAGCCAAGGGGGGTGAAAAGGCACTGTGTGTGTGTGTGTGTGTGTGTGTGTGTGTGTGTGTGTGTGTATGTATATATATATATATATATATGTGTGTGAATAAAAAAAAAATATATATATATATAATGTTTCTCTATATTGTGACTCACAAATGTATTCATGCATACTAAGTACTGTATTGGTGGGAAGAACTTCTCTCTGGGAAATAGATGCAGTTTTCCCACTCAAAATGTATAATGCATTTTCTAGTTTCATTTAGCTTAGGATTAGAAGAAAGCTATGTGTTTTATTAACATGAATGCACATTTGAAATCATTTTATCCCTCCCTGCCCACTCTGTGTTTGATTGAGGTCAGCTGGCACTGCTCGTGAATTGCATTAAAAGGTATATGGAAAATGGCAGCGACATATGTATGTGTTCAGAGTGAACATCAAAAGAGAACCATCAGGGGAAGAATAATAAGGCTTGTCCTATTGGTTTTCTGTTCACTGTTACTACATGGAATGCTGGCACTTTTCCCATAAGCTTCGGTGAACCCTATGTACAAAGCCAACAGAGCAAATGGAATTCACTTGAAACCGAATGTGTGCTAAGAGCCACAACATATTCTTTTATATTGTTGTCTGCCTTGGTCTACATAACGAGTTTGGCTTCTTTTATGCTCCTCTGGGGTCCTTGAGTTTTAGATTACATTCACAGTTTTAGGTTTAAAAATGCAGGTCATGCACATGAAATTCTAAAACATTTATAGTTCATTTCTCATGCATTTGATGTGTATCTTACAGTGGTTCTAAAGCCTCATGGTTTTTCACCTTAATGCATTATATGCATTAAGGTAAATAAAACCTTCTGTACTGCAGGCGCCCCCCAGCCCCCCCCCCTTTAATCTTACCTGAGTCCGATCTGATCCAGCGACGTGCACAAGAGCAGTGGCTCTCACCGTTGTCTCCCTCCTCATTGGGCAGATTGATAGCAGCGACAGCTCGTCACAGCTTTTGCTGTTAAGCAAAAGCTGTGACAAGGGAGTGGGGGGGCAGAGCCGATTTGCCCAGTCTGTGTCAATAGCCACTTTCCCTGTGGGCACTGGCCCAAGAGGCGGGGCCTGGAGTGCCAGTAGGGACCCCAGAAAGGGAGGATCAGGGCTGCTCTGTGCAAAACCATTGAAGAGAGCAGGTAAATATGATGTTTTTTTTTTGTTTTGTTTTTTAAAGTTAACAAAGGTTTATAATCACTTTAAGTGTTTTGTAGTTTTATTTCATAGGTATGTGTAAAATGCTTGAGGAATACTTGTATCTTGCACTTAATGATACATAATATTAAAGCTAAATGCAAGCATACTAAATAATATGTTAAAACTTACAAGTAGTTAGATTGCAGTACTGCTCTGGACAATCCTCCTATACTTTTTCCCTGATGGCTGATGGATCTTTTGGCTATACATCATCCATAGCCGGCATCTACTTTGTGGATTAAGATGCTTACCTAGCCACAATCATGTAAATCCCTGAGGCCTGCGAGGCAAGCTATGTGCTCTGTCCATGTTTATATAGTTGTCACACAGCTCAGCCCCCTGCAGCTGGAGGTCACTTTGTTACAGTGTACAGTCTGAGTGAGTGAGGAACGGGGAGGGAAGATGCTAAGGATTGCTTTCCTTCTGTCTACAGCACACACATTACACAATTCTTCCAGATTGCACCTCTCACACACAGACACAGTTATTTGACCAGAGCCTAATGGCTGTTTTCGTATTAAACTGTTGATTTTAATCGAGCTATCAGACATTTATTCATGCAGACTTGAACAGTTACTGATGGGTCCATTCTAAGTATATAGGACATGTTAAAAGCATTCCGCAAATCAGAGTAGTTATGTCAACTGGAGAGTTTTAGAAGTTGTATGGTTCCGGGGCATTTTAGTTGTGGAAGCTGTATGCTTCTGGGACATTTTGGTTTTGGATGCTGTATGCTTCTGGGACATTTTGGTTTTGGAAGCTGTATGCTTCTGGGACATTTTGGTTTTGGAAGCTGTATGCTTCTGGGACATTTTGGTTTTGGAAGCTGTATGCTTCTGGGACATTTTGGTTTTGGAAGCTGTATGCTTCTGGGACATTTTGGTTTTGGAAGCTGTATGCTTCTGGGACAATTTGGTTTTGGAAGCTGTATGCTTCTGGGACATTTTGGTTTTGGAAGCTGTATGCTTCTAGGACATTTTGGTTTTGGAAGCTGTATGCTTCCGAGGCATTATAACTATACACTAAAAAATGTGAACTACATAGGTGTGAACCCCACCATATGAAACTGGAAGGTGGCAGACCTTGGGTTCCCACTAAACTGAGATTTTCCTTTAAAGTGTATTCATGTTACCTGGTTCTGAAGAATGTCACTTGATTCTTTGTGAACAGCTATGGGGTTGTTTTTAATAAATGTGTAACAAAGGCATGTATTTTACACAAGTTAAATATTTCAAATCACTGAACCATTAAATGAAGAACACATTCAACATCTTGTACCAAGCTCATCTGCATATCTATTTTTTGTCAAGTTGAAAGACAAAACAAAGCTGTCATTAGAGAACAAATGTAATCGGGTGTCGAGTAGTGAATGTTTTATTGAAATACGTTATGGGCAAAAAGGAAAGTGATGGTGTATTTTTCATCTTGGAATACGAGATTCCTGAATGCTAATGTAACTGTGTAAAATGTGTTGGAGCATAAGAACATAAGGGCATGACCAGAAAGTAGCAGGAGGGAAGGGTAACATTAGAAAATAATTGGAACAGATTTCCAGCAGAGGTAGTAAGTCAATCAACAATAAGTCAGTTTAAGCATGCTTGGTATAAATATAGGTCTATCCTCAGAGTAAAAATGTAAAAAAAAAAAAAAAAAAAAAGCGAGAGCAGACTGAATGGACCACTTGGTCTTTTTCTGTCGTCAGTCTTCAGTGTTTCTATTAAGTATGTGTAATATCCATTACACTAAATTTAAAATGCAAGACAAAAAATAATAATCTACCCTTACAGTGGGGCTTCACTGAAAGGGTTAAGTGTTTGTTATGTCTAGGGGGGTACAGGAACAGGCAGGAGTCTACAAGTTTTCCAAATTCTTTTTTCTTCTTTTACATAAAACATGTGCTTGAAGCTGAAAATAACACATCTGGCCACTTAATGCCACTAAGTAACATAGGAGATTCCTCTGATACTTAATATCATCTAGTGGTCAAAAACTGTATTTTTCATTTTAAATGAGAAAAAAAAATCAGCATAGTCAGGGATTGACAAATTTGCTTTAAATCTAGGAGCCAGCAAAAAAGTTAGGAGACAGTTTTTTTAAAACTAACAAAGCTTTTTTGCTATACGGTGCTGCACTATTTTTTCTGACAATTGCGCGGTCATGCAACACTGTACACAAGATACATTTATATCATTTTTTTCACTCAAATAGAGCTTTCTTTTGGTGGTTTTTGATCACTACTGGGTTTTTTTATTTTTTGCGTAATAAAGGAAAAAAGACCAAAAAACAACTCTACTTTTTCCTATAAAAAATATCCCCCCCCCCCCCAAAAAAAAATAAATTAATCAAATTCCTTCATAAATTAGGCCAAAATGTATTCTGCTACATGTCTTTGGTATAAAAAAAATCCCAATAAATGTATATTGGTTTGCGTGAAAATTGTAGCGTCTTCAAATGAACGATCTATGTACTGAATTTTTTTTTATATACTAGTAATGTCGGCGATCAACCAGGGGACTGTAATAGTACAGCAGGCATTCTGACACTGGCTAACTGACACTGACATCACCAGTGACACTAAAACCGTGATCAGTGCTAATAGAATGCACTGTCACTGTTCTAATGACACTGGGTAGGAAGGGGTTAACATCTCGGACAATTAAAAGGTAACTGTGTGCCTTGGGAGTGTAATGTAACTGCACTGTGTACTGTTTTACTAAGGGATGTGCCTGCTTTGCAGGGAGACAAAAACCCGGCACATCCCCACTGTGAGTAGATTTGTGTTGTTTAGAACACAGATCGAATTCCTGTCACTTGCTCCGATGATCAGTGGGTCCCGGCCATTAATCATTGGCCGGGAACCAGTGATCACCATGTAAGGGAGCCATTGAGACTGCAGCTGGGTGGGCGCATGTGCCCCATACCTGTAAATGGAGCAACACGAATTGCTCATACCTGGTGCCAACAGTGAATGGGCTGACAAAAGCCCAGGTGCCAGGACACACATTTTTATTATTGAATACTTTAGAATACTGTGTATGCTTGGCTTTCATTACAAGCTGGTTATCTGACACCTGGAGTTTTGCCAGTCAAGCAGTCGTGGTCTACAAACTCCTAAGGCTCGGTTCACACTGGGGCGACTTGGGATCCGACTTGTACGCCCTCAAGTCGCCCCAAGTCGCTCCAGAAATAGTTTCAATGGGAGTTAACGCTAGCGTCTTAATAGACACTACTGAAGTCGCTCCGACTTCAGAGCGTACTCCCTGTACTACTTTGATCCGACTTTGATCCGACTTCAGCCTATTGACTATCATTGAAGTCGGATCAAAGTCGGATCGCCGTCTCGCATGATCCGACTTTGGCATGCGACTTGTGCTCAGATGATCTTGAGGGGAACTCCGCGCCAAATTTTAAATAAAAATCCGGCATGGGTTCCCCCTCCAAGGGCATACCAGGCCCTTGGGTCTGGTATGGACCTTGAGGAGAACCCCCTACGCCGAAAAAACGGCGTGGGGGGTCCCCCCCAATCCATACCAGACCCTTATCCGAGCACGCAGCCCGGCCGGACAGGAATGGGGGTGGGGACGAGCGAGCGCCCCCCCCTCCTGAACCGTACCAGGCCGCATGCCCTCAACATGGGGGGTTTGGTGCCTTGGGGGAGGGGGGCGCGCTGCGGCCCCCCCCACCCCAAAGCACCTTGTCCCCATGTTGATGAGGACAAGGGCCTCTTCCCGACAAACCCTGGCCGTTGGTTGTCGGGGTCTGCGGGCGGGAGGCTTATCGGAATCTGGGAGCCCCCTTTAATAAGGGGGCCCCCAGATCCCGGCCCCCCACCCTATGTGAATAGGTACGGGGTACATAGTACCCCTACCCATTCACCTAGGGAAAAAAGCGTCAATAAAAAAACACAGTACACAGGTATTTAAAATAATTTATTAGGCAGCTCCGGGATCTTCTTCCGACTTGGGGGGTCTCTCCGGCGTCTTCTCCCGGTGTCCGCATCTTCTGCCGGCTCCACCGCTATCTTCTGGCGCTCTTTTGCCAGCGGTGGTCCGGACCTCTGGATCATCTTCTTCCCTCTTCTCTTCCAGAGATGTTGACACGACGCTCTCCCCAGCCAGAATGGTTTCTGTGCGCTCTGCAAGGGACTTATATAGGCGGTGACCCCGCCCCCTTATGCCGTCACAGTCCCTGGGCATGCTGGGTCTGTGACGTTTTAGGAGGCGTGGTCACCGGGTGATGACCACGCCCCCTTATGACGGCACAACCCCAGCATGCCCTGGGACAGTGACCTCATAAGGGGGCGGGGTCACCGCCTATATAAGTCCGTTGCGGAGCGTTCAGAGACCATTCCAGCTGGAGAGAGCGTCGTGTCAACATCTCTGGAAGAAAAGAAGAAGGCAGAAGTCCGGACCACCGCTAGCAATTGAGCTGCAGAAGATAGCGGAGGAGCCGGCAGAAGATGCGGACACCGGGAGGAGACGGCGGAGAGACCCCCGAAGTCGGAAGAGGACCCCCGAAGTCGGAAGAAGATCCCGGAGCTGCCTAATAAATTATTTTAAAAACCTGTGTACTGTTTGTTTTATTGACGCTTTTTTTCCCTAGGTGAATGGGTAGGGGTACCATGTACCCCATACTCATTCACATAGGGTGGGGGGCCGGGATCTGGGGGCCCCCTTATTAAAGGGGGCTCCCAGATTCCGATAAGCCCCCCGCCCGCAGACCCCGACAACCAACGGCCAGGGTTGTCGGGAAGAGGCCCTTGTCCTCATCAACATGGGGACAAGGTGCTTTGGGGGGGGGCGCACACTGCGCCCCCCATGCCCCAAAGCACCCCCCATGTTGAGGGCATGCGGCCTGGTACGGTGGGGGGGGGGCCGCCAGTGAAGTCGCCCGTCATGAAGGCGACTTGAAGTCGCCTCGTAATTTGCCGAAGTCGTGCCAAAGTCGAGCTGAAGTCGCGGTACAAAGTCGCGTTAAAGTCGTGTTGCCCATGTGTGAACCGACCCTAACTCTTTAGGACTTTACAATTAGAGCAGTTTCCAATCAGGCTGGATCAAAAATGTTGGCCAGTAGCTCTTTGCCCTCTGGTAAACACAGGGAAAGTGAGGAAACCGTAGCATACATGCAATGTATAGATAGATGGGCTTCATGATTTGGGGGTAAAGTTACAAGAATCTGTAATTTGTTTCAACAGAAAGTCAGAAAAACAAATGTTCTACCTTTGCTTCACAGGGTTGTTTCTGACCTCCTGACCTAACTAATGAAATATATGACTCTGACAGCAGTTTTTTTCAACTGTCATTGAAAACATATGTAGTAGTGAGTGTCCCTGGGGTGATGTACCAATAATTTCTGAAATGTAAATGTGATCTTCTATACCTGCAGTGTCAGACAGGAACAGGGTTGTGAGTTAGTGGCTAGGAAATGTCCATGCTAACATACAATGGGGAGAGAGCCTCTTTGAGAATTGAACAGTCTTATGATGGAGTATCTGCTGCCTCCCTATAAATCTACCGAGGAATCTTAATCAAGGGCTGAGAGAATAAATGTATCATTATTACACATAGTCTGTCTCTAAAAGTGGGGAGAATTAGAAGCTGCATTCTGTGCTCAGAGTCAGTAATTATTGTCTTTGAAGTCTTTCTGCCATTTTTTTTTTTTTTTTCTCAATTAAGCGAACTCTGGGTGTTTGTCATTTTGACCTGGTTTTGTAGCATACGCTTACAAGCTGTTTAATTTTGTAAAGATTAATTCTCTGTAAATTACTAGCATTTTTTTCTTGGCTGGTTCTTGCCAACATTGTTATGCTACAGCTAAACAAAGAACCAGAGATGAATCCTCTTTTTTATAGAAAATATAATAATGTAATATTTTATGCATGTCGTATTGCATTTCAGACTGACAATTGCATCAGCAGAGTAGGATTTCATTAATGTGACCCCCTAGGCCTCTTTTATTGTACTGCCCCCAAGACTACAGATCTTTGTGGCAACATAGTTCTGTACACATCAATAATATAGGCAAGTATACTGTCCATGTGGTTAGATGGTAATATCTGGTTACGTTTAAAATGTTTCTCTATGAAGAGATGTACAAATCAGGCTCTGTCCTATACATTTCAGTTTATGCCATTTTACCCAAAATCTGGGTGTAGAATTTGCTTAATTACAAAATAATTTAAGGTAGAACTGTGGCCAGGCTATGGATATTTAAAAATCTACATATCCCAAATAAGCAGTAGCTATGCTTTAACAAGCCATCACTAATCTCTTTAGATGGGGACACCGCAGAGGAATTCTTCCTCAAGAAAAGCAGTGATTTCCGTGAAGTTTGGCCTCAGATTTCTGCTTGTTTCCTTCTTCCTGTGCATTGATTGCTCTGTTTTTATCTAATTGATGATACATCTGGCAAGTCAGCCCAAATATGAGAGAGCAGAGTGAGATTCTGAAATGAAACTGTACTGTAAACTTTTAGGATTAATTTCTCCACAGTGCAACTACAGAGGCCAGTGACGGTTAAAATTTGTTAAAAATATGTAAATATTTGAATGCCCATAACCTCATCACAGTTCTGCTTTAAGCATATTTGGTGACTTCTGATAAAATATCCAACAGGAAGTGTCCTTGCGAATGTGCTTGGTTTAAAGGTTGCCTGTTAATATGATATAGCTAGTGGCCAAGTTGAAGCAAAGTATGTCTTTTCTACTAATAGAGAGTAAAACAGCAATATTTGTCATGTACCACTATCCAAACATGCTATGACATAAAGCTAAATACTGGCCATACTGTAATATTATCCACTGTTTATCTCCCCCCCCCCCCCCTCATTTTGTTGTTTTAATGCCAAAACTAAAACTTTTGTACCTCCTGTCACCACCTACTGTTACCCTGATGAAAAATACAGCATTGACAGATTAGTATATTCTGCACCTGTAGTTGAGCAAAGGACTTTTCAGCAGAAAAGTGTTAATTTAATGGTTGAGGTCGTTAGGTAATGTTAAGTGATGGGGGTAGAAAAGGGTCCTGAAGGACAGAGGGGGAGTTAAACAGAACCCATTTCTTTGCCCTGCCCTTAAGTGTTAGGGCTCTTTCACACGGGGCGGATCAGTCGTGAACACCCGCTTGAAGATGACAGGTCCATCGCTGCACACTGTGCAGCGACAGACCTGTCAGAGCGCCGCTCTCCCCTATGGGGGATCAGATGATGACGGACCGTAGTGTCCGTCGTCACCCGATCCGATCCGAAAACGGATGGAAAAGTAGGGTTTTCCTCTGTTACACTTTTCGGATCGGAGCGGGTCGGATGTCAGCGGACATGTCACCGCTGACATCTGACGCTCCATAGGGATACATGTATGTCCGTTTTTCATCCGAAAACGGAAGGATGAAAAACGGACATACGGATCCCTCGTGTGAAAGAGGCCTTAGGGTTGAGTTTTAGGGTCAGGTTAAAGTGGCCATAAAGTTAAAATGTTTTTTACTTTAATGCATTCCCTGCATTAAGATAAAAAACATCCCACTACTTTTTTTACACCCCATCCCTAAACACTTACCTGGCTATTGTCACCTCTCCATTGCTGTCCCAAGCTGCAGCAGCGCTGCTTTCTCTTCCTTGATTCATAGGATACACAGAGAGCATCAAGAGCCATTGGCTCCTGCTGCTGTCAGTCAAATTCTGTAAGGATAGAGCAGGGTGTGGCCAAGCCACACTCTGTATCTATGGACTCACGCAGCCCAGCTCAGGAGCACACCCACATGGGTGCCCCCATAGCACCCAGCTTGCTTTGGGGGCACTTGGAAGAAAAAGGAGCAGACAACACTGATGGAGGAATACCAAAGAAGTAGGGGACTGCACAGAGCAGGTAACTATAACATATTTTTTATTGTATAGTAATAAAAAATTAGCTTATAATATAATTGTCACTTTTGACTGTGTTGATGTTATCAGACTGCTACAGCCAGATGGAGGCAGTTCTTTGTGTTCTCTCTCAGTGAATAGACTACAACATTGTTACTCTTCTGCAAGTCACAAGGCTAGAGGCTGCAGCGGGTTGATTTGTAGCAAATGTTTGTAAACAAAAAGTCTTCAGTCCAGAAATGAGATACTGTCCCTGGAACATGCCTGAACAAATCAGATTCTGTCCTTCTGGAAAGTTAAAGTGGTGGTAAAGGCACAAGGTTTTCACCTTCATGCATTCTATACATGAAGGTAAAAAAAACCTTTTGTGTGCAGCAGCCCCCCTAATACTTACCTAAGCCCCCTCTCGATCCATTGATGTCTATGAGAGCCCTGTCTCTCTGAGGACTCACTCTCCTGATTGGCGTTTGGCAGCAGCAGGAGCCATTGGCTGTCGCTGCTGTCAATCACAGCCAGTGAGCCAATCAGGAGACAGAGGGGGCGGGGTCGAGTCACAGCTCCATGTATGAACGCACACACAGAGCAGCGGGTTGGGAGTGCACCTACTTGGGTGCCCCCACAGCAAGCTGCTTGCTGTGGGGGCACCCTGCAGGAGGGAGGGGCCAGGAGCGCCGGCGTGGGTCCATAAAAGAGGCGGATCTGGGCTGCTCTGTGCAAAACCATTGCACAGAGCACGTAAGGGTAACATGTATGTTATTTAAAAAACAAAACAAAAAAAACAAGGCTTTAATCTCCCTTAAAGTACATAAAGGCATTGTTGGTATGGGGCAATGAAAAAAGCATGCGATGCTGTGAATATTGCCAGCATCACTTTGCCCATTTTCCTGGTGGTAGGTAGCGATTGTTAATACCATCGTAGATTTAATGCTAAAATCTTCATTTCTGGAGCTTCAGATGTTCTGCGAATTCTTGAAACAGTGGGGTCCTCTATAGTAGTGAATAGGTTATACCATATTTATAATAAGGGGTCCTAATTTGTCATTGACAATTGGGAAATTCAGAAGGGAATTGAATAATAATCTATCCAGCAATTGTGCGTGTGGCAAATACACCTTATAATTTTGGTGATCATTTAACATTCAGACATGTGAAATTAGTGACAAACTGGTCATTTGCCATCTAATAAACATGCTCCTATGTCTAGCCTTAATAGCACACCTCTTATCATATACTGGCACAGGCTCAAATTGAATACATAGCAAAGTACACTAAATTGTTCATGCTAGATTGATGTTCTGTTTATTTCTAGGGAGAGTTTAGAAAGTGTTTTGCTTATCAGTAAATATAATGTATACACTGGATGATAACAGGTAATTGATGTGTGAAAGCTTTGCTTTCCTCTGAGGTATGAGCCGCAGCCAGCTTAATTTCCATGATGTAATCTGCCCTTCCAGGATATAATTACCTGATTTACTTGATTACCTTCTGGGATTTTTTTTTTTATTTCTATGTTCACCTCCACTCCCAAATTGACTTTAAGTTGTTCATACCATTTCACTGATAATTTCATCAACAGTTTGCTAATGCTCTTGAAGCTTTTAGTTCATAGTGAGTGTGAAGGTTAGATGGAACATGATTTCGTACTGCTACTCATACTGTTCTCACGCACATTCATTTGAGTGTGGGTAACAGTGGCCATAAGGCCTTATGCACATTGGATGTTCTAAAACAGCCAGTAGCTTTAGCTGTAGACTGTCGCATTAA
Organism: Aquarana catesbeiana; assembly: GCF_042186555.1. Lineage (NCBI taxonomy): Eukaryota > Metazoa > Chordata > Amphibia > Anura > Ranidae > Aquarana > Aquarana catesbeiana. The sequence continues at coordinate 270,105,766 of NC_133324.1, forward strand.
AAACACGAGTTTTGCTTTTGCATTAGCGTTTTTTAGCAAAACTATACTTCCACAAAAAGCGTATTGCTCAAACACTTATAAACGCAGAATAGCCGCATTTTTAACCTTTTTTTTTTTTTTTTTGAGTTAGACCCCTTTCACACTGAAGTGTTTTTCAAGCGCTAAAGGGCTAAAAATAGCGCCTGTAAAGGGCCTGAAAAACGTCTCCCCTGCCACCCCAATGTGAAAGCCCAAGCAGGTTTCTCGCATCGCACAAGTGTGAACTGGGCCTAAGAGCGATTTTACAGCTGAAAAACTCCTCTTCAAAACCACTAGTCCTAGCCTGAAAACGTCTCGGTCAAAAAAACACTGCTAAAAGCCTATGTGTGCATGGACACATAGATAACAGGGAGTTTACTGGCTGCAGAAAAAAACACCTGAAGCCAAAAACAGCAGCTGTAAAAATACCCAGTGTACATGAGGCCTATGGAGGATTAACCACAGGAACTTGGAATTTAGATCTAGGAGTGTGTGTTGAGTGGCAACATCTTAAAGATAACCATTAGACAGGCTTGCCTACTTTGCTGTTTCTCTGGTGGCAGCCTTCTTGGTAGAGGAGTAATGTTTTGCTTCCTGAGGACCCACCTGCCCACTCAAAGACTGATGGGGTAATGATCAAGAAGCAGCTGGAAAGGTGGAAAAAGCACAGATACATAGAATAAATGAAGCATGAGCAGAAAGGTCTTCAGGTTTTTCTCTCCAGCAGGTCTTCAGAAGAGAAATCACCAAATCTCAGGAGAAAAACAGTTAATAAAGGCAGGAGAGTGGGTGGCATATGCTCTAGATGACCTCAAACTGCAGATATGATGCTTTTAAGCCATAGAAACAGATGTGCCTAGATATAGAGGTTGATTTACTAAAGGCAAATAGACTGTTCACTTTTCAAGGAAATTTTCCACGAAACTTAGTGAATGAGGTGAAGCTCTGCTGATGGCCATCATCTTGTTATGTGCAAGCAAAAACTCAGTTTTTATGTTCCTTGCATGTGTTTGGGTATTTGCAAAGTGAAATTTCACCACATTCACAAATCTCTGGGGAAAATACATTTGCAAAGTGAAAAGACTGTTTGCTTTTTATTATTTAGTAAATCAACCTTATAGTCTCATGTGACTGCTATATTTCAGGAGGAATCCATGACCACTTAAGATGTTTCCTATAAAATGGCAAATCTACACGTTTTATGTATATTCTGACTTTATTCTTTGTTGTTGCACTTCTATTTTTATTTAGTCATTAGTATTTCGTATTGTCTCCCTCCAGCTTATCTTTCCTCATTACTGTTCTGCAGTGTATCGTTGTGTGGCAGCAACCACCTTGTCAGAACCTCCAGCAAGGAGTACAGTGAGCAGTACAGTAGTGATATTACTAAGCCCTGATTCACATATACCGTATATACTCGAGTATAAGCCGACCCAAATATAAGTCAAGGCACCTAATTTTACCACAAAAAACTGGGAAAACTTATTGACTCGAGTATAAGCCTAGGGTGAGAAATGCGCAGCTACTGTCAGTGGAAAAGAGGGTCAACAATGCCCATTTGCAGCCTCACTGTGCCCATTTGCATGCCTCAGTGTGCCTATTTGCAGCCATAGTTCCCCTGAACTTCAAACTCGATAGTTAAGGGTTCCTAGATGCCCCCTAGCTGCAGCCAAAATTTGGGGTCTCTGGACCCAAAGGGTCCCAAAATGACATTGCTGCAGATGGACACAGTTGACTGACTTTGAGACCCTATATCAAAGGAAAATGTCAAGCACCTTTCTGCAGCAGAGAGTGAAGTTTTGGGGCCTCGTATCTCAGGGCTAGGAACCCTAGCTTTGGATATGTTGTAGTGCTAGTTCCACTGGGTTTGCACACCAAATTTGGGGTTCCTAGCACCAAGTGGCCCCGAGATACAGGGCCCCAATGTCGGTTCGGAAAATGTCATTCTCTGCTGCAGAAAAGTGCTTGACTCGAGTATAAGCCAAGAGGGGCATTTTCAGCACAAAAAAATGTGCTGAAAAACTCGGCTTATACTTAAGTATATACGGTATTCAAAATGGATGCGTTTTGAACAGCATCCGATTCACATGACATGTGAACCAAATCCGCTTTGTGTTTTTAGTCCTGTACAATTTTCATTCTGGTTCAGGTGCAATTTCAAGTGTCATACACTTTAAAAATTTTCACCTGAATTGCACCTGAACCAGTGAACGAAACCACACTAAACTCCTTTGAAAAATCACACTGAAAACAGTCCCACACATATATTGATAACGTTTTTCATTCGGCCTGCAGACTACACAAAAAAGAAAATCAAATAGATTCCTCCATCCATGCTATACTGTGCGGATGGACGAATGCTGCAGTTATTGTATTCTGACAATTGCCAGCAACCACCATCTGATTTGGATGCAGACACAGCTCAGCTGACAATTTTCTACACAGCTCCTTTGATTTTTTTCAATTTAAGGATGTCTGGCAGGAGGGTGTTGACAGGGACATCCACATAGGTCACTTATCAGGAAGGTCACTGCTATTTTTCAGGAGGAATTTAGGAAAAGGTACTTTTTAGGTTATTGCTTTATGCACAGTTAACATTTCTAAATGTTCTGTAGTACATGGCAGATTTTCATTTTTGAATTCAAGTCAATTCTAAGTATATCCATGATCACTTTTTATGAAATCTTTTTTTAAAAAAAAAATTGTCTGCTAGCAGTCATCTTGCTGCTTTGCACTAAACGTGTCTCCAGCAGATTAAGTGATGCAAAAATATTTTTTTTTCTATAAATTTACAAATGCATTAAAAAACCAACAGGATAGCATGAATTCATTAGCATGCTTTATAATGCAAATTCAAATGGAGTCTAGTAAAAGCAAGTTCCACTTTGCACTACAAGTGCACTTGGAAGTGCAGTCGCTGTGGATCTGAGGGAGACATGCAAGGAAAATAAAAACAGTATTTTTGCTTGTACATGATTGGATGATAAAATAAGCAGAGCTTCCCCTCATTTCAGATCTACCCCTCAGATCTACAGCGACTGCATTTCAAAGTGCGCTAAAGTGGATTGCCTTTAGTAAAACAACCCCCTAGTGTTGTCACATGGAGATAGACGTTTTTATCCATAATGGTGGTACCAGATATTTTACTTTGCAGCTGGGGCCCGATTTAAGTAGCAAGGAAAGATGAGTATATTTACGTTGTCAAGGTTCCTCTAAATGCTGTGTTGTATGTGTTTGCTGTATTCCAGGCTTAGATCCCAACTCTTATTGATTTTCTCATCAGATGGTCTGCAGTTGGCAGATCACACATATTACACAATCTATTCAATCTCCTTTTGATTTACCAACAGTTGTGTAGTTCAAGGGCCTACCTGATGGGTTAGAAACTGAATGGTAAGTTTTGGTAGGCCTTCACACTTCATAGCTGTTGGTAAATCTTAAATAGATTGCACAGAGGTTGTATAATGAGATTTTAGCAGATTTAGCCAACTGAGAATCTTAAGCTGCAGGGCATGTTTGCACTAGTAACCCAAGCCAAGTCAAACACTGACCACCAGCCAGTCCCTTTTCCTTAGCCCCTGAATCCAGTGAAAATGGAAAGAAAATTTGTGCAGAAAAAATATTGTTTATAGCTGTTCCACTATAGATCATATTTAACCCCGAGTGGGGTTTTTCTTGCATGTTTGAATTTTTGGTATAGAAGCATTATAATATATTCTAATGTTCTGTTCTCTGCATGTATAGACGGGCATATGTGTACAGGACATCAGGAATGGTTCCTGGAAGGCAGATACATATCAGAAATGTCAAAACTCAACTGAAGACCTTTCATGTTCTCTAATATAACAAAAAATGGCAGCTGCTCAATCATTCTATAACTTACAGATGGGGTGCACATTAATGGATTGTTCAAGAAATGTGTAACTAACAGGAAACAGCAGAACTAAGCAGGTTGCTCCCCATAACTAAAATTGTCTGAAACAGGATTGCCTGTTTTCCCTAGAAATCAAACACTGGGGTTGATTTACTAAAACTGGATAGTTCTCAATTTAGTGCAGCTCTGCATAGAAACCAATCAGCTTCCAGGTTTTATTGTCAAAACTTAATCGAACAAGCTCAAGTTAGAAGCTGATTGGCTACCATGCACAACTGCACCAGAATTTGCACTCTCTGGTTTTATTAAATCAACCCCATTGTCTTCCTTTCATTCACTTTAAGTTTGAAAAAAGAAAATGTCATTGGCTGCTGCTGATTTCTCTTATAATAGTCTTTTGTTTAGGTACTATTAGTAACTGGACATTGAATCCCCTGTGACTCTTGGTGATTTTACATATAAAAAAAAAAGAAAAAAAAAGGTGCTTAGAGCCAGTAAAGCAGGTAACACTGCACTGCACTTGAACGAACTATTGTAAAAATCAATGGTTTCGTTTGTCCATTATAAGCTAACAGAACTGAGCAAGCAGCAGAATGTAATGATACATCCCAACCCCCGAAACAGTAGGTGTTACACTGGTATAGCCCTAATGTCTGAGCACAGGTCTGCACAGTCTCTCTTGGGCAAAGCTTGTTAGAGAGAGAGCTCTGCAGTGCTCCTCGTTGCACTCATCATAATGGTCTACTGCTGTGTTCCAAGGGATGCTCTGCACAATTACATGTCATTGAGATTCAGTGTGGGCAGCTCCAAATGGTTTGAATTTTTATAGAGCAGAAAGGTAGTTTTGATATCAATTCAGACATAGAATCTGTAAGGTGACCTCTGAAATGAGACTGGCAAATCTCCCGGTATCTCATAAAGTTCTGAAGGGAGGCAGACACATGCACCATAAGATGAAAATAATTGCTGGATCTTAGCTAGAGGAAATCTTTTTGTATCAATCCATCATGTATCAAAACGCCAACTGTTCCTTCAGTTTGTTGGAGATCTTTTTATGGAAGAGATGTAATACATGACAAAGGTTTAAACGCTCATATGGTAGATTTGTTTCTGAAGAGCTAATGTAGGTTAGCTTGACTTTACCTAGAGTATTTAGAGTTTGTCACAAAAAGTTGAGAATTGGGGACAGTGGCTTTTTTTTCTTCTTTTTTTTTCTTCTTTTTTAACATTAAAGGGGTTGTAAACCCTTGTGTTTTTTTTCACCTTAATGCATCCTATACATTAAGGTGAAAAAACTCCTGACAATGACCGGCCTCCTAGCCCCCCCCGTTTTACTCACCTGACCCTCCTTTGTGGAGACGCGCTGGACCTTTCTGCCCAGGGTTCTCGGCTCTTGATTGGATAGATTGATAGCAGCACAGCCATTGGCTCCCGCTGCTGTCAATCAAATCCAATATGGCAGGGCTGAGTCCTACATTCTACGTTTATGGACTCGGGAGCGCGTCCGCAAGGTAAACCCCCCCGGGAGAGCGCTTTTCCTAGAGGGTTATACGATGCAGGGAGGAGCTGATAGCGCCACCGGGGGTCCTCAGAGGAGGATGATCGGGGCCACACTGTGCAAAATGAACTGCACAGTGGAGGTAAGTATGATATGTTTGTTATTTAAAAAAAAAAAAAAAGAAGCTTTACAATCACTTTAAGGTAATTGGTAGTAAAAAGGTGTGGCGCTGATTCGTATAGCAACTTACAAAATAACAATGGGTGTAATCACTTCTCATAAAGCTTGCAATAATCAAATAAACAAACAAAAATATGATAAATGAAGTGATAATAATCAATAACTAAAATAAGGAAAAGGAAGTCCAATCACTGTGATGCAAAAGAAAAAATATGTTGTCCTTCAAGTGATACTCCACCACAAAACGTGAGAAATGCAAACTCACCGGAGCTAAAAATTATAAAAATACCTTGGAGCAATGGTGGGTTTCTTGCAACCAACAGCATAGATGAAGAGGGTCCCCTTTATCTTTGGTAATAACCTGGCAATATAGCTTGGAGAAAACATATAAAGGATCATAGCGAAACAAGCTTTTCAAAAATAAATACAGGTAGGTAAGTGAATCACAGTGATTGGATTGTTTGTTTGATTATTGCAAGCCTTATGAGAAGTGATTACACACATTGTTATTTTGTAGTTGTTATATGAGTCAGCGCCACACCTTTTTAATACCAATTTAATTTTGAGTGATTTATTCACCTTTAAAGGGGCAGCTTCACTCAACATCATTCACTAATTCCCTGGCGCCATTTCTTGTCACTTTAAACACATATTAAAAACATTAAGGTGGTTATTAACCTCAGAGACGAAATATGAACAAAACATAACCGTCTATAGCATGTACTTGTCCCAATTATTAACTCTGGGTGTCACTTCTGTCTGCTGCTTCGTTCCTCTGCTGTCAGCATGAATCATTTCTGACAAGTTTTCCTGACACCAAGAGAAAAATGGTGACGGGAGGGACCTTAAGCAGATTGGCAGCATCTGCTCTGTTCCAGTGTGCTGCGTGAAGGGAATGTGTGTCTCTTCCCTCCAATCAGCTCTCAGACCTCTTCTCACTGAGCTCTGCAGAGTGTAACCTCAGCTTTCCACTTTCTTTTTCTGACAACTCAGACAAGCTTTATAAATTCTGAATGTTGAACCTCTTTAGAGAAGACTGCAGATAAACAGGTGCAACTTTTGTAGGAGGATTTGTTTAGTCTCTGTGTATCACCTGAGGCCAGTCACTTCACTGGGTATATATAAGGGCTCTTTCAGACGGATGGACCTGCCTGCTCAGAGAGGGTAGGCAGGTAGATTAAAGGTCTGTGTCCGCTCCGCTTATGCAGAGCCGACACGGGCACAGCCTGCTTTCCTCTATGGGCAGTCGAATGGAAATGGACCACCTGTCTGTTTACATTCAACTGTCATCCGATTCACCAGACAGATGGAAAACAGATCTCCCATCCTTCTGTTTTTGGCGGATCGGATGGATGTAGGCGAGTATAAGCGGACACATGTCTCTTTACACTCGCCGCTCCATAGAGGGCAATGGATGGTCCCAACGGGTGCGCCAAAAAAAGCTGACAGGCAGACCCGATCGGTCTACTCATGTGAAAGGGGCCGAAGGGTTTACAACCACTTTAAGTAAATGACATACTGGTTTAATTAATCAGAGAATTCAGACAAGTGGTTTCCTTATTTGCCTTTAATGATGGCTTCTGATCCCCTTTCCCTGCCATTGTCTCATCAATCTCTGTGTCTTCTTGTGCTAGAATGTTTTGTAAACAATTTGTGGAGCAAGATGGATGTCACTGTGATACTCCACAGAAGCCTTTCCATCTGGAAACGCCGTGCTGCTGTCTGGGTATTATGTGCAGTCATGTCAGCGGTGAAGTGCTGGGGAGAAGATGACAGCACCTGGTGTGAATTGTGTGTGAGATGACAATATGACAGACAAGGGTGAAATGTGGAGAACGAACAAAGCTCTGAGCTTTATTTTTTCCCGGATCCTCTGTTAAATCTGGGTTATTTTTTTACACCTGTGCCAGATTCTGTTATCAATTTACATATCCCATAAACCAATGCAAATGCATAATCTGTGTTGACAAGACAGCCTTTCTACAAAACATCAAAAACTCAGTCCTTCATTCCATATACACACATAGTGTACCTTCTGAACCCGTAACTTTACACCTTTTCCTTACAGTGGCAATATAAAAGCGTTGGTCTCTCTGGATACAAAGCAAAAAAATATCTCTTCCCATGATTGCTTAAATCGGTGCACTGCAGGGAACCACTTTAGTATTTTACCCAACTCAGATAACAGATGGAACACTTTCATTGCTTTTTATTTACTTCATGTACAAATGCAAAGTGATTTTTAAATATAATTGGAAATGTCTTTTTTTTTTTTTTTTTGTCTATTTTTTTACTTAATACTTCTGACAACTAACCCTTACACAGCCTATTCATTGCCAGTTATACTAAAAATCGAGAGACCTCTTTAAAGCAGCCCATACACAAAGAAAATGTATTTTCCGCAACCACGGGCTGCAGAAAAGAAATTTAATTTCCCCATCAAAACAGAGTACTGACAGGGGAATCCCTCCCACCGAGCCGTCCCCACCGGGAGAAGACAGTGATTATTGCTAGTGTCTATACTACCCGCTAGCGATAATTGCATGCAAAATCTGGCAGGTTGGTTGTACTCAAGTTGATCGTTCGACTTGGTACATTCAGCCAGCCCATACATAGTTCGAGTCCCAGCTGGTTCCTGCTGAACCGGCCATGATTAGAACCATCTGTGGCTGGCCTAAGACTCGGTTCACACTGCCGTAACCTATGGTGAGACTGCCAGGAGACTTCCAGGTGACTTGAGTACTACTTTGGGGCACAAGTCTGATAGTTGTTGCCTTGAAGTAGTACAGGAACCTTTTCTACAGTCAGAGCGACTTCAGTAGTGCTAATTAAAACCGCTCTCATTGACTAACATGGGATTTCACATGTCACGCAACTTTGGGTCTCACAATGATAACCATACGTATATGTGCGACTTCAAGTCGTACCGACTTCAATGTAATCCCTGTACTACTTTGGTCCGACTTTCATGCAAATTGAGGTCCATAGGCCTCAAGTTTACACAGGCATTCCCTGAAATCGCATCAAAATCACGCGACTTTTAAGTCGCGCTAGTGTGAAAAGGGCCTTAACAGGAACTTTCACAACTCCTGGTTAGGCAAGAGGACATTGTGAAACACTGGGATTGTGTGCATACACGTTCAACCATTCACCAGTGCCTAAGCTCAGCTATGGATTAAGGCTCCATTCACACTAGCGCGTTTTTTGATGCATTTTGCATTTTGCAGAAATGCACGGGAATTTTTTAACATGGGTTCCTATGGAACATGTTCACATCAATGCTTTTTTGTTTCTCTGCATTTTTGGAAAGGGTCGGGGACTTTTTTTCATGCAAAAAGCAGCGTTTTGCATGTAATGGATTTCAATGGACAAGCATCAAAAACGCAAGTGCACCGTTTTTGCAGCGTTTTTGATGCGTTTTTGCCGTTTTTTTTTTTTTGTTTTTTTTTTAATTTTTTTTTTTAGACTGTAAAAAAAAACTGTAAAAAAAAAAAAAAAAAAACGCAAATCGCGGCAAAAACGCTGCTCAAAAACGTGGCAAGCATGAAAAAAAACCCTCCAAAAACGCTCAAAAGCAACATGCATAGGTGTGAATCGAGCCTTAAGTAGTATTAAACCCAAAACCAAAGATGTAATATATTGCAGCTTACCAGTCATTAGATGTGCTGCCTGCATTGTATTATTTTATTATTTTTTTCCCCTCTGTTTTCCCCTGGTGATCTGGCCAGTAAGACATTTTCTATATTAAAAAACATTGTCATTCTGGAGGGAGGGGAGTGTTGGATGTACTAACAGATTTAGGTATACTAACTGATTAAAGCTGAACTCCAGCTAATACTTTATAAGCCGTTGCAGCAAGCAGTTTTTTCCTTAAAGGTTTTTCCATAAATAAAAGATGATAATTGTAAGTACCCCTGTCAGTTTTAAATGGTTTGTATCATCTCCATAACTGCAAGAGAGCTTGTTCTTTTAAAAACAACAGACTTAGGCCTCATGCACACTGGACGTTTTTACAGCTGCTGTTCTTGGCTTTGAGTATTTTTTTTATGCAGCCAGGAAACTCTCCAGCATGTTATCCTATGTGTCCATGCACACAGGCTGTTAACAGTGTTTTTTGGCAGAGGTGTTTACTGGCTGGAAAAAAACGCCAGAACTAATGGGTTTTAAAATGAGGTTTTCATCTGTAAAAACGCTCTAACTCTAATAAAAGCTTAAAAACGTAACTATCCGTCGTTTATCAGCATTTCTGAGCCATAAGCTTTTATGGGAGTATAGTTTTGCTAAAAAAAAAAGCTAAAAAACGCTACAGCTGAAAAACGCTACTGCAAAAATACTGAAAAGCTAATTCTACAGCTACAGCTTTCTACTGCCAACGCTACTGGCATTTTTAGAGAGTCCAGTGTGCATGAGGCCTTACTGTCCAGATGAAAATAGAACAAAGAATCCCTAAAGCAAACAAATGCAGCCTTCACATCTAGGAATTAGTAAGCTGCAGTATTAAAAATGTTTGTTTTTGGGTTTACGACTGCTTTAAATCATCAAGCTATAAAGGGTACAGCTTTGCATATTTGTTCTTTGGTAAATGCTTTAACAAATAAACGATCCTTTGGGTGCTTCATAATCAAAATTTTGCTGGAACATCATATAATGACCTCTAAATTCAATGCTATATTTCTAAGAGAGGTTGCAGCAGGAATTTCCAACCAATTTTAATCTCCCAAAGTTGGCCATTTCTGAGTATTAAAGCTGAATTGCATGAACTGATTTTGCATACTTACATCCACGGTCCAGCTTTACCAATGTATGCCATATCTGTAGAAGCAGAGAATCACTGTTACAAGAGTCATCACTGCTTTTTTTCAGAACATGTAAATGCAAGAAATTCAGTAATTGGATGCAGGGGATAGGTGGATGGTGACATCTCAGTCTCCACCTTGTCCAATCAAAGAACAGTTTGCATTCACTGAAAGAGTGTTTACCGAATGGTGCCCATGTCAAACGGGCAACCTCCTGTATTCACTAAGCCGCAGGGCAGCTGCTGGGCATGGAATCCAAAAGCCAGCGGCAGTCACTGTAGTAGCGGAGCCTAGCCGATTTTCCAGCTTTCATGGGGATCGGCCAGATATGGCACATGCAGAGTTACACTGGTCTAAGCTAAACCAATGTAACTATGCAAAATAGCCATAGCTGGAATTCAGCTTTAAAGCATAAGTTCACCTTTCATGACATGTTGCACCCATATCCGGAGTCCCCCGCTGTCATAATATAATAACACAGCACGGGGGATTCCTCTATCCACCTCGCTTGTGTGGATGAATCCATTCATTTTCTTTTGATCATACCACTGGCTGATGGCAAAAACTGACCCATGTATGCCCAGGTTAATTAGCTCCTCAGTTTTGTTAATTGTTTTGTTCTGTAGTAGCTAAAGGTCATGCCAAATTGCCTCTTTCTTACTGCTGAAACGTTTCTCATTGCAAGCTATAAAATCCCTTCCAGAGTGTGGTTGGATATTAGAAAGACATGATTTGGCAGGTTTGAGCAGTGCGTCCATTTTCTTCTTCTTTTGCACACTGTTTATCCTTCCTAAGATCTGCCTCTGCAGTTTAGTCACTGAAATATTTCCATATTTCCAGGCTCACTAAATTACCAAGCTTAAGCTTGCAAGTCCTCTTTCTTCTGTTTTATGTCTTTATTCTTAAAAGCTTGTAAGTCAGTGATCTGCTGATTGGGCCAGAAAAGGGTCACCTATTATGAAATCAGCTTGCCACGGACATGAGCATGTGAAGTGCTTCAGCCATTGACCTTGGTCCACCTCAATATTTCCACTGAGAGGTACTGACAGTTCACGCACAGTGCAGCCAACTGTACTGCCTAATAAGGTTGTATAATTTTGATATAACAGCCTAGCTCTGTTGCACTGTTAAAGGTTTAAAATATTAATGCTTATTAATGGTGTCATTCAGCCACTTTATATGATTAGTTTTAAGCCTCTCTTGGGCCAAAAAGAAGGGGAATTTTTAATGAAATGTTCCCTGCACATCTGACCTGCTATATTACTGCATGAATGCCATTTTTATGAGGCAGGTTTATAGCATTCATTACTCTGCTCTTTGAGCCACTTCATGGCTGCTGTAATTTTTAAAGAAGAGATAAAAATAAGTCAGTTCATTCCTTGCAGCCAAGACACTCTCTGCATTCTGGCTTTGACCTTTAAGCTGTCATGCACGGATTAATCACATTTCTTGTGAAGATTGTCTTAGGCTTAATACGCGCTGTGCAGTGATTAGATGACTCGCCTTACCCGCCTTGTGTTAAGGAGGTTTGTCAGTGCTGACAGAAACCATGTTTTCAACTGCCTCCGCCTCTCTGCCCTTTGACACACAGTTATCTGCTGTTTGTGACGGTTGAAAATCACCCTTAAAGTAAAACATCAAGCAATTACACATATCGTCTGCATTTTGCTGTTCGCTCGCAATGTAGAGTATAACATGTATTTAAATATAATAAATATTGAGCTCTTAAATTTGTGGGTAAAAGCTTTGGGCCTCTTTGGGCAAAATGTATCATTTCAGGATCTTGGTTACATACCCATTTTATTTTTGTGAACAGCTCAGCAGCCCTTTCCCCAATTAAATCAATGCCACATACCTATCTGATGGCTGACTAAGGGAACAGTGGCTTAAAGAGACAATGTCATCTTCCCAATGCAGGGCAAAGTGATGGTGTCTCTAGAAAGGGTATTTTCTGACCCTATATGCTTACCTTATCTTTGATCACTTGTAGTTCCTTGCTCCTTCACAGGCCCATGGCACTATCTGACATTTCCAGATATGGAGGAGCATGTGACCTGCTCCACTGTGAAAGTATCCAGGCCTAGCAGACAGTTGCTGAGCTCTAGTGCCGTCACATGACTGTGGAAGTCACCAAGCACTGACTTCAGAGGAGCTGTTAGGGAGCAGAGTTAAAAGTATGGGGGTCTCTAATAGCCTGTGACTGGATAATGGAGTAGCAACACATTGATGATGTATTTTCTCTGCTCGCCACTCGCCATGTTCAAAAGCAATCACTGTGATTGGGATCACTGTACTAACACAAGCGATGTTAGTGTGGTAAACTTCCCCGCTGTGCCAGAACACACTAATCAGCGCTCACAGACCAGATCAGATGCAGGTCGGATGTTGAAGTCTGGCTTCTTTAGAACAGACAGCTGTACACATGGGCTGAAAGTCAGCCGGTTCCTGCTGATTTTCAGCCCATGTGTACAAGGCTTAAGACAAGGGAGTTGCAGTAGTCATGGAGAGAAATACCAAGGGAGTGAATAAGTAGCTTGGTGGTTTCATTAGTTAAAAAATTTTAGAGATGTTACAGAGATGAAGCCTACAGGCTTGACAGTGATTGGATTTGGGAATAAAAGAACAGGTCAGAGTTTAGTATTACACCTAATACCCTGATGTGAGGGAAGGGACTGATGGTTGTATTATTAATCTTTATGGAAAATCAGAGAGGGCACGGGGGGGCAATATTACAAGTTTGGTTTTAGAAACATTTAGTTTGAGGAAGTGGTGTGACAACCATGTTAATGTTATTTAGTAAGTTAGTAATGCGAGAGGAGACTGAAGAAGTGAGTTGAGGAGTAGAGAGATTGATTTGGGTGTCCTTGGTGTAGAGATGGTACTAAAAAATGTGGGAGGTTTTCAAGTGAGGAGATATAGCTAGAGAAGAGAAGTGGTCCAAGAACAGAGCCTTGGGGGGACCCCTACAGAAAGAGAAAATTCAGAGGAGGAGTGAGAGTTGTAGGTGACACTGAAGGAGCGCTGTGATAGGAGGAGAACCAGAAAAGAGCAGAATCTTGGAGGCGTGGATGGTCAACAGTATTAAGGTCTAGTATTCAAGATATTGAGTAGGGGTGGTTGCTTTTAGTAGATTATTAGTGACTGTGGAGTGCTGCAAGCAAAAGCCAAGACTGTAAGGGTTTAAGAAGGTTGTTTTCAATGAGGTAGGAATTCAGACGGTTGCAGACAAAGCTGTCTAAAGCATTCAGGTTGGTGGGGGTGCTTTTTAAGTATTGGGGTGATCTGTGCATGCTTTAGAAATGAGGGGAAGTTGACAGTAGAGATTGAGATTGAAGAAGCGAGTGAGAGAGAATAGAAGAAGGTGACCATAGTAGCTGCAAGGGAACAGGATCCAGGGGAAAACTGGTTAGGTGGGCATCTGAAAAAAAATTGGTAACCTCTTCAGTAGTAGCCAGGTCAGAAGAGGAAAGTATTGAATGTACTGCTATACAGGGTATGTTAAGTAGGGAAGATATCTGTACACTGGAGATGTCCTTGCAGATTATATCAATCTTGTTTCTGAAGTGACTGGCAATCTCTTGGGCGTGAGTGAGTCAGTGGGTGGAGGTGGTAAAGGACAAGGTATAGAGTTAATGGTAGAGAATAACCGACGAGGACTGGATGATAAGGTATTAATAAAAGTGACAAAGTAGGTTTGTTTGGTAGCATGGATGCAGGATTTGTATTTCAGGAGGGCATTAATTACATTATATGAGTATTGTTAGTAAATATCACCACCATTGTAACAGAATATAAATCACAAACTCTAAGTGACTGGGGACCTCCAATGTAGATATATTTTTACAATTCTTGTTTTACTTATTATGAGATTTTGATGTTTGTAAGAATAAACAGAAGAAGCCTGTATGTTACAGTTAAACATTAGTCTAGTTCCTTATAACTACAGTGATTTCCCTTTTTAGTGAAATAGTGGGCACTGTCTATTTGCATGTTGCAGAGACCATTAGGTGAAAAGCAGGACATACCCTGAGGCCTTAAGACTTTTGACATTTCATGACTCGTTGATCAGGAAAAGCAAATAAAGTGGAAAAATAAGGAAATGCCAGTTTAAAGCCCCTAGCTGTTCCAGATTCTATTTGACATGGTTTGTTAACCAGGGAAATGCTGTTTAGGATGTAATTCCAAACTTGTTAAAATAAAAATGTATGAAATACAATTGTAAATACATTGCTTTGTATTTAAAAATGTATGTAAACATGGACTGGTTTGCTTAATGCAAGGACAACTGATGGGCAATGATGAAACAACCACATGTTTCACTTCATTGACTTAAAGTGGTTGTAAAGGCTCAAGGTTTCTTACCTCCATGCAATCGATACATGTGTGCAACAGCCCCCCTAATACTTACCTGAGCTTTTTCAATCCAGCGATGTGCACAACAGCCTCGGCTCTCCGGGGACATTGACTGAGGCAGCAGTCAATCAGTCAACAGTCGATCACAGCCAGCGAGCCAATGAGGAGAGAGAGGAGGTGGGGCAGAGCTGTGGCTCTGCTCGGGTGCCCCCACAACAAGCATCTTGCTGTGGGGGCACTTAGCAGGAGGGAGGGGCCAGGAGCATTGCCAATGGACCAAAAAAGAGGAGGATATGGGCTGCTCTGAGCATTACCACTGTACAGAGCAGGTGAGTATGACCTTTTTTCTGGTTTTTTTTTTTGTTTTGTTTTTTAAACAAGTCTTTTAATCTCACTTTAACTTGTATCTGCTAGATTATGATCAATGTGCAGTACTGATACTTTTGCATGGTTATTTAACCTTAACAAGTTGCATCACCAAAATACAGTGTTTAATACATTGTTCACTTTTTATACTATGCAAACAACAAACTGATTTAAATAACAAAATTCTTGTTTAATTATCCCTATTATATTCATGTAATATAGCTAGAGAGTCAGGTAAGGCCTAAGAACACATCGTTCCTCATTATTCTAAAATGAATGCAACCAGTTGCCCAGTTTCTGAACAGATTATATGCAAATGGCATAATACAGAGTCAACCCATGCTTTTTTTTCCCCCATTATCTTGAAGGTACATTACAGCTTATTCTGTGTTAAACAATACAGAAGTGTCAAAACTACAGTTTTTAGCCATTAGGAACGACATGCTAAGGATCCAGTTGTTCCACCATTAGTAGTCTTGATTCACTTTACCTTTTCTGTTGGAAGCCTTTTAAAGTTATAAATTGCTCACGTGGACCTGTAATGCTGGTTTCATAATTGTTTGTGAGTCATAATATGATGATCAGTGGGTTTATATAACTTATACCTCAAGTATAGAGTCAAAATAGGCACTGTTTCTTCAAAACTTCAAAGGCTAAGTTCCCTTTTTACTTAAAAATATTTTGTTTTTGTTTTTTTTTTTGTTTTTTTACAGGAGCCTGCAAAGTATTGCACCTGTGATCAGCAGATCACGGGTGCAATTTCAGGCTCCCTCCAGCTTTCAGCCCATACCTCTGTACGGGCTGTCAGCTTTTAAGCTAATTATCACTCTCCTGGGCCATTCAAATGACAAGTCCATCTGCCACGGTGGCAGATAAAACTTGTAGTTTTCTCAGTCTCAGATTCCTCTGAATGAATGATGTGGTTGGGATGGTCTGGAGCATGTTACACCCTAAATATGGGTTTAAGTATAACATGCTCCAGAATGTGAACTTATCCTTTAAAGAGAAATGTGAACACTGTAGGGGGGTCCAGTGAAGTGAAAATCAAGAGGAAATTGATCTCTGCATTGGCTACAACTTTGAGTACACAAAATTGTGCATTGCACTTGATGAACACAACCAGTTGCATGAATGCTAGATTAGAAGTTGGTTAAGCAAACATTATTCTGTCAATGTGTACTCACAGCTGTGTGGCTTGAAAGAGCCATGTTTTTATTGATAGGCTGAGCACTGGGCTAGGTGGTAAGAGTAAGGGTCTATTCACACAGTGTGGTGTGCTGTCAAAAATGCAGCAACAGGTTTTTGATCTGTTGTGCATTATGCAACCCATTCAAACGAATGAGCTGCCCCGATGCAAAGTACATTTATGCACTATTTTCCACATCTTGTGGTGAGACTCTAGATATAATTGTCTTCAAGTGTAGCACCCAACATTGCCAAAGGGATGCAGATAATCAGTGGATATAATGCTGCCGAATTTGGTGAAAGATTGAAGACATGTAACACAAGACTGCAGGCGTGCCACAGGAGATGGTCAGAGACTGCCAACATTCCATTGGAGTTGTTGGGAGACATGCTTCAAAAGACTGTCAGAGGCTGGTGATATGTTACATGAGACTGCTAGAGATCACTGGTTTACAGCTTCTTTATTAAAACTATGCAATACTTTCCCGTTTGTGCTCCTTGAAGCCTCCTTACAAATTACGGTACTTGTGCCACATTTGATATTTCTTTTAAGCAAGATCTATTATGAGAGATCAGGGAAAAAAAATGTTAAAGGAGAAAAGGAGTGGACATCTCAAAAAAAGATAATTTAACCACTAGTAGCCAGAGTAAAGAATATTTTTACATCACTGGATTGAGTAAGGACCAAAACACAGAATACTGTCCCCAAGGACCACACAATCTGTGCCAAATGCGTGCAGGTTGGGCACGGAAGCTCCGGAGCAGCATTTCACACATAGGTTTCCTCCAGAGGTTGCTAGGGTTCTTTGAGCAACTAACACTTCCTGCCTCTCAGGTGAGTAATCACTGACACAAATACACCAATGATATTTTTTGCTATTTGTTGGAGGGATGATTCTTCTTGAAGACCACAGATCTAAGGGGATTTCTTCCAAGTGACCAACATACTAATTTACTGTAAGATATTTTATATAAATATATATATATATATATATATATATATATATAAACACACACACACACACACACACACACACAGTGGGGACGGAAAGTATTCAGACCCCCTTAAATTTTTCACTCTGTTATATTGCAGCCATTTGCTAAAATCATTTAAGTTCATTTTTTTCCTTATTAATGTACACACAGCACCCCATATTGACAGAAAAACACAGAATTGTTGACATTTTTGCAGATTTATTAAAAAAGAAAAACTGAAATATTACATGGTCCTAAGTATTCAGACCCTTTGCTCAGTATTTAGTAGAAGCACCCTTTTGATCTAATACAGCCATGAGTCTTTTTGGGAAAGATGCAACAAGTTTTTCACACCTGGATTTGAGGATCCTCTGCCATTCTCCTTGCAGATTCTCTCCAGTTCTGTCAGGTTGGATGGTAATCGTTGGTGCACAGCCATTTTTAGGTCTCTCCAGAGATGCTAAATTGGGTTTAAGTCAGGGCTATTCAAGAACAGTCACAGAGTTGTTTTGAAGCCACTTCTTCGTTATTTTAGCTGTGTGCTTAGGGTCATTGTCTTGTTGGAAGGTAAACCTTAGGCCCAGTCTGAGGTCCTGAGCACTCTGGAGAAGGCTTTTGTCCAGGAAATCCCTGTACTTGGCCACATTCATCTTTCCCACGATTGCAACCAGTTGTCCTGTCCCCGCAGCTGAAAAACACCCCCACTGCCACAACCATGCTTCACTGTTGGGACTGTATTGGACAGGTGATGAGCAGTGCCTGGTTTTCTCCACACATACCCCTTAGAATTAAGGCCAAAAAGTTCTATCTTGGTCTCATCAGACCAGAGAATCTTATTTCTCACCATCTTGGAGTCCTTCAGATGTTTTTTAGCAAACTCCATAAGGGCTTTCATGTGTCTTGCACTGAGGAGAGGCTTCCGTCGGGCCACTCTGCCATAAAGCCCCGACTGGTGGAGGGCTGCAGTGATGGTTGACTTTCTACAACTTTCTCCCATCTCCCGACTGCATCTCTGGAGCTCAGCCACAGTGATCTTTGGGTTCTTCTTTACCAATCTCACCAAGGCTCTTCTCCCCTGATAGCTCAGTTTGGCCGGACGGCCAGCTCTAGGAAGGGTTCTGGTCGTCCCAGACGTCTTCCATTTAAGGATTATGGAGGCCACTGTGCTCTTAGGAACCTTAAGTGCAGCAGAAATTTTTTTGTAACCTTGGCCAGATCTGTGCCTTGCCACAATTCTATCTCTAAGCTCTTCAGGCGGTTCCTTTGACCTTATGATTCTCATTTGCTCTGACATGCACTTTGAGCTGTAAGGTCTTATATAGACAGGTGTGTGGCTTTCCTAACCAAGTATAATCAAACACAGCTGGATTTAAATGAAGGTATAGAACCATCTCAAGGATGATCAGAAGAAACGGACAGCACCTGAGTTAAATATATGAGTGTCACAGCAAAGGGTCTGAATACTTAGGACCATGTGATATTTCAGTTTTTCTTTTTTAATAAATCTGCAAAAATGTCAACAATTCTGTGTGTTTCTGTCAATATGGGGTGCTGTGTGTACATTAATGAGGAAAAAAAATGAACTTAAATGATTTTAGCAAATGGCTGCAATATAACAGAGAGTGAAAAATTTAAGGGGGTCTGAATACTTTCCGTCCCCACTGTATATACAGTATCTCACAAAAGTGAGTACACCCCTCACATTTTTGTCAATATTTTATTCTATCTTTTCATGTGACAACACTGAAGAAATGACACTTTGCTACAATGTAAAGTAGTGAGTGGTACAGCTTGTATAACAGTGTAAATTTGCTGTCCCCTCAAAATAACTCAACACACAGCTATTAATGTCTAAACTACTGGCAGCAAAAGCGAGTACACCCCAAAGGGAAAATGTCCAAATTGGGCCCAAAGTGTCAATATTTTGTGTGGCCACCATTATTTTCCAGCACTGCCTTAACCCTCTTAGCCATGGAGTTCACCAGAGCTTTACAGGTTGCCGCTGGAGTCCTCTTCCACTCCTCTATGAGGACATCACGGAGCAGGTGGATGTTAGACACCTTGCGCTTCTCCACCTTCCATTTGAGGATGCCCCACAGAAGCTCAATAGGGCTTAGGTCTGGAGACATGCTTTGCCAATCCATCACCTTTACCCTCAGCTTCTTTAGCATGGCAATGATCCCCTTGGAGGTGTGTTTGGGGTCGTTATCATGTTGGAATACTGCCCTGTGGCCCTGTCTCCGAAGGGAGGGGATCATGCTCTTCTTCAGTATGTCACAGTACATGTTGGTATTCATGGTTCCCTCAATGAACTGTAGCTCCCCAGTGCTGGCAGCACTCATGTAGCCCCAGACCAAGACACTCCCACCACCATGCTTGACTGTAGGCAAGACACACTTGTCTTTGTACTCCTCACCTGGTTGCCGCCACACACGCTTGACACCATCTGAATCAAATACGTTTATCTTGATCTCATCAGACCACAGGACATTGTTCCAGCAATCCATGTCCTTAGTCTGCTTGTCTTCAGCAAACTGTTTGGGGGCTTTCTTGTGCATCTTTAGAAGAGGCTTCCTTCTGGGATGACAGCCTTGCAGACCAATTTGATGCAGTGTGTGGCGTATGGTCTGAGCACTGACAGGCTGACCCCCCACCCCTTCAAGCTCTGCAGCAATGCTGGAAGCACTCATACGTCTATTTCCCAAAGACAACCTCTGAGGCCTGTTCTGAGTGGAACCTGTCCTGTTAAACCGCTGCATGTTCTTGGCCACTGTGCTGCAGCTCAGTTTCAGGGTCTTGACAATCTTTTTATAGCCTAGGCCATCTTTATGTAGAGCAACAATTATTTTTTTCAGATCCTCAGAGAGTTCTTTGAAATGAGGTGCCATGTTGAACTTCCAGTGACCAGTATGAGAGAATGAGAGTGATAACCCCAAAGTTAACACACCTGCTCCCCATTCACACCTGAGACTTTGTAATACTAACAAGTCACATGACACCGGAGAGGGAAAATGGCTAATTGGGCCCAATTTGTACATTTTCACTCAGGGTTTTTTTTTACTTTTGTTGCCAGCGGTTTAAACATTAATGGCTGTGTTTTGAGTTTTTTTGAGGGAACAGCAAATTTACACTTTTATACAAGCTGTACACTCACTACTTTACATTGTAGCAAAGTGTCATTTCCTCAGTGTTGTCACATGAAAAGATATAATAAAATATTTACAATATTTAAAATGTGAGGGGTGTACTCACATTTGTGAGATCCTGTGTATGTATACACACAGTATATGCCAAATCATATTACATTTTGTATGCAACAATTTGATGATCCTCCAAATACATTTTCTGTGATTGGTTTGCCATCCTTCTGTCACACTGAAGCTTGCCTTTAGCACCAGGAAGACTTGAATTGGGAAAGGATGGTGGGAGTATGCGCATGTATCCTGTCTCCGAACAAATTACTTGATTACAGTAGCACTCATCACTCCATGACTCTTTTTCATCTGTGCACTTTATTTACCTTCTGGCCTTCCTCCACTTGTCAACACTGAGGGCAATGTCCAGGCCCCAGAGTCTCCCTTCACTGATAGAAGGTTACAAAAACATGACCCCATGTCTATCCATTTCCGGGATTTGCAGAGACAAGGAAGTTAAACAAAGTCGTGTTAAAGGGGGGCACAAAGTGTCCATGAATGTGCTTATCAGTATTAAATCCTTGTAGGTCTATTGCAGATGTAGATTGTCTGTCTGGGTTTTGTAATCTGTTTAAGCCTATATACCTAGCTAAGCACCTAAGTGCATTTGTGTGTTTTCCAGCCATAAAAGTTGTCAGCAATAACATGGAGTGTTATTGCTTGTATAACCTTCTACTCGGTTTCATTTCTAATGTAAAATATTGTTGCTGTTTTATTATCAAATGATCAACCTTACAATTTATGGATGTTTAAAAAGCTCCATTTGATTGTTCCCTTTTGGCATAGTGCTAAGTTTGTGTGCCTGCCTGCTTTATTTATTAGGGTTATGGCCAGGTTAATTTGGAGCTGTCATGATTATGTATTCACACCGCAGCAGCTGCTTGGTGCAGTAAATATTCAATTGATTTAATTGATCTAAATTTGAATTTAATTACACACTTCTACGTTGGATGAATCATCCACAGACTGTAAACAGAAGAGACTGCTTTCCTTTAATGTGATAACTGGAAATATTTTCCTGCTATGCACACAATCCTAAGTTGGCCATATACAGGCAGATATCTGGTCAACAACAAAAAACAGCATCTGTGTGTATACTCATCATTGTTCCTCCAAAAGCTGCCATGCTCCCCTCTCCAGTTTAGTAGTTGCAGTACAAGTGTTGAAAGGCCCATTCCCTTTTTTTTTCATAGGAAAGAGAACAGTCGGTGCTCTCCACTAAGCTTTCCAACGAACAAGCATGTCAGGTGCTCATATGTGGAAGTAATTGTTATCATACACTTGTTAACTTGTACATATCCCTGTGTATACCTGCTACTGTTAGATTGTGCGTGAGAAGTAAAAAAAAGAAAGAAAGAGGGTAGCTGGAAAGAGAGAGAACATCCTAAATATAGTACACAATACCCACCTTTCATTCCTTTTAGGATGGGGGGACTTATGGGTATTGTCTACCAAAATGCATCATCCCAGTTTCCGAAAAGGCTCTAAAATGCTGGTATGCTAACCCTCTGCCATGTCGAAAGGCAGGGTCATGGGCTGCCAAGGGTCATGATGCATATGGGGAGCGTAAGCTGGCCATCCGATAGAAGAGCTATTGTAGCTCAAATTTATGAAAAAGTTAATGCTGGTTCTGATAGAAAGAACTGTCAACACACGATGCATCACAATTTTTTGCATATGGGGGGGGGGGGCTGCGTAGCCGTAGACTGGTCGGGGTGCCCATGCTGACCCGCGTCCACAGCCTAAAGTGCATACAGTGAGCACGTTGGCATCACAACTGGACCACAAAGCAATGGAAGGTGACCTGGTCTGATGAATTCAAGAATGGTTTGAGGAACACAAGAAGGAGTTCAAGGTGTTAGCTTGGTCTCCAAATTCTCCAGATCTCAATCCAGTCCAGCACAGTGAGATGTGCTGGAAGTCCAATCCATGGAGGCCCCAACTTGCAACTTACAGGACTTAGTCTAGGTTCACACCATAGCGGGTCCAGCCCTTAAAGGATTTACTACTGATACAGATACCACAGCATACCTTCAGAGGTCTAGTGGAGTCCATGCCTCGACAGGTTATAGTGGGTGGTCATAATGTTATGGCTGATCGGTGTATTTTATAATTTATAGTTCTTGTTTATAGTGTAGAAGCTGAAAAAACTAAAGGGGAGGTTGGTTCAGCCAATCAGCAGTTTTAAAGTGCAGCCAAGCAGCTCCAAGGCTGTTTGACTTTATTGGCTTGTGATACTTAAAAGAAAGCTGTAAGTCCTGGTAACTTCAAAGCTGCATGGCTGTTAAGTCAAAAAAAATGGAGTTGAAAACCTATTCCAGTCAGTGATTGGGGGGGGGGGGGGGGGTGCAAACATATAGGCTTTCCACTTTAATACACTGGTGAAAAGAAACAAATGAATGCCAGCTCATCTGCAGGTCTTATGTGATCATCCATAGGGTAGCTCATGACATTTTGTTTTCTGTAAAACTAGCTTTCGTACTTCCTTCCATAGTGCTTGTTTAATTACAGCTTTAGGAACATAAAGCCTGTTATTATTTTAATGGAAGGAGCTGAGATTGAAATAAAATGGAGCTGGGCCCATGTCTTCTCCTGGCAACTGGCAATTTCACGGATGAAAAAAACACCTGTTCAGAGCTGGAAATCCTTATCATTATCTTTTTTATATTTGTCTATTAATTTATTTTTCAGTCCCTGAGGAGACTGAAACGAGCAATCATCCTCTGCGAAGTTACCCTGCATAACATTTGGATGTAATAGGCATTTGCAGCACATAGACTGTTTTTTTTTTTTTTTTTTGTACAAATTCACATTCCGTGCTCAGTTTTTATGTTGGCCCATCAGAGAAGCTCTTTGTAGAGGTCAAATCTGAACAGTTGAATTTTATGATCAGGCACAGAAACTCATTTAAAAAATAAACTTCTGGATCTCTGTAGTGCCATTGCTTAGATTGGTAGTGTTTTGAAAATCGCCCTCATGCAAGTTGTGTTGATGTGTTTGCTTGGACTTGGACTTAAAGTTTACCACCAGAACCACTACCCAGAAAAATGCATAGAAAGATGGCAATTGAGCTATTCTTTCACAACACATTTTCTGCCATTGTACTGTATGCCTAGGTAAAATAACAATCATATTCAGCACATTTTCCCATGCTATGTCTCTAAAAATTCTGCAAGTACAGATAACAAGTTGTTGATTCGGTCCTGTGTGACTTCCTCCCTACAGGACACCTGTCCATCTCCTTATCCCTTATAAAATAAAGGGGAAGTGTTCTGTATGTTAGCAAGGGAGAACTCTGCTTGGGAATTTAGTGCAGCAGAGGCAACATTGCCAACTCAAATCAGGTAGTGAGGATCTCCCTGGATTATTGTCAGGATTGGTAGGTATTTTCTGTACTTAATGTGCATGTATTGCAAAGAAGTACTGTTTTTTTTGTTTATTTTGCCCAGACATACACTTAAAATATAAAGGTGTAATGGGAGCCACAGTGCGTGCGTGCCAACCACTTCTGTTCTGTTTTCCCTCCTGTCTATATTGGGTGAAAACATTGAAATATATACCCCAAGTGTCAAATGCTTAGTTTGATGGAAAGTTCTGCCATTTAGGAAGAGAATGCTATATGATGGGACCCATAAGTGATTGAATATGGGTCAGTGATGAAATGGAGACAAAAACTGAATGATAGCTACATATTGCTTTTTTTCTCACTGCCTTTATTGGAAGCTATTTAGTGGAGTTAGCATTTAAAGTGGAAGTAAACCCTCCAATCGTGTTCAGTCAAGGAAGCTGCAGTCTTGGCCTCTTCAACTGCCATGGTGCTGCACATGTGATCAGTTATGACATTAGCCATTGGATGGTTTAAGAGTTTGGTTGAGCACAACCAATGGGAGTGTTACATTTCCGGCACGTGCCGGAAATCTGACTTTTTTTTTTTTTAAACTGTTCATGGGTTTACTTCCGCTTTAACAGAATTACCAATTTGGTATAGTGGCATGGTGTCAGGTCACCTAAGACCAGGTGACAGATGCACTCCGTAGGAGTCAGGAGTGCACCGCTAAGGTAGTGGACCCTTGGACTGACTGTTGCGAATTGAACCCTGGGAGTTTTAGGAAGCAGGTCTACTAGATCACTAACACAGATCCCAGTGAGAGCTAGAGCATAGATTCCCCAGGGTGCGGAGTCTAAGAGCCAGCAGATGTTCATCAGATCCTCTAGTGGTGAGGAAGGACTGCGCTGCAGTCTGGCTCCAGGTCGTAGCCCCCAGGGTCTCACAGCTCACGCTCACGGTAGACTACAGGAGATAGAGGAAGGAAGCAGCAGGCTGGAACAACAAGGATAGTAAGGGGATAAGCCAAAGGTCAGGACGACTAGCAGACAAGGATAAACATAGAACACGCCAAGGGTCAGGGTCACAAGCAAACAGGGATAGTCGAGAACAGGCCAAGATCGGTAACTGGAATCAGACGTAGGAGACACAGCAAGTAGCAAATGAAAGCCAAACATACAATGGTTGATCAGCAAGGTTGGCTTGCAATGCACAGGTTAATATAGTGTTCCTAATTAGAAGCTGAGGTGGAGCTATGCTGAGGGAAGATTATATATGCAGTCAGGTGAGAGTGGCTGGCCTCTAAAGGAACGCATGGAGGAGAGGTAAGCTGACGCACACATTACTGCATAACCATGACACATGGGACATCTACTTTTAGTGAACAGTTGCATTATATCTATAATATTTTTCCAATCTGATGCCCCAATGTGCTGCCATTATGCAGATTGTGATGGAATTTATGAACACTAGTGATGAATTGTAAGCTGAAATTTCTGTGGCAATGTCTATGTCAATATCCAGGATCCTCTGCAGCTCCCACTGGTGTCTTCTGCTGACCTCCACATCACTGCAGGAGACCGCGTTGACGAAAAGGTTGGCAGGAGCAATCGATGAGAGCTGCAAGCATTATGGTTTTCTTGTGGACTTCAGGGGGCAATTTTTCAAGATTTAAACAGCGTTTAGCAGCACAGCAAAAGTGATAAAGATTCTGTTTCTTCAGTTATGTTTTTCTTTTTAGAGTTTTCAATTATGTGACAGGGCACAGCTTGTAGGCATCAAACAGGAAAAGATTTGTATACCATTTAGACGTTTGGGATTGTATTAATACAAGAAGGAAAACAGCTCATCCTTGTGATGTCATAGCTGTTGTAGCTAATTGCTCAATTGGGCACAACCATGCATAATTTCAGTGCTGCCAAAATCTTTGTTCAGATGCTTTGTGTCAGTCATCGGACAGAGGTTTTAATGGGTAGGAAAGTCTGAGTATACAGCACATGGCTTCATCTTATGTCAGCAATGCATGGTTGAACTGAGTTGCTTTACAAACAAGACCTGGTCCACTCCACCCGCTGACCGGGAAAACAAAAAGGTTCTGTTACTCTAATTTTTTTTATTTCATCCATTATGGGACACAGAGTCAGGCTAATATTACCTGCTGGGTTATACTCCTTCTCCAGGTTAATGGACCAATGGCTAATGGACCAAAGGTCTTTAGACAGGAAATGATCCCCTATATAACCCCTCCCATACAGGAAGCACTTCAGTTTTTTACCAGTGTCTGCAAGATAGATGGCATGGTTTGTTTGAGCTCTCTGAGCTCCAGGTCTCTAGTCCCACAAACGGTTCTTAAATGAATCAAGGGATTGACCGATTGGATCCATTTGACACAGGCTTTATATGCTTAGATAAATGGTACCTCGCAAAGAAGACTCAAGATCCTGTTAGGTTGTGCCTGTAAGGCAGCCTCCAGGGGCTGGACCCTGTGAAGTGTAATCCTGGACACTACAGCACTAAGGCATTCCTGCAGGGTGCCGTACAGGTCCAAGAGCGTGGACCCTAAACATGAAAAGGTTACCCAGTCCTTGAAGGTCCTCAAGTGACAGGAACCCGCCATGAAGGATGAAAATTGGGCTTTTAGTTTCTAAGCTGCCCTGCGCCAGGACTGGTAAGTGAAAGCCCTTTAATTATTATTGTGGGGTGTCCCAGTGATTGTACCAATCAGTCAAGCTAGCAAGAGGCTGGACACCTGTGTGCGGTGAGTGTTGGGCTAGCTGTGGGTGTTTGCAAAGTGTACCTTTTTTGCTTGTGTCTGGCTGTTTTTTAGCTGTATGATGTCGCACAAGGGTGCGCTATTTTGCCTTGGTTCACCATGGTGCACGTGCGTTCGCAAGAGTGCCGCTGTGCTCAGCAGTTTGTTTGGCAGCCATGGTGCACGTGCATTCGCAAAAGCGCCGCTGGACTTAACAGTTTGTTTGGCCATGGCGCATGCGGTTTCGCCGCACATGCACAGTAGCCTTTGTCTGGGCGTCGTACGCGAATACAGCACAGAACGTTCCAGCGCACACCCAGCTTATTTAAGCTTTGTGTGCCAAGCATGCGGTTATTCCAGAAGGTAGCTATGGGACACAGAGCAGGCTCTGAACCAGGCACTTGCAGCGGTTCATTTCTCCTTACTCGAGTCACCAAGTGTTGCTTGACAGGCTGAAGGTGCTTAGCAGGATTGTTACATAGGGGCTTGGTGAGCCCTATTAAAGGGTCTCCCTCTTGAGGTTTTTTAATACTACACCCAAGTACTCTCTTTTTGTGGCTGGTAAATGTCTTCAAAAAGAGGAGCAGGACTAACACTACTGGGAAGGGCACACCTATGTCGTCAGTAGTTCCTGATGAACCTAGTCGTATCCCTAGTGTTGTATCACCTGAAAGACCAGAGGCTTCTAGGCAATCTGAGCCAGTGCGCCTATCTGGTATTGTGCCTACAGTTAACGCTGCTGCTTCACCCTTTATCACCAAGGATGAACTGTCCTCGGCCCTAGTCGAGTTAGAGCACAGGATTGCTGGCATGATTGCCTCCATCCCGCCGGGTGGCAAGAAGGCGTTACAGATCCCCCTCCCCGCAGCCTCCTAGTTTGGAGCAGGAACAGGTTGAGGATGGAGAAGAGCTTAAAGCTCAGGATTCTGTGGAGGGCCCGGCAGATGAGTCTGCTTCCGAGCAATCTGGACAAGAAGATATCCAGTTGATGTCTGCCTCTCAGTCGCAGAGGCTTTTGATCCTGACTCTGACCGAAATGGTTCATTCTGCTTTTAAGTTGCCTCTTGCAGAGGTGACTGAGCCCCCCTGGTCCTCTTTGGGATCCCTGAGGCCTCTTCAGGCCTCACAGGCTTTCCCCCTGCACCCCCTGTTGGAACAGGCGGTGTATGCTGATTGAGAACATCTTAACAGGATTTTTGTTCCCTTTTATATCCCATGGATGAAATGTTTGTTAAAAAATGGAGCATGCCAGCCTTAGATGCAGCAGTCTCTTCCTGAAACAAGAACTTAACTTGTCCGGTAGATAACGCACAGGGCTGGAAAGACCCTGTTGACAAGAAATTGAAGTCATTATTAAAGGCTTCCTTTTCTTTGGCCAGTTCAGCTATTCAGCTGTTGTAGCAATTGGTATCTGCCAGTCCATAAAGGACCAGGTCAAACAGCCTGATAGGCCTAACCAGGAGCATGATCTGCCTGAAAGTAAGACCGATATTCCTCGAGCGCTGTGATTTGCTGTTAACGCCTTAAAGGATTCAGTACAGCAGGTTTCTCATTTGGTTCTCTTGTCTGTACATATGTGCAGACTTTTGGCTTAAATGTTCAGCTGAGCTTCTTTGTAAAAAGTTATTGGCAGGTTTCCCTTTTAATGGGGAACGTTTATTTGGTGATCATTTGGACAAATATATCCATAAGATTTCCGGAGGGAAGAGTCCTCTACTTCCTGCGAAGAAAAGCACCAGACGTCCCTCGTTTAAAACCTCAGGGACTGCTTCCTCAAATGTCTCAGCGTCGAGGCGGTTCCGCCGCCAACAGGGCGCTAGGGCCAGAGGAAAGCCCCAGGGCCAGAAGAAGCCCTGGGTCCAAAATTCTTCTAAACCCAGCACCAAGTACTCCTTTTGAGGGGACACTGCCACTCCACCGAGTGGGGGGAAGGCTACTGCACTTTGAGGACATTTGGAGAACAACAATTCAGGACAAATGGGTCACCTCAATTATATCTCGCGGTTACAAGCTGGAGTTGGGGGAGGGGTTCCCTCTCAGAGGTTTTTTCGAAACCTGTTTACGGTTCAGAAACCAAACAGGGACACAAGGCCCATTTTGGACCTAAGATCCCTGAACAATTATCTACTGATACAGTCCTTTCGGATGGAGTCTGTCCGCTCAGTAGTAGCCTCACTCCAGAGGGGAGACTTTCTAGCCTCTATCACGTATTTACATATACCTATCTTTCAGCCTCATCAGAGGTTCCTATGTTTTGCAGTAGAGGAACGTCATTTTCAGTTTTTGGCTCTACCCTTCGAGCTTGCTACAGCTCCCCCGGGTGTTCACAAAGGTCCTAGTACCAGTACTGGGTCTTTTAAGGGCCCAAGGGATCCTGCTGCTCGGGTATCTGGACAACCTACTGCTCAGAGATCACTCATTACAGGCTCTAGAACAGAGAATAATATGCACAGTGCGGTATTTGAAAAGCTTAGGCTGGATCATAAATACTGAAAAGTCAGATATAAAACCAGCTCAATGTCTAAAGTATTTAGGTCTGTTCCTTAAGCCTAAACTGGTGGTTGCAGAATCAGAACCTGCGAAAGGAAAAATCCTTTCTCCTGGTAACTTGGAGAGTACTGACTACAGATGCCAGTCTCTCAGGCTGGGGAGTGACCCTAGAAGGGCTCAGAGGAAATGGTCAGGGACAGAACAGATCCTGCCCATCAACACCCTGGAATTACGGGCAGTACGTCTGGCCCTACGGTACTGGACGGTGGAGCTTCAGGACTGCCCTGTCAGGGTTCAGTCCGACAATGCCACTGCAGTGGCCTATATAAACCACCAAGGCGGTACCAGGAGTCGTTCAGCTCTGAAGGAGGTGAACCACATACTAGCCTGAGCAGAGGGACATGTGCCGATTATATCAGCAGTCCATATCCCGGGAGTACTGGAAGTAAGATTATCTCAGCCACCAGCAGATCTGCCCGGGGGAATGATCTCTACACCCGGGGGTGTTCCAGGAAATTTGCCAGCATTGGGGATGGCCAGAGGTTGACCTATTGGCATCCAGGTTCAACAACAAGCTACAGCAATTTGTTTCACGAACAAGGGATCCTCTGGCAATCAGAGCAGATGCTCTGATAGTTCCATGGGGTCAGTACTCCTTGGTTTATGCTTTCCCTCTGATCCCTCTCCTTCCACATTTGTTGCACAGAATTCGGAGAGAGGGGATTCCAGTCATTCTGGTGGCACCAGCCTGGCCCAGAAGGCCCTGGTTCCTGGAGATTGTGAGACTTACAATAGACGGGCCATGGACGCTTCCACGTCGCCCCGATCTACTGTCTCAAGGTCCTATATTCCACCCCAATTTACAGTCTCTAAATTTGACGGCATGGCTATTGAAACCAGGGTGTTAAAGGACCGTGGCATCTCGGGACCAGTGGTGTCTACCCTAGTGAATGCTAGAAAAGCTGTCACTAGGAAGATCTATCATAAGGTCTGGAAGACTTCTATTGATTGGTGTGAAGCCAAAAAATGGCATCCTCAGAAATACGTGATTGGGAGAATTCTCTCTTTCTACAGCCAGCTGTGGAAATCAAATTGGCTTTGAGTACAATCAGAGGTGAAGTTTCGGGCTTATCAGTATTCTTCCAAAGGCCTTTAGCCTTCCAGTCACTGATCTGAACCTTTATGCGGGGGGGGGGGGCAACTCGCCTGCTTCCCCCCATTAGGTCACCTATGGGTCTTTGGGACTTGAACTTGGTACTGTCTGTGTTACAGAAACAACCATTTGAGCCTATCATGGAAATTCCATTAGACTTGCTGTCACGCAAGCTAGCCTTCCTGATGGCCATCACCTCAGTTAGAAGGGTGTCGGAGTTGCAGCCCTTTCGTGCAGGGAACCCTACTTGATCCTTCACCATGACAGGGCCGTGTTACGACCTGTTCCACCCTTTTTGCCAAAAGTGGGGTCGGCCTTTCATTTAAATCGGGACATTATTTTGCCTTCTTTTTATCTCTCAGCCTCGTTTGGTGGAAGAGAGACAACTGCATTCTTTGGACATTGTCCGGGCAGTCAAGGTTTATTTGTTTAGATCTGCGGGGATCCGAGGATCAGACTCCTTTTCCAAAACGTCTTTCAGGACAGCACCCGAGAGATCATGGCTCCTCCTCCCACAGGAGACACCTCATCAATCAAGTCTTTAATAGGAGGCCTCCATGTTGCTTCCAACAGTTTTTCGTGTTTCCTCCAGCTGGAGGAACACCTCTGGTGGGAGCCATGATCTCTCAGGGCTTTCCTGGGAGACAAGAGGTTCTCACCTATCGGTCTTTTTTTCTGGGAGAGTGATCCTCCCACTTGCCTCCTGTGGGACGGTCCCGTGGGCTCCCTCTTCCTCTTACGTGCTCAGGGAGAGCCTGTACGCCTGGGAGTGCTGCCCCTCTTTTCACTTCAGACAGCAGCAGTTCTCTGTTCCCCGCTGGACGCCCGCATTGTGGGATAAGCGGTTGGAAGGATTGGCCGCCATTGTTCTGGTGGCCGAGTCCTGCATAGGAAGAGGCAGCACTTCCGGGTTGGCGCGTTGCGTCATTTCCAGCCGCAAAGTGCAGGGGAAGAGGGCAGGGTCACCTGGTGCCTTTTAAGTTCCGGTTCCAGGTCAGTGCAGCAGCGTTTTTGAATCCTTTCTTCACCATGCGTCCGCAGACAGCTATGGATAGCGATGCAGCGGATAAGGGGACAAGCCAAGGCACCAGCAAGGCTAAGGCAAGGGACTGTGTCCTATGTTACTCTGGTCCGTTTTCTCCTGTGGTGGTTACTCATCTTCTCTCCCCCCCTTCCCTCCACCCTTCATCTCCCTGGGAATGTTTGGTGCAGTGGCTAGTGGGTTAGCAGGTCTGCCTAGCAACAGGGGACATTAGGTGGTGGCTTGCTGGGCACAGGGAAGTAAGAAGTAGTCTTTCCTAGTGCACCTTGGTTTTTTGTATCTGTGTTGTGCAGCAGCCTTTCAAGCGTGGTTCCTTGTCTTTTCCTTCTGTTTGTCCAGACCAAAGGTTCTGTCCAACCAGTCAAGAGAAGGTGCCCTGTCTGCACGGAAAAATTAAGCGAAGCTTGGACCAAATCGCTTTGTGCAGATTGCAATGCAAATCTAGTCAGGGAGGAGGCTCCATTCTTTTGTGGCGATTTGGTTACAACTATTAAGGATGAGCTCCGTGCCACCTTTTAAGCCTTTAGATCAAACCTAAGAGAGGAACCAGGTCCCTCAGGGGGGAACCCAGGGCTCCGCAGCCATCTTCAGAACCACAAGGCGGCTCTCAAATACTGACAGGGGGTCCGATCTCTCAGGACACTTCCCAAGAATCTGATTCCCTCGCTCAAGATGGAACAGATTCTGAGGAGGAGGAAGATGAAGCAGATACAGCTTCTAAGTAAAAATGTCGCTAGAAGAGGTTGGAGGACTCCTGAAAGTGATCCATGCTACTTTGGGGATAGAAGAGGAAAAGGAGCTCTTCCTGCATGACCACATGTACGCTGGTTTGGGAGATTCAAAAGGCCGTTCTTTTCCAGTCCATTCAATAATCACAGATATGATTAAAAAAGAGTGACAGGAACCTGAGAAAAAGCCATTCTTTTCCCGGGCTCACAAGAGAGGATTTCTATTTGAGGAAAATCCTGACTCTATCTGGAACAAAGTTCCAAAATTGGATTCTGCCTTTTCCCAGGTCTTGAAATCTACGGACCTCACCTTTGAGGATATGGGCATTCTAAAGGAGCCCATGGTTAAAAGGATGGACCCACCTCTTAAAAGAACCTGGCAATCAGTGATGAACAATCTGAAACCATCAATGGCAACAACTTGTGTTGCAAGGAACTTAGAACACTGGGTTAACCAGCTGAAGGTCCATGTTACGGCGGATTCCCTAAAACAGGAGATTCTGGACTCCTTTACAACTTTGCAGCAATATCATACTTTGCGGATGCTTCAGCAGAATCTATTCGTATGTCAGCCAGGTCAGCAACTTTAACGAACTCTGCTAGGAGGGCTTTGTGGCTAAAAACTTGGCCAGGGGATGCTGCATCTAAAAACCGATTGTGTAGTATTCCCTTTGCAGGAGATTTGCTGTTCAGTTCTGAGCTAGAGTCCATTCTTGACCGTACGGCTGATAAAAAGAAGTAATTTCCGGTCAAGAAGAAACAGGTGCAGACCCGTAAGTGTTTTTTTTGGCCTCAAAAAGGACAGCAGGAAGGAAAAATGCAGGGCAAGAGGAAGCCATGGTCTTCCCAGAAGCTCAAAAGTAGGAGTGGAGTGCTCTCCAATCCTCCTACGACCTCCGGAAAACCGCAATGATCCTCCCCCAAGGTCGGAGGAAGAGTCCAGGAGTTTCTTCCTCAGCGGAGAGCCATTACTTCAAACCAGTTTATTGTGAATATGCTCTCACAGGGATACGTGATAGAATTCACGGAAGAACCTCCAAAAAGATTCTTGGTGACAAACGTCCCAAGGGATCAGGTCAAGGCTTTTGCCATGAAGTCCCTAATTCAGGAACTGAAATCACAGAGAGTCATTGTTCCGGTCCCAACAGGGGAATTCTTCCAGGGTTTCTACTCGCATGTATTCCTGGTTCAGAAACCTTCAGGAAAGTTCCGCCTCATTCTAAATCTCAAAATGCTGATCCAATCAGTAGAGTACAGAAGATTTCAGATGGATTCCATTTTCTCAGTAAAGAACCTCCTGAATCAAGGGTGCTACATGGCATCAATAGATTTACAAGATGCCTACCTCCACATTCCTATTGCAGCCAGATCCCAGAAGTGTCTGAGGTTAGCACTGAAAGAAGGGAAGAAGGTGGTACACTTGCAATTCAGAGCACTTCCATTCGGTCTGTCATCTCCAAGGGTGTTCACGAAAATAATGGCCGAAGCATTGGCGCCTCTGCGTCTAGAAGGAATCTCAGTGATTCCTTATCTGGACGACCTGCTGTTTTTTGTTCAAACCAGAGAAGGACTTCAGAAAAACTTGGTCAGAGCCCGTGTTCACCTAGAGTCTATAGGGTGGATCTTAAACCTCCAAAAGTCAAATCTAAATCCCTCACAGGAAATGTTATTCCTGGGTTTCTGTATCAACTCTTTGGAGCAAAAATGTTTTCTTCCAGAAGAAAAACAGAAAAAGTTGGTAGAAGTGGTGTCACTGTTACAGTCCAGTCAGCTTCTGTCCATCAGGAAGATCATGTCAGCGTTGGGAACCCTGACCTCTTCCATACTGTCACTTCAGTAGGCAAATCTCCATTTCAGACCTCTGCAAAGTTTTTTGTGAAAAACCTGGGATCACCCACTCTTGGCCGCCCCCATCAGAAATGGGGGCGGCCAAGAGTGGGCCTCTTTGCGACTCAGTAAAATTCACAAGTGTCTCACTTCTTCTCCCTGAACAGGAACGAGTCATCACTGGGAGTAGATGCTCTGGTGCACAGTTGGAAACTTCACCTCTACTACGCCTTCCCCCCGTTTCAGCTTATCCCTCAGGTCATAACAAAAATCCGGAAAGAGGATATGACAGTAATCCTCATCACTCCCTTCTGGCCCAAAAGGCCTTGGTTTTCATCTCTTCTACAGATGCAACTCAAACCGTATTGGCACCTTCCCATTAAGACAAGACCTGCTGTTACAAGGTCCCCTGCTTCCCCAGGAAGTAGCAAAGCTAAAACTCACAGCTTGGCTTCTGAGGAGCAGCTCTTGAGGAGAAAAGGTTTCTCGGATAGATTGGTTGCTACCCTCCTATCTAGCAGAAAGAAGATTACCAGAGCAATATATATATTCCAAAGTCTGGAAAGTCTTCAACTCTTGGTGCACAGCATCCGGCAGATCATTAAAACAGATTTCTTCTATTCTGGAATTCCTGCAAGATGGAGCAGACAAGGGCCTATCGGTCAGCACCCTCAAGGTTCAAGTCACGGCAATGGGGGTGTTTTTGGAAAAGTCTATTTCATCAGAACCCTAATGCCGCGTACACACGGTCGGACTTTTCGTCTACAAAAGTCCGACAGCCTGTCCGACAGACTTCCGGCGGACTTTCGGCGGACTTGCAGCAGACTTTCTAACGAACGGACTTGCCTACACACGACCACACAAAAGTCTGACGGATTCGTACGTGATGACGTACACCGGACTAAAATAAGGAAGTTCATAGCCAGTAGCCAATAGCTGCCCTAGCATGGGTTTTTGTCCGTCGGACTAGCACACAGACGAGCGGATTTCGGGGTCCGTCGTAGTTACGACGTAAAGATTTGAAGCATGTTTCAAATCTAAAGTCCGTCGGATTTGAGGCTGAAAAAGTCTGCTGAAAGTCCGGAGAAGCCCACACACGATCGGATTACCAGCCAGCTTTAGTCCGTCGGCGTCCGTTGGACTTTTGTAGACGAAAAGTCCGACCGTGTGTACGCGGCATTAGTGATCAGATTCTTTAAGGCTCTCACCTGGTCTAGACCAGTGGTGATCAAAAGTTGTCCAGTGTGGGATTTATCAGTTGTTCTACAGGCCCTGACCAGGGAACCTTTCGAACCCATTTTAGCCTCCCTGAAATTAGTTACGTTGAAAACAATTTTTTTAGTGGCTATTACAACAGCTCAAAGAGTTAGTAAGCTGCAAGCCTTGTCAATCAGGGAGCCATTTTTTTCCATTTTTTCAGACCGAATTGTTCTGAAGACAGATCCTAATTTTTTACCGAAGGTCGCTTCGGTCCAGAATCGAACCCAGGAGATAATACTTCCTACGTTTTGTTCTAATCCTTCGGATAAGAAGGAAGAGGAATCCTGGATGTTAAAAGAGCAGTCTTAAGTTACTTGGAAGCCACTAAAGACTTTAGACGTTCAGACGCATTATTCATTTTATTTGCTGGTAATAAAAAAGGAAGACAATCTTCCCGAGGAACCATTGCCAGATGGTTGAGAATGGCTATCTCAGAAGCCTATTCCCTTACAGGCCAAGAGAGTCCAGTGAGTAATCCGGGCTCATTCTACAAGAGCTTCGACGGTGAGTTGGGCAGAAAAAGTTGGTGCCACCCCCGAACAAATCTGTAAGGCAGCTACTTGGACAAGTCTGACGACCTTCGCACATCATTATAGGTTAGACCTCATGATGGCTGGGGACCAGGCTTTCGGAAGGAAAGTCTTACAGGCTGTTGTCCCACCCTAAATGGAGTAAGTCTCGACAATCTTCTCGGGTGCTGTCCTGAAAGATGTTTTGGAAAAATACTTACCGGTAACTTGTTTTCCAATAGGCTTTCAGGACAGCAGTAACCCACCCTATTTATTCTGTTGCTGTAATATGATATAACTGTTGCTTATGTGTTGCAGCTGGGGCTGGAGTTTCTCTACAAACAACTGATGGAAGCAATGTGGAGGCCTCCTAATAAAGACTTGATTGATGAGTTGTTTCCTGTGGCAGGAGGAGCCATGATCTCTCGGGTGCTGTCCTGAACGCCTATTGGAAAACAAGTTACCGGTAAGTCTAACTTGCATTTTTTTTTTGTTTTACCAAAAGGACCCAAGAAAGGGCAGGCAGCTTCCAAGGCTTCCATTGACAATTGGGTCCATCAATTGATCATTCAGGCCTACGGTCTGAACCATAAAGCTCCTCCCTTTAGGGTGAGAGCTCATTCTACAAGGGGTGTAGGAACCTCCTGGGCTTTTTGCCATCAGGTATCTGTGGCTCAGATTTGTAAGGCTGCAACCAGGTCTTCAGTGCATACGTTCACAAAATGTTTTCAAGTGGATGTTCAAGCAGCCGAGGATTCAGCTTTTGGCCGCAGTGTACTGCGGGCTGCCGTATAAGCTCTGATGGCTATTGTTTGGCAGGGTGTCTCCCTCCCTTCAAGGCTATTGCTCTGGGACATCCCAGCAGGTAATGAATATTAGCCTGACTCTGTGTCCCATGATGTACTCAAAGAAAAGGATTTTACAGGTAAGCATGATGAAAAAATCCTATTTCTGGCCTTAAAAAAAAAAAATATTGTGGTTTTCAACTGTGCAACAGGACAGTGTGCAAAAAGCCTTACTTTGAGCGCTGACTTTTTTGTTTTTGATCCTATGCTTTTTGTAAAGCAAGTAAAATGGAGTCTTCCACCCTTAGTTTAAAGCGGTAGTATAGTCAATTTTTTTGATTTTGAATTTTTAACTTTTACCTACAGGTAAGCCTATAATGAGGCTTACCTGTAGGTAAAACGAATATCTCCTAAACTTTTACGGTTTAGGAGATATTCCCCTCGCAATGAGCCGCTGACTTCAGTGGCGCATGCGCTCCAGGGATTCTCGGCTGAAAGTCCGGCAGACGCCAGACCTTGCCGGAAAGAAGTCTCCCACGCGCATAATAGGAAGACACGCTGAGGGAAAATGTCAGCTCCCTCGGCGTGGATCGGGTGAGATACCGGCGCCTCGTTTGCGGTGCATACTAGCTCATTATGCCTTTTCCCTTACAGGTGTAGAAAAAAAAAAGTAAGCGGATTTACTGCCGCTTTAAGTCTGATATAGGGATTTTATGTTCAAAATAATAATTTAGGAGGAAGGAGTGAAAAAAATGGGGTTGTATTTCAAATAAAACGAATTTCTTGAAATTAAAAGTACAAAGGTATACATTTGGATGTTGAACTGCTAGAAAATGGCTGCTGCATTGAAAGGGTTTAATAGTAATGGAGATGTTGGGTGTCTCAGAATTTGGCTTCCCTCTTCATCTCAGCCCAGAAGTAACTGGCCACTACTGATTTTAGTGCGGAAGAGCAAGTAAGCTGACCTGATGGTGACATACAAACCGATAGCCTACATCCAACCAAAACCAGATTCATTTAAAAGTCCAGGTCTAATGATGAACCTCTTACAAAACAAAAATATCACTCCAACCATGAGAGCCAGTTCCCACCATACAAATGCATCTGCATGTGTGTGTGCCCTCACCCTATTTATTTCAGCGGGCTGCCAAACGCACTGAATGTGCAAAAAGTATGGCAGGCACGATTTTTTTAAAATCGCACTGCACCAAACCCCATGGTACTGCAGTACCATGTATTTTGGTGGCTGTAAACGCACCCGTGTTTGATAGATGCATAAGGGTGTGGAGGCAATGGCTTCCATGCACGCCTACGGAGGGCATCATATGGTGGTGTGTACCAGCCCTGGAAATAACACCATAACCACATCCACTCAACACAGCAGGTTTGATGGGGAAATACACAAACTAAATCCTCTTTCTGAACCCCTTAAAATAGCTAGGGGCACAAACGGGTTTGGTAGTGCCCAATCTCTGGAGTTACTGCCAGATATCCAATTATTGCAGCTTTCTGTAGTATATTCCCAGCGGGAAAAACCTGACTGTGTATCTTATGAAATGGCAAGCGACCTTTCATGGTGGACTTTATCATGTGGGAATCTCCTAACGACCGACCCCTGGTTATGGCTCCAGTGCTGTCGCACTCTCTAGCCCTTGGGGATAGGCTTTACTTTACAAGTCTTGAGTTGCCCCTCCTATACACTAGAGTATCTAAAAAATGAACAAACTCCAGTGTGCTGTGAACCGAATGACCATACATTTAGTATGTAAAGAATCTGACACATTTACTTACCACTGTATCAACGACTGCCTCTGTACCATTGCATGCCGCCTCAGTTGCCGCCACTGTATTAATTAGTGTGCTCTCTGAAAGTGAAGTATTGCACTCCTCTATATTCAGAGAACAGACACACTTTTGCTACTTTGGCAAAAAGCATTTATTTTCATGTTCTTCAGAGAATCCTCCATCAGTGTTCTTCTCACTGCCTCCATGCATGCAGATTGACATAAACATTGTGTTGTATGATGATGTACTTTCTGACATTTTACCATTTACTTTATCTTAAAGTGTCAATAATTCAAAAAAATGTATTTTGAGGCCCTGATCATACCTAGCTTTTCTGCCCACTTTTCTGTAAATGCGTGATGCGATTGCGGTGCCATTATTTCTTAAGTGTGATTAACGGTCACGTGACAATACAAGTGAAAAACGAGTGACGCAAAAATGTGGTACATGAGCTTCATTAATGTGTTTTTGGAGCAGAGGGAAACCCATTCATATAAATGGCGCCACATTAAAAACCACACAAAAAAGCCTCAAAAACATAACGAAGTAGCATCATAATAATTGATGTATTCACAGTGGCTATGCAATGCCGGCCAATACATTGTGTTCTAGGTTGCTTTTCTGCCCCATGTGACACCCCCGCATGTCATGTGGGGCCGCTCAAAGATCATGGCTGACTGGAGAGCACTTCCTCTTTGCTCCCCTGATGGTGTATTCTGCTGGATGCTTGCACATGACTCATTGTACATTTTTAGAATATGATGTGAATAAAATAGCAAAAATACCCTAGAAGCACTGCTTGCTTTTATTAGCAACCTTTATTAAAGGCACACAAAATTATTTAGAATGATTTCAATGTTTGGGCTGGCGTTTATACTGAACATGTTAACAGTGGTGTGGATTGACTGCTCCTGTCCCACCCATATAAACCCACCTCACTGTTCTGTTAATATACCAAAAATAATTTTGTTATTTTTTTTTGGTCAGTCACGTTGACCACCACAGCACCAGCAAAAAAGTAACAACACACTGCAGTGATGTGTGCAGCATGCATCACGCACAGGGAATATGTTCCACCCACATATTGCACATTGACTTTGGAACACGTGGATAATGATCATGTAACTGACCTCTAAAAGATCATTATGTATTTACAGCTATTCTAATGTCACAAATGAATCATTATTTTAAGGGAAGCAAACCCTATACATATGTTAAAGCATGTGCAAATGAGTAGATACACCAAAAGATTCAGCACACTTTAAAAGACACCTGCCTTAGTGTTCTGCTAGTTAACTGATCCCAGAAATGAAAGCATATACATTTTATATGTCTGCTGAAGTGCCCCTGTTCCACTGTACTGTCAGGTGCACATTGCTGACCTACCTCCTGTACATTTGTATTTGGGTCCATAACTGGAATGGGTAGTCTGGATAATAGGAACCTGAAAGAGGAGTTATGTACGCAGTCAGGAGAATGTCATGGAATTTATGAGCTATATGTTAATACAATAATTTCTATAACATGAATTTTCCAATACCAATGTTGATATATTTCAGAAAAAAATGATATGCTTTGCCCATGTTTTTTTAATGTCTGGCACGCCGCCTTCACTAAAATACATGGTACTTTTAAAAATTGGCATAGTGTCATAGTGCGCATGTTTGGCAACTGGTTGCTCGGTACAAGTATGGTCATATGGGATTGAGAGCCCTATAGCTAGGGTTAACTTTGAGTTTTTACAGGGTTTTTTCTCCTTAGAGCTTGGGATGATTGAGGAGTGAAGAGAAGGTAGGTATGAGATGCTTCTGGAGAGCAGTCTTTAAAGTGAACCTGTTGCTTTGCTCTGCTCAAACAAAAGCACAGGTTCACTTTAAGCACAGTAAACCAAATATGTGTTGTACTAAAATTTTCCAGGCTGTAATGTTAATACAGAATATTCACAGCCCAGAACAGAAGCCACGTAATCGGCACCATACATTTTCCATGTCATTTTGGATCAGAGTGCTTACCCTTAGCTTTCCAGTTTCAGTCGGCTGCATGGGAATCGACAGACATTTATTTTAGCTTAAACAACTTTCCGTGAAATGCATGAAAAGATCACTGGACCCAGAAAGAGCTGAATGTTTAGATGATTGAGCCCTCAAGCTTTAAAGGGGAAAAAGTACAGACAGATGTCCTTCATAGCTTTTTATTTAGCTTGTAAACAAGCCACCAAAAACATTTCTCACAATAACAAGAAGACCACAGTTCCGTTGTTGTGAAGATTTAGAAAGGATTTGGCGTACTGCTCAGTTTCAGAGAGCACACATCTTTCATTCTCAGGAAGCATTGAATAAGATGCTCTCTGTCCTCTGAGATCTGCGACCAGCAACCAGACAACTCCGTGCAGCGCCCTTACAAGGCTGAGCTTTGCAAACGTTGTTTCCACTTTGCGCATAACTAAGGCCTCCTTCACATGGACAGTGGCAAGAGACAGAATATTTCTGTGCCTGTACCGACAGGTGGTTGCAGACAGTTGTACAAAGCAATGACAGGCTGACAGTATCTGCTGCTGGTCTTTGCATGTACATGCATATTGAGCAGTAGTTACCTGTGGTTGGGGACCGATGTCCAAACCTGGGTGCAAACAGCTGCTTCCATGGATGGACATCTGTCCCTAACTGCAGTTAACCGCTGGATATGCAAATACATGTGAACAACAGCAGCTCATGTCGGCCTGTCAGTGCTCTGTACAGGCTAAGCAGCTACAGCTGTCCACAGGTCAGCCAACTATAGGAATACACTGCCTCTAGCTGTTGACTGTCCCTGTCCATGTGAATGAGGCTTTCCAAGGATTGGGTTATTTAGAGGTTATGGGGACAGTAATAAAAGCCCCAAGGTATCTGAAGGTTAGGTTTTGTTGTTATGCATGTGCCTCTTCTCTGTAGTGTAGTACCGGGTCGGTATAGACCACCTCCTTCTATATGAGGAAAGTTGATTGCAGTTTGCTCTACAGGCGTTCTTTGTGAGGGAACATCTTGTCTGATGTCATATAGTGAGGTCAGTATTCCTAAAGAAAACAAAGGGCATGAATTAGGAGTAATCAATTTTTTTTTTTAAGAAATTCCGCCTGGTTTAGAATAGGAAAAGATCTTAAAACCTTTTATAGAAAAAAAAAAAAATTCCTTTCTGCCCCACCTGCTCCTTAGATTTGCATGCGGCGTACGCACATCTCATGATTTCTTTTCCGTTTGGATCCCAGTCATACATTTGTTTTCAGTTTCCAAACATGAGAACTAATGAAGGATCCTAAAATGTTATAACCGAGGGCTATTCACTATGGATTTAAACCAATCTGCCAGCTTTGTTCCGCTGAGAATCATTGCACTGACTTTGTGAATTTGGATGGAGCCTATTTTCCTCAGGCTGTACTGTACGGAGCCTTTCTTACACTTGTCGGCTTGATGAAGAGAAGCACTCGAAGCCTTTACTCTTTCACCTCATACACCTTCCCCAAAGCGGTTTTAAAAGGTATCCTGAGGTGCTTTATACTTCTCCAGTACTGATTGAATCCAGATGACACAGACCCCCAAACACAGTCCCTTTGTTAACAAAAACAAAGCTGCGGTAATTGGATTCACATTTAGGGAGGCACTTAAAACAGTCCAATAACGAGAACAGTCTGCTGGGTTATGTCATAACTGCCAGAGATGGTGTTGTGTTGTTTTAAAAGAGCATAACAGACTGATTTTTACAAGCTTAGTCTGGTGGATTGCAGATGGAGATTAAATAATAATAATAAAGCAGGATTCAGGCTCATAGTACACAAATTAGTACAGTGCCAAGCAGTGACAAATTGGACAGAACTGCCTTTCAGGAAATTTAAAGTGGAACTCCACAAGGTGTTAACATTTTTTTTTTATTTTGGTTGGTTATGTTTTCATTCAGAATGAATGTATATAAGGGCCTATTTACACTACTGTGTTGCAATAATGCACAGTAAAACCCATCCGGATACTTTAATTTTCCATCAAAGAATTTCAAGCGGAAGGCATAGAACTTCGTGTAGTGTGACACAATTTACTCCAACAAGGAAAAGGTCTTAATTAGCTCCATTCTTATTATCACCTATGTGTTTTTTCGTAATGAATTTGTCACAATAGCCACAGTAAAAGTGTTGCAAATAAGAACTATGTGAATTTGTTGCTAAAGAATCAAAAGTTAAAAAGATAGTAAAAAATATACATAGACAATACGGCATCAATATCCTGCCATGTGTCACCAACCATTGTATCTGAGAGTGGACACCAGTATTTATGCATGTTGGTGATCACCTTCAATATGTGAATACCATTCCTGACATTCAAAGAAGGGATTTTTTTTTCTCAAATCATACAACCTCAACCCCACGGGACTGATTTTGACCACTGTGGCCCTTCTTCCTCTTTAACCACTTAAGGACCAGGCCTGTTTCTCAAACTTCTTGTTTACAAGTTAAAATCATTTTTTTTGCTAGAAAATCATTTAGAACCCCAAACATTTTATATGTTTTTTAACACCCTAGAGAATAAAGTGGCGGTTGTTGCAATACTTTTTGTCACACCGTATTTGCGCAGCGGTATTACAAGCGCTTATTTTCGGAAGAAATAAAAATTTTCGGGCTAACAGTAAAGTTAGCCCAATTTTTTTTATATTGTGAAAAATGATGTTACGCCAAGTAAATTGATACCCAACATGTCACGCTTCAAAATTGCACTTGCTCATGGAATGGCGACACACTTTTACCCTTAAAAATCTCCATAAGCGACGTTTAAAAATGTCTACAGGTTGCATGTTTTGAGTTACAGAAGAGGTCTAGGGCTAGAATTATTGCTCTCCCTCTAAGGATCGAGGTGATACCTCACGTGTGGTTTGAACACACCGTTTTCATATACGGGCACTACTCATCTATGCGTTCGTTTCTGCACCTGAGCTCGGCAGGACGGGGCGCGTTAAAACATTTTTTTTTTTTTTTCTTATTTGTTACTTTGTTACTTTTTATTTTTATGCTGTCCTTTTAAAAAAAATTGTGTCACTTTTATTCATATTACAAGGAATGTAAACATCCCTTGTAATAGAAAAAAAGCATGACAGGACCTCTTAAATATGAGATCTGAGGTCAAAAAGACCTCAGATCTCATAGTTACACTAAAATGCAATTAAAAAAAAAAACGCCTTTTAAGAGCTATGGGCAGAAGTGACGTTTTGACGTCACTTCCGCCATGCAATGCTATAGAGCCGGGTGGGGGCCATCTTTCCCTCACTTAGCTCCATGCCAAGCAGGGGAGAGGACACGATTGCCGCTGCCGGCGGCTCCAGTAAGCGGGGAGGACACCGGAGGGGGGTGCCCCTCTCCAGCCACCAATAAAAGTGATCTTGCGGTGAGTCCGCAGCTGAGACCACCTTTATCTGAAAGCGGACCGCGGGCTGAAGAAGTGGATACCAGGGTTATGGCAGCTAGCAACGATATTCCACTTCAAAGTGCCGCCGTATAATGATGGCGGGCGGTCCGTAAGTGGTTAATGCATCCTATATAAGCAACTGGGCAGGACCAAGAACCAATGCATGTTTTTGTTTTTAACGGTGTACAGCTATCCTTTGTTTCCCACTGTTCAATTGAGTAAATGAGATCCTGTCTCTACCCCTGATGAAGGAGGTTTGATCTCTCTGAAACGCGTCGAGTGACAGAAGACGCTTGTATCAAATCGGAGGACAGTCCTTGACCATTCAAATGCATGCCATATTCTTTATGTATATTTTTTACTAACTTAAAAAGTTTATTTATACAGTATTTAAATCCTTTAAATATTGGTATTCACATATGCTATCTTTAAAGTTTCATTTTGGGGAACATTCTTGATTCTTTGGCAACATATTAGGGACGTGGCACACACCAACAGAATATGGCCATCACTATTTATTTCTAATATGTGAATTTGTTACACACAGTTGTACTAACAATGAAAATGTCTCCTGGGTTTCATGAATGTGGCGCAAGTCTTCTGACTACATCCACACCGGTACAAATGCCTTATTAAATTTCCCCTGTATTGCAACATATTTTCAAAATGAATTGCACTCCAAAGCAGCTAGGCAGTGCAGGACAATGCACTTGTGTTGTAGCATACCACAGTGCACCACCTGTGCCTGGTGAAAAATGCTGCATGTCAGTTAAAATATGTGTTGGCGTACTTTTGCAGCTCATATAAAATGAATGGACTGCCTTAACTCAACACACATGAAATAATGTGCTGCAGCAGTCTGAAAGGGCCCAATATAACTGCCTGAACTGTATGGTTGTGCTGCCTCCTCACAGTTCCTACACTTCAGACTAAGGGCATGTGTAGATGGGCTTTAGTTTTGCGTTCCCATACAAATCTGTGGGTATACAAAACCTGATTGAAACAAATCAGGAGGTTACCTTCAGGTCTAATGCACCTGTCATTGAATTCTGAATGATCTCAGAAGTGTCTCAAACTGATGTCATACTAATGATATTGACGTGCCTCACATGAGGTTCACCAAGAAAACAATGTGTTTTTTACACTAGGCATTAGGCAAGTACAGGAGCATACAGCCATTCATTTCTATAGCC
The DNA here is from genome assembly GCF_042186555.1 of Aquarana catesbeiana. Classification (NCBI taxonomy): domain Eukaryota; kingdom Metazoa; phylum Chordata; class Amphibia; order Anura; family Ranidae; genus Aquarana; species Aquarana catesbeiana. Next base: position 270,150,477 of record NC_133324.1, read on the forward strand.
AGTTTTACGCCCCACCTGCGACTCCCTGGTCGCAAGAAAACATTTTTTTTTTACACTAGCCTTATTTTTTTCCTGATTACATCCATGTGCATGTAGTCTAACATGTTTTTTTGGCATTGGGAGTTAGAAGGGAAGTAATTTAGGCAGTATACAGGTAAAGAGAAGTAAAGTTCTTCAGCAGTGTGACGATGCTTATTCATGGTCCAGCGAGTCACTTGACCCAGGAACCTGGACGGGTACTAAGGTGAATAGTAGTGTTACCTTAATGACCACAGATTTTTACCATGGATGTATAAATTACAAAGGTAGCTAAACAGAAAAATACTTTTTGGCAAGTAAAAACAAGTCATATATATGTATTTCAACTATGTAGCTGTTTGGAAAGAGTTTAACTTGAAGTTCCTTTATTGTTGCTAACGCTGTAGGGTGCATGTTAACTTGAAGTATATCTCCTAGGAATTTTTTTTTCTTTTTTATAGAGCGGGAAATGGTTGAAAATCCTCTGTCATGTTTTTGTTTTTTTTTTTTATTATTGTCTGTGTCCCTAATGGGGACATACACACATACTGTAAGTTTTGGTCATACATACACTTTAAAGCCTAAGTACAGCCGAAATCACAAATGGAAAAATTAGAACAAGGGACATAACTTAGTAGATGTATCCCTTGTGCTGATTCCTCCTCTGTTCGTGAAAATCTCCCTCCATCCTGTCCCCTCCACCCCCGCCACAGTAATCTTCTGGTGCAGCAGGGGTTAATACAATCAGGAGAGCCTGACTATTCCCATAGTTTCTGCCCAGCTTCACTATTCCTAGAAGCCACTCTACAGTTTCTGTGAATGAAATACGAGGGGGTGGAGCTAACAATCATTCACCCATCTTCCATTCATAGAAGCTTTAGTACTTTAGTACAGCTTCTGTGAATGGAGCAGCTAGGTGGAAAGGGTGGGAATATAACCCCCTTGCATCAGAAGTTTCCAGCAGCTGAAGGGGGGGGGGGGCAGGACAGAGGAAGATTTTCACTAACAAAAGAGGAATCAGCTCTAGGGATACATCCTACTGAATGTAAGTTATATCCCATGTGCTGATTTTTTGTTGTGATTTGGGCTGCATTTAGGCTTTATTATATATGGATAGCAGTAGAGGTCGACCGATATATCGGCCGATATTTGGCTTTTTTTACTTAATCGGCATCGGCCGATTGTGCTGATAAAAAAAAGCCGATTATAACTTCAGCGGGACTTGCAAATGACTTCTGTAATAGAAGTCAATGCAAGTTTCCTGAAGTTATCTGTGGAGAGGATTCTCTCCTCCCTGGGCAGCCTGCCAAGTGTGATAAGAAGAAACGTATCTTTTCAGGTTCTTTTATCAATAGACTGAACTCTGTGTGTAGAAGCTCTCAGTTTAACCATTTAAAGACTAAATCTTTTCTGACACTTGTTGCTTACAAGTAAAAATCCTGTATTTTCTGCTAGAAAATCACTTAGAACCCCCAAACATTATATATATTTTTTTTAGCAGAGACCCTAGGGAATAAAATAGCGGTTGTTGCAATATTTTATGTCACACGGTATTTGCGCAGCGGTCTTTCAAACGCAATTTAAAAAAAAAAAATACACTAATGAAATAAAAAAATAAGCAGTAAAGTTAGCCCATTTTTTTTCGTCCAAAAGTTTTGATTACCTGTTTTTGTGTATTTAATATTTAAGATATTGTTATTTTTTTTTAATCTAAATTATACATACAAGTGAACTGATTGGAGGTTTGTTTTGTTTAATAAATGTTTAAATGTAAAAAATGGAAATGGAAAATTTTCTGTATTACTTAAGGCTGCTCTCACACTGGAACGGGCATGCGTTGACGGTAAAACGCTGTTAGTTTTAGCGGCGCTATTCGGCTGCTAGCGGGGCACTTATAACCCAGCTAGCGGCTGAGGAAGGGGTTAAATGCGCGCCTGAAGCGCTGCTGCCGAAACGCTTTGCAGGCGCTTTGGCAGCGGTGCACATTCATTTCAATGGGCAGGAGTGGGGGAGGAGCGGTATACACCGCTCCAAAGATGCCGCTTGCAGGACTTTTTTTAAACATCCTGTCAGCGCATCGCCTCAGTGTGAAAGCACTCGGGATATCACACTGAGACTGCAAGGGAGCCGTTTTACAGGCACTTTACAGGCGCTATTTGTAGCCCAAAAGCGCCTGAAAAACGCCCCAGTATGAAAGGGGTCTAACTGTTAGATTTTATGAGATGAAGGGAAAAAAAAAAGAAAAAAAAAATCGGCATCTTATATCGGCCATCGGCCACTGTGATTTCTAAATATCGGCATTGGCATCGGCCAGAGAAAAACCCGTATCGGTCGACCTCTAGATAGCAGAGAAATAAAGAAGACTTGGCTCATTGTTTCTTGAGCCCAATGCATGTCTGCTGCAGTGCTTCTTTACATCCTGTTTTGCTATTATAACACAACATGTGTGTTGGCAGACATCCCTGGGAAGCCTAATTCCCTGCAGTCTACTCTACATGTTAACCGTGCAAGTCTTTCTCCTTTTACCTCTGTCACGAACAGCTCCCCACTCAGCGGGTAAGCGAATTAGCCAAGACATTCTGGAAGCAGATCTGTGCCGGTTAGCCGTTTCATTTCACTTGCCATTTCTAGTGATTTGTAATGGGAGGATTAAGCCTTCTGCCGGTTCTAGTTAGACTAGAAAAAGTCAGTCCCAACCTATCGCTCATTTTAAAACCTAATTTGTTGTGCTGCAATATAAACTTCTCAGCTTCCAGTTGGCTTTACCACCAGTTTTCCATTTGAGCAGCCGCCCTGGACAAATCAGTTGGGGATCAGGCCTTTACTAAGTGTGCTGGAGCCTCCTGTAAGTGCTTAACCTCTCTCCTGCCGGAGCAGCAAAGGAGCTAAGGACAGCTAATAAATTCCAGTCTTGGCAGGAGATTTAAGTGAACAGATGGTCATTATGTGAAAGTGTTTCCAGCACTTGGACAAAGTCTGTTTCATGGAATTTAGCACTGAAAGGTGGGAACATTTTAAAAGCCCCCCTGTGCCATGGTTATCTCAGGCTTTTCAGGGGTAACATTTACCCCCTGATAATTTGTAGCCAGTGGATTTGTTCTTTAAAGCTTATTTTGCAGACTCCACTAAAACCTTTTCTTACACGTATTTAGTGGATTTGTGCTTTGCTTTGCAGTTGGCAGCTGTGCAATTTTTTTATTATACATATTTGAAATATGTGCTTGGGGAGCCAGAAAAGGCACAGCCATTAGTATTGAAACACTATAGTTTGATGCTTCTTAAGCCCCTTAAGCTGCTCACTTTTATCCTTACTATTTGTTCCAGTCTACCACTTAAAGGCACAGTATTAGTTGTGCATACTTCTTTTATAGGAATGTTGCTTTTTAAGATGGAATTGCTATTTAAGTAGTCTACCCTAATAAAGGAGTTACAGTGTGTGTTTGATTTTTTTATTGGCAGTATAAAATGTATTCAAAAACAGGTCTAAGTTCAGTGTGATTTTAATTTATATCCTCATGAATTTATATCCACATAAATGAATTGGGCACAACTACCTTGGACAGAGCACAACATATATAGTTTGGACACCTTAAGAACCGTCATGTCCTGATGAGGGGCAATAAACTTGCATCATATTATAGTTTTATTAGTCCATGATTGATGACTTTTATTTCAGATTATTTTTTTATTTGATCCAGTGATGTTGTGATGATGTATCTGCAGGTCTTTACTTGGAGACAACCTCTGGTTAATATTTGCATAGAAACACATCCTTTGAGCCATGAACTGTACATTTTTAGGTTTATGCCATTAGCTGTTTTCATAAGTCGTGGTTTCCACACAGTAGTATATGGCTAGTATGGAGCAGTTTAATTGACTTTATTTACAGGAGAGTGATCGTATCACATATTGAAAGTCCTGTTCTAGTTGAGTATCATGATGTGGAAAGACCAGCTGTACCTGGGTGCCTTTGTGAGTAAAGGTATGCTTCCCTTACTAAAAACTACAAACAAATAGTAACCACCCCAACCTATAACTTGCCTTTACTGCAAAAGAGCACTTGGAAGGGCGACGCATGTCAAACAACATCAAAGAAAAATTCCCAGCTCACTTACCAGCCAGCCTGCAACAAACCGAATTGACCCCATCTATCAGTTCACGTTAAAAACAAGGGGTTTAGTTGGCACACATTTGCAAATATATGTGTAAGCTGCAGCGGTCACATCACGGCACCCCAGTGTACTGCCGTCATAACTCTATAATTCTGAGTGTCTTCGGAGTTGGAGCACATATGTAATAATTGATAGATTAAGGACAGGTATATCTGAAGGGAGTCCACCCCTCCTTAAAGTGGATGTAAACCCTCATATATACCCAGTGAAGTGAACAGCCTCAGATGATACACAGGGATGAAACAAATCTCCCTACATACATTTTACAAGTATATCTGCTGTCTTCATCTTTATATACTGTTTAGAAAGTGCACATCCTGTTAGGAGATTTTCTCTTCCTGGTTAGCACTGCAGTGAAGCCTGGGAATACAGCCAAGACAGCTGATTGGAGGAAAGACATACACCCCTTCTCCTCAAAGGTAGAGATATTCAGCTCTGTTTCTTGAATCATTCAGCTCTGTGCTAATCTATTTATAACATCCTCCCCAACACAAAACTCCAATGTTGTGACAAAATAACCAACCTGGCAGAATGTGCAACCCGCGTCACTTCCTGCAATATGGAATCAGCTGTAGCAACAAACCACTGCGCAGGTGCAACGCATCATACATCCCTTCAGTGGCTGACGGTGCACAGAGGAATTTGCCTGACAAAATGCTTGACCGACTACTGCGCATGTGCATGGCAGAAATCAACTAACACTTATGAAATTTACGTTGCTAAGCCCATCTTGCTACACCTTACACTCAACCTCATCACACCTACAGTAAGAAGGCGGTGCAGAGGACATATATTTATGTAGATAAGCTCACTCGATTTCTGAAATTAGTTTGCTATTTAAAAACAATGTTTGGTGTAGCAAGATGTCCGCTGCCCCACCTGCTTACTGTAGGTGTGATGAGGTCGAGTGTAAGGTGTATCAAGATGGGCTTAGCAATGTAATTTTCATAAGTGTTAGTTGATTTCTCCCGTGCGCATGTGCAGTAGTTGATCGAGCATTTTGTCAGGCAAATTCCTCTGTGCACCGTCAGCCACTGAAGGCATGTATGACGCGTTGCGCATGCGCAGTGAGCGTGGTTTGCCAATACAGCTGATTCCACGTCACAGGAAGCGACGCAGGTTACACATTCTGCCAGGTTACTCATTTTGTCAGAACACCAGCTGCGTTTATCATATGTGAGGGAGAACTTGTCAGGAGTTATCATGCTGATAACAGAAGAACGGAGCAGGAGATATCTACTGGGCATAGGGATTTGAAGAGAGATAACAAAACACTGCAGATATGTGCCCAGCTTAAATTTCATGAATCAGGTTTACATCCACTATCAAGGTATAGGGATGCACTGGACACCCAGCAATAGTACAATGGTAGTGAAGGTATCCACTGCCTCCCCTCACCAATTCACCAACCGTACAAATAAATGGCAACCACCCCAACCTATAACTGGCCTTTGCAACAAGGAGCACATGGAAGGGAAACGCATGTCAAACAACAAAAAATAAAAATTCCCAGCTCACTTACCAACCAGCCTGCAACAAATCGCATTGACCGTGTATAACAGTTCAGGTTAAAAACAAGGAGTTTAGTTTGTACACGTTTGCAAATATATGCGTAAGCTGCCTTGTTCACTTCACAGCACCCCAGTGTACTGCAGTCCTACCTCTATAATTTTGAGTGTCTCCAGAGTTGGAGCACATATATGATAATAGGTAGATTTAAGGGCAGGTATAAATGGAGGGAGCCCACCTGTCTCGCCTTAAATGCGTTTTTGTCAAAGTGGCGTCATCGGGACTGTGTGCACAGCCAGAAAACTGATCATGCTGTGCTCTTGTGCCTAGTTAGGTCAGTTTTTAATAGGAAAGCGGAGGGACTGCCAGGAACACCAGGTATTTTGTACAAAGGAAGTAATACAAAGAGAACAGGATACATTTTCATGCAAAGTACATGGTACAACAGGTGCATATCAGGAACTGAAATATTGGGTTTACATTACTTTACTTATTTTTAATTGCATTGCTTTTTTTATTATTACTGAACAGTGCAGTTTTACCACCAATTAGCTTTTTTGGAACAGTGTCATTTTACATATCGTGCTATGAAAACTTTCATAAGATCGTGATAATTGACACACCTCCCTATAAGCGATAACATGTCAGAAGTTGGCAGCCAGCCTAATAACAAAGTGTTAATTGACATACCTTCTTTACTGCAGGCATACACTGCTAATTGGCAGGCAATCGAACATGGCTCACCTTTATAGTTGTGTTTGTGATTGAGTTACTTTAGTGAACGTCTGTAGTTCTGTCCAGGCTCTGTGGAAACATATTTTCCCTAGATGATGTATTAAAAAGTCAGTTTTAGTTGTCAGGTATGTAGGTAGCCATCCATGTAACACAGGGGGAAGATGAATGGGATATGCTTTGCCTCTATCAACACCTCCTGCCACCTACCCCCAACGTGTGCCGCGAGATGCCACAGTTCCCGCTGGCAGCTCTGTCTGGCTGCAGACATCCTTACAACAATACCACTGGCTTCTTCTCTGATTACTTGTCAAAAACTAAAATTCAATTATGAAATGCAGGCAGGCTTTGCTGTGACACAGAGGGTTAGAAATTAATGTTAACACTGTTTCTGGTTAAGACTTTTTGTGTTTATAAATAATTCATAAGGCAGTTAGCTCTTTGAATCTTGACAACACAAGAATATATTAATACAGTAGACACTGTGAAAGGTCAGCGGCGTACAGTGAAGCATCACAGGCATCTTTTATTCATTTTCTGACACAGACTCATTAATTATTAGCACATTTGAAGGTCTACATGGGAAATGTGCTAATGAGAAAAAGAATATTGCATTCAAAATCTGACACTCGCCTCTGTGAGAGCTTAAACAAAAATCAGATTCTCATTATCTCCCAGGTACTCTTTAAAGCTGTTTTGCGATCAGAGTAGCCATATTTTTTTCATGGGGTGGCAGGTGGCGGAGGAAAACGGAATATGTCATGTCGCGGTGTGCCCGAATAGACTTCCACAGCTGTTTTGTTGCTATTCCCAGGTCATTATTCAGAATGCATTGACGCATTGATTACTGGCTTAGCAGGTTTGTAAAACCTACAGGTAAACCGTTAGATTGCCAAGCATGATGTTAAAACCCGCGTTCCCCCTGACCTCTGATAGGAAGGCTTTTGCAGATTATTGATGCAGCTTCGAACAAACCGTATGGATGTATAGATGAAGGTGGAAGCTGGTCACATGACCATTGAGTTTACGTATGTGTTGACAGCTAGCGTCATATTGGAAGGAATGGCTATTCGTTCAGCTCATGTTGATTCAAGGTTGGGGCTTCATTTTGTGCTTTTTTTGGTTTGAATTTGGAGCATATATCAGCAGTCATGTTTCAACCATCTCTAAGTAATTGAGTGGCAGCTGTTTTTTTTTTTTCTCCGTGGGTGATGGCTGGCTGTGTCTCTGCACGGCTGTTCGAATAATCTGGACAGCGTTTTCACAAAGAATAGCAAATTCTGGTAGTTAGGAAAATGAGGGCAACCAACCGTGAAACAAGAAGAGTATGCTATGTACATGAAGGAGTCATCTGACAGTAGCACACTGCCTTTATCCAGGTTTAGATTAATAAATGAATTGAACGGTGCTGCATTTTATTGCAGTGTCTTTCTATGCAAATGAAATGGGGGTTAAATATGAGAGCAACGCAGCTAGATGCCGCAGTATGTTCAAGCACAGCGCTGGATTCTGTTTACTACATAGTTGTATAAGAAAATAATCCTGTTCATATAAATACAATTTTACATTATCTCCTTTTATATTGCCAGCCGCTCTATCATATGCTAATTCCTGTTGCCGTCAGCAATGCTCCCAGTTGGGAAGTCCTGATATAAGCTCACTTGTATTCTATAATGATAGGTGCGGGGGTGTTGCATGCATTAATGTAACTTGCCTGAACTCCCCCAGTGAAGCAGGCTGTGGAGTGCAGAAAATAAACCCAGAGCATAATGTAACATCTCTGGGTATGTGTGCTCGCTACAGCTGTGTATAAATTTGTTTAATGGGTCTCTAACTCACCATCAAGCTCATAAAGGCAGCCACTGTACAGGCTATTAGGCTGCAGTAACTTAATTGCTCGTTAATTGGGTAATTAGTGCTTTGTTTTGCTTTAAAGCCTAAACACTCATAAAAAGTGAATTAGCTGAGTAAACAAGAATGAGATTTTCATGATATGCAGTCCCAGATACAGTGCATAATTAATCAACCTTTTATTATGAGGCGCCCCCCCCCCCCCCCTTTTTTTTTTTCTCCTTCAACTCATTTGATTGGGGGTGAACATTGAAACAGACAGAATCCCAGTACACAGATATATGGTACTTTGTCTCCCGTATTTCACATACACCACTTGCTTTATTGACTTTCTTGATTAAAGTTTGGGAAAACATTGCTTGTGGCTGTTTATTTGTAATGTGTGATGTGTTGATTGGTTTGCTTATGGGAATAGAACTATTCAAGCATGTGAGCTCTTCCCACAGTGTGTATTAGTAATGGGTGGATTACATTTTTTAATTCCTTCTATAGACCTGCATTCAATGTGTTATTACTGGATAGGTCACTGTTAGACGTAGACTCATTTTAGGTACTGTCATAGCAGATGAACAGACACTGGAAAGAAGAGATGCTCTTGTTTTTGAAGGAAGTGATTATGCTGCTATTAAGAGCTCAAAAACTTGGTCAACTTAGAGGAGCTCTAGTCGTCTCCCCCCAAAAAATTTAAAGTTAACAGCTACAAATATTGTAGCTGCTGACTTTTAATTTAAACACACTTACCTGTCCAGGAACCCAGCGTTGTCCGTGCCCTGGCCAATTCTTCAATCAGCTTTGGGTTATACTTACCTGCACTGTTGCAGTGGATTTGCAAAGAGCAGCCCAGATGCTCCTCTTCTCGGATCCCTCTTCTGTAATCTTGGACCCTCCCTCCTGTTCAGTGCCCCCACAGTAAGCAGCTTGCTATGGGGGCACCCGAGCTGAGTTACAGTGCCGTGTATCCCCATTCAGACACAGAGCCCTGACCTGGCCCCACCCCCTCTCTACCCTGATAGGTTAGCTGACTTTGACAGCAGCGGGAGCCAATGGCGCCTCTGCCGTGTCTCAGCCAATCAGGAAGGAGAATCTCGGACGGCTGAGACATTTGTCGACATCGCTGGACAGAGAGGGACCTGAGGTAAGTGTTGGGGGGCTGAGGGGGGCTGCTGCACACAGAAGGCTTTTTATCTTAATGCTTAGAATGCATTTAGATGAAAAAAACCTTGAGCCTTTACAACTTCTTTAAGTAAGGAATTGCGGCCTCACAGACGGTTTCCAACTGTGCATGCACGAACCGGGCTGCACTTTGTGAATGGTTCCACAGTCTTCTGGGACCTGTGATGTGTCTGTTGTTTAAAGCTAGGTTCACACATATGCAAATTCGATGCATTTTGACACAGTCCATATTTCAACCGCACACGCTCCTGAAATGAGCTCTAAAAGTACCGGGTTCTATAATGACCAATCACATGCCTGGTGAAGGGGTCCTGCGTGACTCCAAAACGTTGCACTACACTGTTTTGCGATGTGATCTTTCTTTAACTAAAAACTGTTTGGACGAAATTGAAGATCCTTGATGTGCTGGCAAAATATTTCCAATATTGGATATGTTTTTAACCACATCCAATTCGCATGACGTGAAAGAACATAGCTTTCTATTGTGCCTGTTCACATACGTCCGGTGCAGTAGGAGTGCAGATTCAGTGCGAATTGAAAGAGTCCTGTCAGTTTTCTGAGCAGTGCAGTCCAGCTTAGGTATGAATTCACGTCCATTGATTTCTATGGGAACGCTTCTGAATCGCACATTTAGTTGTGAACAGTATAAAATCCTGACTTGATCCTGATGTAAACCTGACTTAATACTGATGCAGTCCCGACCTGATCTAAAACTGACCTGAAATGCTGAACAACTACTTTGTCAATTAGCTGTGAAATTGGAGCTTCGATTCGCACCGCACATGTGTGAACCCAGCCTAATTCAGTCTGATGGGAATACAGGGTCAATGTAATATATGGTGCATCTATGACAGTTTGCTGAAAATACTGGGCTTTCTAATAAAAGCCCATGGCCGTTTGTGCGCTCATTAAATTGACCCTTCCAGCTTGGTATGTTAACACATACCTGTAATAGACGCCATACATTTATCTTTTCACTGGCCAGTTGTAGATATGTCTCCTCTTTACTTCTAAGTTTGGGTAAAATGTGTCTTTTTGCTTAATCATACAAAGGGACCCTGTGCTGACTGGGTCACTAAAGGCTTTCTATTTTTTGTAATAGATAGACTTGAATAGCAAGAGACCACATTACACAGGTTATTCACAACATAGTAATATTTGTGAAAAAAACAAAAAAAAGTAACCCCAATTATGCAACCCCCCAGCTGTAAAAATATAAATTCCTGATATGCATTATATAAAAAGAGAAAAAATTCGTAAACCTGACCATGATAAAGAAAATACTTAAAGTGGATGTAAACCCGAATTTTTTTTTTTTTTTAATGTCATAATATAAGATTTCCTATCATTTGTGCCCAGTCTTGCCACAAAGAGTTAATCCATCTCTGAGCAATCCTCTTTTATTGTTCAGTGAGATAAATCTTGACAAACAGAGAAAAACTTTGTCAAATCCTCCCCCTTGCTGTAAGTGACAGGTGATTTACATATCTCGTGCACTAGCCTAATACATGCATTATTTGTTAATTCCCTCCCACTCCTTTCTTATGCTGCTCTAATTGGGCATGCTGAAGTCATGTGGTTACTTTCCTGTCTTTTCACCAGATGTTAGAGATCATAGCAAAAGTTCAGTGTAAGAAATACACAGGAGAAATGCATATTGACAAGGGGAGTGTAGAGGTGGGCGGGAAGTCTACTAACATCACGACTCCACCCACCGAGCTCCAGACAACAGACCCACCCACAGAATCTGCAGTTTTTCGGGTCTCATAACAGACAGAGGGGAGACATTTGACAGGTAAAGATACATGCAGGAGGCATGTATATCCTTATAGATAACCCCTATGGCAGTAGTTTAGAAAGGATGACATTGGGTTTACATCCACTTTAAACTTTATATTTCCTTGATATTCATTGCATACCCGGCACAACATTCAAGAGCCAATTTTCGTATTTCTATACCCATGTAGCAGTTGTCACTTGTGCATTTGTCTCGTTATCTCTTTTAGATGTGTTGGAAAATTGCTTGATAAAAGCTCTTCTTTCTGTTTGAATAGATCTGATTTACAGGACTAAGGTAGGTGTAAAAAGATGAGGAATGACCTTTTCAACATGACTCCAGATATTAAAATGATCTTACAATCTTATTATCATGAGAACATTTCACAAAGCATTAAGCTCAATAAATTACCTTTTCCCCAAGCAGCTAACCCACCATCCCTGCGGGCTACGGGAGGAGTTCCACTGATTCATGGCCTCCTTATTTTAGCTGAATTGCTTAATTGGTATGTGTTCTACATCCCCAATTGAGTATTTGGAGCACAAATGAAGGTTAGAACCTTTGCGCTAGTTATCGACTGAAAGAAAATTGATTCAAGCTCAAGAGTGCAGACAAGAGATTCATGAATTTCTCCAAGGAATGAAGGATTTTTACCCAACTGTTCATTATTAATGTGCAGGCTGGAAAATTCTTCAGTCATCAAATCACTTGTTTATTCAATGTCGACTTTTCATGTTGAAATGTAACAGTGGTTTGTATTTTAGTTGTGTTTTGGCCTCATCTGCGTTTTCTTTTACCATGGTTTTATTGTTGTGAGTGATAAAACATCAATGATGTGGCTCAGTGTATATCCAGTGACGGCCTTTATCTTAAGAAAAGTACCAGTTAGCTAGTACAAAGTAAAAAAATTGTGCAAAGGTTCTCTTTAGTAAGAAATATACTAGTCTACCCTGTCTAGCCCACCTATGTACCCTAGACACTCCCACCAAGCTTGTTACTCAGTTTAGCATGGGAGCTGAGGCCTCCTCCATTGTTTTTATCCTCTGGCAAAATCTTTTCCAGCACTGGCCACACCTATGCAATGAGCCCTCATAGCCTTGAATGAGGTTGTACTCGATAGTTACATAGGTTGAAAAAAAGACACAAGTCCATCTAGTTCATCCAGTAAAAGAGAAAAAAAAATCATACAATCCCATATACACAATTCTATACCCACATTTGATCCAGAGGAAGGCAAGTGTCTCCAATCCAGACAGGTCTTTCAGGATCCAGATATTTACTTTATTCTCCGCTCTACTTATAATACGGACAGTGTGAGGTCAGACAATTAACAGGCCAGTAGCAGTAATACTTCTGGTGACTTCTGACACTATGGGTGGCTCAGCAATGTTTTGATTGGTTCCCCTAAGGGGTGTTCAAATAGGCATCTATTTTTATGAAGTAGAGAACTGCACATTATTTTTACAGCTAGAACCAACATTGTATAAATATGATGTCCTCTATTTTTCCTGCAGAAAATGGTGCTTGCACTTTAAGTAACAAACCAATAATTGTCAAGAACCTGACAATTACAGATTGTGGCTGGTACAGTGTAAGGGAGGGGGGATGGAGTACAGGATTCTTCATCAGTCAACATGGTATCTGGCTTTTGTCAAGTGAACTGGGGATTCTCCATCTTGTCCTTGTTAAAATAATTACATAAAAACGTTAAGCTGCCATTGCTAGTAATATTTTTTTCAGTGCAGCATTATTTAATTTTTCTGTAAGGGTTTATTAGCATCAGAAGCTGCTCATGATCCCATTGCTGTGCCTCTGCTTTCCTGGGTGATATATATTTGTGTCACCACAAAGATGATCTCTTTTTGGTGGCCCAATTGTTTGTTTTTTTTTTAGTTGCTCTCTAAGCATAGTTAATTTTGATATTGTGGTAATTGGGCATGAGCAAGAGACATAGTACACTCCTCTTTAGAGCCCATTCACATAGATGGCTAGTCTTACACTGGCCAGCAGTTAAACTTTGTCCTATGCATGCTCAGACAGATTTGTGCAAATCAATGGCCATGCAGTTACATGCGCACAGTTACATTAGAGCAGTGGTTGTCTACTTATGAGCCAAAGGGGGCATCAAATGCACCCCTGACTTCACCAAAGGGCCGCACATAATGTTCAATATATATTTGGCTGGAGACATATGCAGATGACAATACAGAACTAGTAATATGTTACATGATGCTAGTAGAGATCACAATTATTACCCTAATCAATGTTCCCACTAAAGACTGCTAAAGGTTGGGGACTAGGGCATTAGAGGCTCTGAAAAGCCCTGGATGCAGACAGTTTCAATCTGGGGATGGTGTTTCTTGCTGTACACAAACTGGTTGTAGCTATTTATCCGGTTTGTATGTGGCCATTGCATCAAGTACTGTTGCGTTCAGATATGGCATTCAGCCACATCTGAACAGTGCATTCCAACTGCCCCTTGTGAATGAGCCCTTATTTGTTATGGAAGCTGGGTGAAGCTGGCTTCTCTGTTGTAGTCTTTTAGGCTCCGTTCACATCTTTGCATGTCGGGTGACGATCGCAGTAAAATCACGCAAATAGAATTGCGGGACACCTGTCGCCCAAAAGAAGCTCTTGTGCTATTGGATGTGACACGTAACGCACGAATGTCCCGCGATTTGCCACTATTTAGAATCGCGGGGATTCCGCCCGCAATTTAGAATGCTAAGGTGTGAATATAGCCTTATAGAAATGTTTGGGAAGGAAATATAAAACGCTTTGCATTTTACTAGTTTTTTTAATATTGTAATTTGTGTGTATATATAGTTACATTGTTAGTCGGGATGAAAAAAAAATTACACATTTTCACAGCTCTTACTGTGAAGAAACCTTTCCGTATTTGGAGATGAAATCTTTTTTCCTCTCGACGTAAAGAGTGCCCCCTTGCCCTCTGTGATGACCTTAAAGTGAATAACTCAACACCAAGTTCACGATATGGACCACTTATGTATTTGTACATATTGATCATATCCCCCCTTAATCTCCTCTTCTCAAGAGGGAATAGATTCAGTTCTTCTAATCTTTCCTTATAGCTGAGCTCCTCCATGCCTCTTATCAGTTTGGTTGCCCTTCTCTGCACTTTCTCCAATTCCCTGATATCCTTTTTGAGAACTGGTGCCCAAAACTGAACTGCATATTCCAGATGAGGTCTTACTTGATGATGTGTACAGGGGCAAAATTATATATCTTTCTCTGGAGTCCATACCTTTCTTAATACAAGAAAGGACTTTGCTCGCTTAGGAAACCGCAGCTTGGCATTGCATGCTATTATTGAGCTTATGATCTAACAAAACCCCCAGATCCTTCTCCAGCATTGATTCCCCCAGTTGTACTCCCCCTAGTATGTATGATGCATGCATATTCTTAGCCACCAAGTGCATAATTTTACATTTATCAACATTAAACCTCATTTGCCACTTAGTTGCCCAATTAGACAGTGCATTGAGGTTGGCTTGTAACTTGGAGACATCCTGTAAGGACATTATTCCACTGCATAGCTTAGTGTCGTCTGCAAAGACAGAAATGTTACTTTCAATCCAAGATACCTTGGGGTACACCACTGATAACCTTAGACCATTCAGAGTATGAGTCATTAACCACTACTCTCTGAATTCTGTCTTTTAGCCAGTTTATCTATGCATCTATTATCTTCGCTAAATGCCTTTATTAATTTAACCTCTGGAAAGTCTGATTATAAAACTACCATGTCAACATAATTTAAATTATGTTTTAAAAATAACACTGGGTTAATCCATCCTGTGGTATCATGCAATAATTGTATATTCAGGTTAAATATTATGTAGCTGGTTACATTATGTAGCTGGTCATATGTACAGTATCTGTTTTTTTTCTCTATATTGCTTGAGTGTCCATTTGCAGTCATTCAAATCCCAGCATACTACTCCTGTTGAACAGTACGGGATTCTTCTAGGCAGTGAGGTCTGATTATGCTGGATTGTTCCTGGCACAAAGTCCTATCAGGTGTGCCAATTCCAGTAAGAGCTTTGCGTGCCAAACTGGTCAAGTCTTAGTGCTTTCCAGAAGCACTTGACCGTGAAGAAAGAACGTCTTTCTGTAGTTGTGAAAAGATGACTTCAAGTCATGGGCCATAAACTTTGCTGGATTCAGAATACCAGACCTTGGCTTCATCGCTGCATTTTTACCATGTGTTCCTCAGTTTTCTTGACATGGTGCCATCCAGTAACCTCAGCAAAAGGAATGCCAGGCTCCGCCATTTTCTGCATGTAACTGTTTTGCTGTCAGTGTAATGTGAGGTGAAAACAAATGTGAATGAAATCCTGGAGTCTGGAAACTAATAGAATATCTTTAGTAAGTGGCATTATGTTTTTGGTAAGGTTCCATTCATTCTTAAGGAATGGCAAGCTTGCTGTAAATACAGTTGTAGTTTAGTGTTACAAAATCTGACTGTTTGTATCCATTGTAATCCTGCTTTTCCCAGTAAGATAATAAGACCTTTTGTATTTCTCAACCAACAACCAACATTAAATAATGTGATTCATAAGATAAAAAAAGGTTAAGGTTTGCCACAGTAATTATTTTATTAATGGATCTAAATGTATTTATGTATTCATTTATTTTTTTTAATTTTAAAACTTTTTATTTATCCAATAAATTAATCAACATTGAATATGCAACCATAAAACTGTGTCAAACACTACATATAGATTTTATAATTTCACTGAATTTCAACTGACACACAGCAAGACCATCAAGACCCACCATACACAAAATACATAAAAGAAAACTGCAAGCATACACAGAAAACAACGAGAAAAAGCGAAGAGAGAAAATGAAATCTAGTAATAATAAAATGAAAAAGAGACTTTAAATATATAACCATTCTGCGAGTGCAATTTGAGGGCTGGCGAGGAAGGACTGCCGGGGGGCAAGCACCGCTGGAGGCGGGGTTGAAAGGGAGTCCTTCTCCCAGCGATCGCGAAGGGGAAGAGAGAGGAGAGCCGCCCGGATGATCAGAGCGTGGGGGAAAACAGCAATAACAGCTTTCATTTTAATTGCTGTATGTTCCCGCTGCTCGCCGTCACATACAGCCCAGCCCCCTGGCTGGGAACTTTGATAGACAGATCACCCGTCCAATCCTGGGACGGGTGATCTGTCTATCAAAGTTCCTGGCCAGGGGGCGGGGCTGTATGTGACCGCGAGCAGCGGGAACATACAGCAATTGAAATGAAAGCTGTTATCAATGTTTTCTCTGCGCTCTGATTATCCTGGCGGCTCTCATTTTCCTCTCCTCTCTTCCCATGCACAGGCAGGCTGCCTTGTTGGGCACAGGTGAGGCTGCCTTGTTGGGCACAGGTGAGGCTGCATTGTTGGGCACAGGTAGGCTGCATTGTTGGGCATGGATAAAGTTGTTAATATTTATTTTTATAACTTGATTCTGCATAAGTCATGTAAGTGTAATTTCATGAGATAATTTATGAGGGCGTGTTTAGGGGGCGGAATTAGGGGCAGGCAGGATAGGGTTTGGGTGGGGCAACTGGTGGCAAATAACCCTTGAGGCCTGGCTAGTAGCCAGGACTTGAAATTTTTGAGCCCTGTATATAACTATAGGGAGAGACAGGTCTCCAACTGCATCAGATCCTGATATGAGGCAGAGCCAGGTATAAGCTGTCCAAGGAGACGACGTATTATCAAATTTGAAAGAAAATATATATATACAACGCTATCAGGGTGACCCTATACCTTAAATATAAATATATATAACAAAGACCTGGCAGCTGTACAAAGGTGCTACACCTCACCAAATAAACAAAAAGTATATCACAGCACCTGCAGGCTAAATATATAAATCAAGTGACAAAACATAATTGATGTAACTTTACAGTGATGCTTTTAACATGATAATAAAAATAATTTGTCAAAATATACAAAAGTAATCAATAATTAAATTGATACGTGCTCCGAAATAAGTGCAGATGTGCTCCAATGATGACTGGTGCTGCGTGCCACACTCCCCTTTGTGACCCCACTCGCTAGAAATCATAGGCCACCAGCTTCGCAGTCTGAGGTCAAACAGACAGCGATCAGTGTGATCTAATATAAGCCAGATGATTGGGTGCAGTAAAAATTTCAAAATGTATTCTGGGGCTTGCAGAGTAGGTGACCCCGCTTAAATGATGGGGAGAGAAATAGAAAGGCGTCACTTACACACAAGTAGTGAAAACAGGCATCAGTACAACCAGGAAATGCCGCTGGTCGGAGTGCGTTCCACGCAGGGTGAAAATGGCGTCAATGGTTGACGATAGCGGAAGTGTGTCAAGTTGGCGTACTGATGCCTGTTTTCACTACTTGTGTGTAAGTGACGTCTGAGAAGCGCAGTTTTATTTTTTAGTTTTGATTTTTATAGTTTTACAGTACTTCACTATCAGTGTTTTTTTTTTCTCCCCATCGTTTGAGCCTGGTCACCTACTCTGCAAGCCCCAGAATAACTTTTAAAGATTTTACTGCAATTATCACTTTATTGATTACCTTCGTATATTTTGACAAATTATTTTTATTATCATGTTGAAAGCATCACTGTAAAGTTACATCAGTTAGGTTTTGTGCAGGCCCTGTGATATGTTTTCTGTGTATTATCAAATTTACCCTCCTGATTGTGAAGGATAGATGTTAATTGCTCCATCTTGTAAACTTTCTCAACTCTGGTAAACCACATCCAAATTTAAAGAAGGTGTTGTTAATTTCCAAAGGCCCGGGACAAAGGCTCACGCACCAAGAAGTAATTGCGCAATTAATGAAGATTTGTAGTGTTTTGATGAACATTAATGTTCAAAAGGTAACATAGGGTTATTTCCTAAATCCAGGTAAAATTGCAAATTGTTATACATACTTCCTACTAAAACACGTGCAGTAATAGACAGATATACGAGATAGGGACCCTGTGCCATATAGGTGATGTCAACATGAACTAGGAACATGAGGAAAATGTTTATGAAGGCATGCAGGAACCCAATACCAACGTGTAAGAAGCGTATAACTTTGTTCCTAAAATATAATTGATAGTAAAGCCTGATGTGAGCATAGAATTGCCCTCCATATCTGAGAGTTATTAAACGTCGTTTTTAACTCCAGTTTCCTTTTATGGATGAAGAAAGGAACATTGTTATCCGGGGTCCAGTCTTTAGTTTGTAGACCACCGAAAGCAGATGTGGGGCAACTGACGAATTCTGACATAAGGACTCAAAAGGGGAAAGTGGTCTAGCATACTGAGTAGAAAGTGCCTGATTTGAAAGGCAGCTAGATATCCCACAGAGGGCGAGAGCAGTGCTTGAATATGTTCATGGTCCAACCAATCCCGATTTGAAATAAAATGCGTAATTCTCCCCTTGCCGACCTGTAGCAATCACCTAAGCTGCCTACTCTCTAAGCTTATTGAGAAATCCGGGTGCCCTATCACTTATAAGAGGGGTGACAGGGCAGGCGAGATCCTAGAAAGTGAAAAGGTCTTACGCTCTACACCAAAGGTTAGCCCCATCATCGGATGAGATCTTAGAGTCTGCCATGTACTTGGTGGTAACCACGCCAGAACAGAGATGTATAGAAGTATAGTCTTGTTCAATCATGGCCTATGGCTTAGGGCTCAGCCGGGCACACCAAGCGATGACCTGAGATAGATGGGATGCTCTATAGTATTTTTCAATACCTGGCAGACCAATACCACCTGTTGCCTTTGAGAGAGTCAAAAGGGAAAACACTGACAATGCTTACCCCATATATAATACCTCACAATAGTCAGCAAATGAAGATAACCACTTTTTGGAAGATGCATTGTAAGTGTCTGTATGAAGTAC
This sequence comes from Aquarana catesbeiana, assembly GCF_042186555.1. Lineage (NCBI taxonomy): Eukaryota > Metazoa > Chordata > Amphibia > Anura > Ranidae > Aquarana > Aquarana catesbeiana. The sequence goes on from NC_133324.1 coordinate 270,169,598, forward strand.
AGAAGTTTGGGAAGCATAGACATTTTAAATGCGTTACATCATCCAAACCAAGTTAAAGTGAGGGATGGCCAATTCTGCAGATCCAGCCTCATCTTCCTCAGAAGAGAGTGAAAATTAACTTCATATCGAGTAGAGGGATTGGTCTTCACCCTAATACTCAGATAAGTAATGGGAACCTGCCCTCTGGAAAGGATAATCCTTTTTTAATTTTTGTACCAAGGTTGGGGGTAAAGAAACATTAAGTACCTCTGATTTAGTATAATTAATATTGAAATTAGAGAGTTCCCCATAATGACAAAGTAAGCTTAACAAAACAGGAAACACCTAGACCGGATTGGAAATAAAGAACAGATGATCATCAGCATTTGTCACTATCTTATGTTCTACTTAAAAAAAAAATTGGAGGCCTCAAATTGAGGAATGTGCTCTAATCATACACAAAAGAGGCTCTAGAGTCAAAATAAATATCAAGGGGGGAAGAGGGCACTCCTGTCTCCTACTGCTCATAAGAGGAAAAAAGTCAGAGCACTTCATTTACCCTTACAGCTGCTTGAGGAGTCGAATACAAGGCCACAATCCAAGATCTCATACAGTGTCCTAGGCCAATATGTTGTAAACACTGTGTAAATATAGCCAATCCACCCAGTTGAAGGCCTTTCCAGAGTCAGTACATATTCTATATTCTATATTCCTATATTCTATTCTATAACTACAGACTATAACTTTTGTTCTATAACTATAGAATCTATATGTCAGATCTTAGGCTTGCTGACAGTCGGTAGATATTTCCCCATAAACAATAGGCTTGGAGAGATCTGACCATGCTCGTACAACTCCAGGGAGTCCTGGAACCCACTGTGATCCTTGTCCAACTAAATCCTCCTGTGTAATAACAAGTGCCACCAACTGCCCAATATGTTAGTTTTAGCCCTCTAGCACAGAAGTGGACTGAAAATTGCAAGCATTACTCAGGAGTGTTACTTTTATCTATCCATCTATGGCCACCCTAAGGCTCTTACATAGTCTGCATTTTCATGAAAATTTGCATGCATTTACAGAAACCACAGCTTCGTTAGTTTGCTTTACATTGCCTTTTTTCATTCTGTGCCATCCCCCCTTTTCCCCCCTGCCGATTATCTGATTTTGCTTGGAAGACATGCCATAGCTATAGTAATCATCACTTTCATGAAACACTGCGGTAATAGAGAAATTCTCTTCTTTATTGACCTTTGTAGCACGCTGCTTATGCCGATCAATACAGAGGCGAGCCATGGGAAGCTGTGCAGCATTAGTTGTTCAGGCAGTAAACAACCCGTAGCGTTTACACGCCTTGCTCTCTGCATGCTCCTGCTGCAATCATTTTGGCAGCTCTCGTCCTGCCTAACAAATAGCGCTGTAACCCTTGCCCTACTGGTGGCCCTGTGCTCAACTGCATGTAGTAGACTGATGGTGTTTTTTCCTTATAGTGAATGACTGTAAAATTAAAATGATAAAAGACATATCTGTTGATCTATTATTTCTGGCTGTGTTTTTTATTGTGACATTTTGATGATACGGTAGAGTGCCTTTATATTTGGATGAAGGTGGACAAGGCTTGCTAATTTCCTGTAGCTTCATCTAGGCTTTGTGGACATCACACAGCAACAATCCCCAGTCTAGACATTTCCTGGTGGGTTATCACTAAATTCCAATTCATCTACGTGAAGTCACCTAAAATTAATCGGTCTTTCCCAGAAGAGTTTAGAGAGTTTGCCTTTGGATATCTGTTGTAAAAAATACTGTAGCAAAACTGTATGCAGCAATGAGCACTTTAGTGAAGTATTTTCAGGTTTTGAAATCCAGTGTAATTGCAAGCTCAGGGGGAAAGACTGCTTTTTAATGTTGGGTCTGAGAGAGAAAGATTACATTAATCCAGCACTGAAATCTTAGTGGATTTTTCTGTCCTTTAGTAGACTCGAATAAAGCCCATTTCAATGATCTAAAAATGAAAGGGATTTACATCTAAACCAGTTTTATGCAAAAACATGCTCATTCCTGTAATGGCATACGTAAGCCTGTATATTAGCAGGAGAACTCCCAGCATATAATGTCTGCCTTTCCTGTGCAGAGAGACTGTTACTTTAAGAAAACCAAAAGCTACTCATAATATGGGGTGCTGGTACTTAGAGGTGCCTGCACAAACCTCTGGCAACTTTTGCAATTGCAACCTATCAGTTGTGTTGTTTGACCAACAGTTCTGCATAGAGCTCATAGTTCTGCATTGGTAAAAAAAAAAATAACTAAAATTTTTTTACAAAAAACAGAAATATACATGTACAGTACATGGTTGATCATATTAAAGCAAGTGGAAGACACTATCACAAATAATTTCTAATTTTATTGTAATTCTCTGCCATCATAAAGGTGGTTAAGACACATTGCTTGAAGCCCTAATTCATTGGGATTATTAATCGATTTGGTATGTAGGTGTCGTATGACCATACGCTTTTTAGATGTGTATTCCTTCAGTGTGGAATACAAGTGTAGTTGGCGCTCTTCCATGTACAGTCTCCAGTGTATAATTATCTAAAGAGAGGTGAAACAAAAGTTGATTACCATGTGTTTATAATCTTTGCTTCGATGAGACATTTCTGTTGAAATGATAAACCGCATGTTGCCTGGGATTTGAGGTTTTTCATATTAAGTACTGAATGCCATAACCTCTTATGTATGATCCTCTTCACCTGCACATGCTTTCACAGATCTAAAAATATGACACCAACCCGTGTTCTTCACATCTGAGGTATGTTCTGTCTGTGTAGCGTGTTACAGCTTCCTGGAATGTAAATTGAAGGTTTTGAGATTGAGAGCATTGTATATTTGCCCGACTCAAATTTCCAAGTCTGTGGTGACTCACTATATGGACTTCATTACATGGAGAGCTATGTTAAATAATAGGTCTGTGAATAAAATCTTATACTCTAGAAACTACACAAATAAAATATCACTATAAAAATAGGGAAAGTTCATGATAATTAGTGTTTTAAGAGAAATCGAGAAACACTTCTTCTAAAGCTATGTCTCTAGGTTTGTTTTAGTTCTTCTTTTCATTAATTATCTTGTGAAGCTATTAGAACTAGCAAAGATAGATGATCAGAGTGCCTTCCTGCACTTAGATTTTTCATGCCATTTAATGTCACGATTGATGACATTGTGTATGGCATGAGGCTGCCCTAGAGCTAAGGCTGTATATAGAAATTGAGCTCTACCCAAGTGGATGTTTGTTTTTCGATTTCTGTAATTGTGGCATGCCTATTCTGCACAGTTCTCACTGCCTCTGCCTTCACTGCCTTTGGACTCTGATCCCCTTAAACAGCTGCTGGCCTTGCTGGTGGGGAAGCTTCTGTCTTCCATTTACCTTAGGCTATCTAATGCTTTCTCTGCTAAACTAGAGCACACATCAGATGTGGGTAAAGAACCTGCCCAGTCTAACTACTGATGACGGTGTGACTACCTACCTCTTCCATATGATTCTTGCAAAAGACAGTTTTATTCCATTGAAATTTCTTCACAGGGTCTACTACACCCCGCAGTGCCTAGCTAACATATATCAAAACTATAACCCTCTATGTCAGAGATGCCAAACGTCAACGGGGACATACATTGCCTTGAAAAATTATTCATACCCCTTGAAATTTTTCACATTTTGTCATGTTGCAACCAAAAAACGTAAATGTATTTTATTAGGATTTTATGTGATAGACCAACACAAAGTAACACATAATTGTGAAGATAAAGAAAAACGATAAATGGTTTTCAATATTTTTTACAAATAAATATCTGAAAAGTGTGGCGTGCATTTGTATTCAGCCCTCCTTTCTCTGATACCCCTAACTAAAATAAAATGGAACCAATTGCCTTCAGAAGTCATCTAATTAGTAAATAGAATCCACCTGTGTGTAATTTAAACTTAGTATAAATTAGGGGTGCAACGGATCAAAAATCTTACGGATCGGATCGATCCTCGGATCGGATCATTTTCGGATCAGCAAAAAGAAAAAAAACAAAAAAAAAAAACACACAAATCTTGTTACACCCACCAGAGTTTTAGATTTAAAAACTATTTTCAACACAAAACCGAGCTTATATGCATAAATACAGTATTTGTGCATATAAGCTCAGTTTTGTGTTGAAAATGGCTTTTAAATCTAAAACTCCGGTGGGTGTAACAAGATGTCCGCTTGCCCCCTTCTCACTCTATCATTATTGTACTGTGCAGGAGTGTGGGGTGTAGCAAGATGGCGGCGATGAAACATCACTTCCTGTCGAGACAGCGGCCACTTCCGAGTGTACCAAGATGGCCGCCGCTCCGGAGCTAGGCCGAAGCCGCGGCCTTTCCTATGGCTGAGGCCGAAAAAGTGCTCCGCGGATCGCGGGTGTGCCGATCCGCGGAGGGTGATCCGTTGCCCCCCTAGTATAAATACAGCTGCTCTGTGAAGCCCTCTGAGGTTTATTAGAGAACCTTGGTGAACAAACGGCATCATGAAGGCCAAGGAACACACCAGACAGGTCAGGGATAAAGTTGAGGAGAAGTTTAAAGCAGGGTTAGGTAATAAAAAAATATCCCAAGCTTTAAACAACTCTCGGAGCACTGTTCAATTCATCATCTGAAAATGGAAAGAGTATGGCACAACTGCAAACCTACCAAGACATGGCTGTCCGCCTAAACTGACAGGTCGGGCAAGGAGAGCATTAATCAGAGAAGCAGCCAAGAGGCCCATGGTAACTCTGGAGGAGCTGCAGAGATTCACAGCTCAGGTGGGAGAATCTGTCCACAGGACAACTATTAGTTATGCATGACACAAATCTGGCCTTTATGGAAGAGTGGCAAGAAGAAAGCCATTGTTGAAAGAAAGCCATAAGAAGTCCCGTTTGCAGTTTGTGAGAAGCTATGTGTGGCGGAAAACTAACACTGCACATCACCCTGAACACACCATTCCCACCTTGAAACAGAGTGGTGGCAGCATCATGTTGTGGGGATGCTTTTCTGCAGCAGGGACAGAGAATCTGGTCAGAGTTGATGGGAAGATGGATGGAGCCAAATACAGGGAAATCTTAGAAGAATACCTGGTAGAGTTTGCAAATGACCTGAGACTGGGGCAGATGTTCACCTCTCAGCAGGACAACACCACTAAACATACAGCCAGAGCTACAATGGAATGGTTTAGATCAAAGCATATTCAGTGTTAGATGGCCCAGTCAAAGTCCAGACCTAAATCCAGTTGAGAATCTGTTGTGTCAAGACTTGAAAATTGCTGTTTGCAGATGCTCTCTATCCAGTCTGACAGAGCTTGAGCTGTTTTGCAAAGTAGAATGGGCAAAAATGTCACTCTAGATGTGCAAAGCTGGTAGAGACATCCCAAAAAAGACTTGCAGCTGTAATTGCAGTGAAAGGGGGTTCTACAAATAATTGACCTGGGGGGGCTGAATACAAATGCACGCCACAATTTTCACATATTTATAAACCATTTATCATTTTCCTTCCACTTCACAATTAAGTGCCACTTTGTGTTGGTCTATCACATAAAATCCTAAAATCCCAATAAAATACAATTTACGTTTTTGATTGTAACATGTAAACTTGTAAAATGTCAAGGTATATGAATACTTTTTCAAGGTACTGTACATATGGTTTGGACATGTCTGCTTTTACAGCCGTGCTGGAAAGAGGTAATCGAAACTGTTTATTATTATTATTATTATTATACAGGTTTTATATAGCGCCAACAGTTTGCGTGGCGCTTTACAACATGAGGGCAGATATTAGAGTTACATTACAGTTTGGTACAAGAGGAATCAGAGGGCCCTGCTCGTTAGAGCTTACAATCTAAAAAGGAAGGGTCAATTGATACAAAAGGTAATAGCTGTGTGGGGATGAGCTGATGGAGGAAGTAAAACAGTGTTAGAAGCAGGATAGGCTTCTTTGAAGAGAAGGGTTTTCAGGGATCGCCTAAAGATGGATAGATCAGGGGACAGTTGGACAGATTGGGGTAGGTAGTTCCAAAGGATGGGAGAAGCTCTCTGGAGGCGAGCATGGGAGGAGGTAATAAGGGAGCTAGAGAGCAGGAGGTCTTGGGATGACCAAAGAGCGGCTTGGTTGGTATTTTGGGACTAGATTAGTGATGTAGCTGGGGGCAGAGTTATGGATGGCTTTGTAAATTAATAATATATTAATGTTTATATATATATATATATATATATATATATATATATATATATATATATATATATATATATATATATATATATATATATATATATATATATATTGGAAACCTTGGAAATGTTAACAATTAAGGATACTACACTTTTCTTCCTTTTAAAGCATGTGAGGCTGCTGGATGTGCTCTATAAGCTGTATGTAGCTGAGGCTTCATACAGTTTATACAGCACATCCAGTGGTGTCACATGTTAGTGAGGGACATAGATTGTTTTGGCCAGCTTGACCCAAATTAATTTTGTAAAGTACAACTAAACTTTGGAGTTCAGATTTAAAGCGGAGTTACACCCAAAAATGGAACTTCCGCTATCTGGATTCCCCCCCCCGTGTCACATTTGGCACTTTTCGGGGGGGGGGGGGGCAGATACCTGTTTAATACAGGTATTTGCTCCCACTTCCGCTGAAAGATCACCGCGGATATCCACGGCGATCTATGTCAGGTCCCTCCTCTGTTACGCCCCGCTGTCTTCTGGGAGACACATAGGTCCCAGAAGACAGCAGTGACCACTCGGAATGCACAGCGCGACTCGCGCATGCACAGTAGGGAACCAGGCTGTGAAGCCTCAAGGCTTGACTTCCTGATTCACTTACTGAAGATGCCAGCGCCTCCACCCGGGAGCCCAGGGACAGGTCGGCTTTGGGTGAGGACATCACAGGTGACCTGGACAGGTAAGTGTCCATATTTTAGACTTTTTTTTTTTTTTTCGGCGGAACTCCACTTTAAGCCTGTTTTTTTTTTTTTGTTTTTTGTTTTTTGTTTTTTGTTTTTTGTTTTTTTTTTTTTTTTTTGATAGCATGAAAGTCATCTTTGAGTTCCTGGTTAAGGGTACCCCATTTCAAGTGTAAAGTGTAAAATGTTATAATCCAGTATAACGATCCTCCACCAAGCTGCATTGATGTAAAATGTTACATATACAGTTTACTCATAATCTCAATTTTATATGAGATTCTTGTCTTCCAGATAAAAAACAATCCATATTATGAAATCTAGTTTAGCTTAGAGCCATTTGGCTGACGGTTGTCCCTTAGTGAGCATTTGAATTGTCCTCTCTCAAGTCTGTTCTCACTTCCCTTTTCACCTTGTTTCTGCAGATCCCTTAGGCCCTTTATGGATAATCATAAATTCCAACGAGAACTTTTCAATTCCTTTTATCCTTGCTTAATATCCTGCTCTGTTACCGTACTCCTGGGAGCATCTTTTGAGACCTGTAACAGGCTGATTACAAGGCACTTCATGGTACGTGATACTGCATAGCAGCATTAAATCTGTGCACCTGTAAATTGTGTAAAAGCACAAAAGACATGTACAGTTAAAGGAAACCAGCACAGTGAAAACTCAAAAGCTGTTATTGAGAAAGAAAATGTATTAAATATACATTTAAAAAAGTTCAGACAGTTTTTTATTTATACACCTGAACCAGGGCAAATGAGAAAACTGGAAGAGGTTGTACAATTAACACTTTGCTGTTGTGCCGTTATATACTGGAAAAAAACCCAAAACACATCCTAACTCTAATCCAACCTATATCCTTGACTGATCCAAAAAGTCGCCTTGTGTGCTCGTCACATGTTACCGTCTGATAGTATAATCTTTTTTAGATTTACCAGCTGCTTTGTAGTGCAAGGGGCTGCCTCATTATTTGATATTAATTGAATTATCATCGTAGGACCCTGTACTACTTAGCTGTTAGTACAGTCTCCAATAATTTGACTTAGCTTGTAATATTATGGCCAGCATTAAAGCCACCCACTTGTGGATGATGATCTACCTACCTGATAACAGAAAACAATGTTGCTGACAACTGTGAGGTGTTAATTGTTTAATATGACCTAGCTTTGCATTTACAAAATTCCCTTTTAACCATATAATCATATAATCATATATCACACATTTATTCTTGTCTTGTAGATGTTCCTTCAAAACATAATTGCTAGACAGAAATCTCTCCTGGCAACTAGCCTTTTTTTTGTTAGAAAGGTCGGTTATATTGATTGTAAAAGTGAATGAAGAATGATAGTTGCTTCATTCTGGCCTTGGAGATTAAAGGAACATTTCTGTCAAGACAAACTTGTGAACTCATCACAGTGCCAGATACTTGCTTGTTTTCTCAGTCCCCAAGGTCTCCCTGTAAGGGGAAGATCCTAAATCTTATGGAAAGAAATGAAGAGAGCCTGTTTTTATGGCCTGCAGAAGATTGACTTGAGATGAGAAGGAGTACAGTGTGTGTTGTGTCACAAAGAGTTAACAAGCCTAATAAAATGCAATCATCTGTACTGCTTAGCCCTCCCTCTGCCTAAGTAAATAGCAATTCCCCAAGAAAGGTATATAACAGCATCAGTATTCTCAGATGGTTTCCCATTATGCTCTGTGAGCGTTCATTTCCAACCTCGCTAACGATTTCCTGATTTCAAGTCAGTCTCATTTCCAGTCGCTTTTAATTTGGGACTTTTATTGCAGATTCTTCATAATCACCTTGACTTATCCTTCAGATAGATGACTACAATTCAGATTACTTTCCCCTACAAGAATGGGGAGTGCTTTGTAAGCACTACTTAAAACCTCAGAACTTTGGCCTTCTACTGTAGGGGATGTAGTTCATGCTGGAAGCCAGTGCTGGGTCACTTCTGGCATGCATGATAACGAACTTTGCAAGCAAAAGATGCAGTGGAGGATGGTATTCGTTCTTTTTTTTTTTATTTCCTGAACTGCATTTGATAGAATATACTAGAACATGTCTGCGAGGCCCTGCCCTGTCTGAGAGAGGATGAGACCTAATGTTTCTGTGCGACAGTTCAGTAATACTTATAGGTCCCCCCCCCCACCCCAACTCTGTGACTGGACAGTGAAAGGTGGAGCATCACACTAATGAGTCTTTGTCACTCTGGCAGTCCTTACTGTTGACAACTAATACAACTGTTAGTACCTCACCTACGACAAGCAACCCTTTACCAACCTTAAAAGGAACCCAATAAACTAACATTTAAAATTATCTTTTTATCAACCTACAAAGTTTTCTATTAGCCTAAATAATATGTATCTACTCCATGAGCACCAGAACCACATCGAAAAGTATCACTTCCAAAAAAGTCATGATCTGTCTAAATGGCAGGATCGCTTTAAAGAGGAACTTCGGCCGACCTCCCCATATTTTTTTTTAACCCCGCTTACCTGATGACGGTATCTGCACATTTCAGATACTTGTCCATCCAGTGGATCCAGCATTGTCCCGCTAAGATCGTCTCATGCCCAGCCACAGCTCCGTCACGCTTTGCCACGTTCTCTCTGACGTCATCGAGAGACCCACAGGCTCTTCCGGGTTCAGAAGGTGGTCCTCTCGACTTCCAGTATGCCCTCCCCTCCTCCTGTTCTTGAAAGAAAAGGATATGCCTCCTGGGATATGTGACATGCATATCCCGGAAGACACATAAGGCGAGTGACGTGCATGGGGATGCGGGGCAGACTTTAAATAAAATTTAAAAAAAGAAGTTAACAAAAGAGAAAAAAAAAATAAGCAGTGTCCACTCCCTACGGAAGAGGGGTGGAGAGGCGGGATCATCCTCGAGAGGCTGAAGGTCCACTTTAAACAGTGGGAGATGACAATTTGCTTATATTTGTATATGAATATGATTCCATTTACATTTCTTCTTCTCTTGAGACATAAAATAAACAATTGCTTTGGAAACCGAGTGAATGATCCATGACTTCTGCAACCATTTTACAGAGAAGATTGCTTGGTAGAAAATATTGTTTTATGGACGTTATTACTATTACTTTAAATCCTCTGTCAGATTTTGCCTTCCAGGGGACAACAAAATAATAAATATTTCATTACAATTTAACTAAAAGACGAAAAAGATTGCGCACAGGGTGTTCCAGATCATTTTGCTGCCTTAGCAACGGAAACTGATGTCCCTCTTTTATTGTTAGAAGCTTTTCTGTTAGAACCTACAATAAACGTTTGTTAGTATAATAAAAAAAAAATGTCACTGTAGTATTTAGCCGTTCCATCGTTACATTTACACTAACATTTGCTGTAAGAGAACCTTTTCCTACAATACAAAAGTAATGTGCAGCTATAAGGTAGCGCAAATGTATTTTTAATCACATGCTGACTGCTCACAGTAAATATACTGCGAGCAGGATGGCATGTGCAGGCTCAGCAACGTACATGTATGTTGCCGGCATGCTTCTGGGTTTGGACACAGCACAACTTTGGCAGCAGATTTCAGCTGAAACCTGCTGATCGGCTGTATCCAATTACATACAGAGTTCTGTTTTTACAAACACACAAAACTCTGTGTACAGAAAGCAGCGATCTGGCTGTTTCGTCTCCCTGAAAAGCAGGGAGAAAAAACAGCCAGATTAGTACGTAAAAGCAGCACACATTAGGGCTCATGCACACTGCAGCTCAAAAACAAAGCTGCTTTTACAGGCATTTGAGCTTTTATTTCTTTGCCTAAAAGCTTTTGTTCTCTTTTGCATGTTTTTATTTAATTTTTTTGAGCATAAGCGTTTTTTTTCACAAACCCTCCCCCTTAGCTAATTTTTCCTTTTTTTTTTTTTCTTTTTTTTTTTGTTTTCATTTGGAATAATGTAGATGCTGTTATACAGCCAGGAAAAACAGCATACAGTAGTTTCCAATCAAATACCCTTACCACTCAATAACAATAAAAATATCTAATAAAATATTATTTAGGAAGTTAAAATCTAAATTGTAAAATATGATGTACACCATTCCATAATAATAATGAATTAAAAAAGGGGGAATAGTAACCAATATATTGCAATGACCCGAGGAATCAATATCCTATGACAAATAGTTATAAAAATCAGGGCTGGTCTCAACATCAGGACACAACAAGGGAAATAGACCACCCCACATTCCCTCTAATAACTATAGAAATCAAGACTCACCCTCAGAGGATGCAACCCAATATGGAATATACGGGTAGATATGATCCCTCACAGAGGAGACAACCAGGATATTATGAGGAATACCAAAACTCCCCAGGTGCTACATGATGTATATCTCAGTAGGAAATAGGTTTGGACCTTTGCAAGATCATGGGAATGATACAGAAGATGGAGATAATTCTGGTGCAGGATATGGACCATCTCAGGAAAATTATGCTCGTCCAATTGGAGGACCGCCGGAAGCAGCCCCTTTAAGAAATAAAACTGATCCTTTTTTGTTCTGTCCTTTATTTAAAAAATTAAGACTAAGATAGGATGCAGGGGAGGGGAGGGAAGCAGAGCCATTCCCAAAAAAAGAAAGCGATAACATATGAAGGCATTTTCAATCCCAGCGGGGTAGAAGTAACAGATTTAGAGAAAATCACATTAAACCAGGGTCTGAAATACGCACCTAAAAGATCCCTTAATAAGTTTCAAATGTTTATACACATTCAGAAATATGTTCAGAAATTGAATTTTAAAATTACACTTTCTTTCTAACCCAGTTAATAGGGATTCTTTTTTTAATTTTTAAGTTTTTATTATTTTTGACAAAATACACTCTAATATAAATTAATACAATGAATTGGTATTGCTTATCATATTGCATAGAACAGATAATAACAAAAATTGGGGAATAAATAACAAGAAGTAATATTAACTTTAGGGTACAATAACTGGAGTTTGATATCCCACTACTGCTCACCCCAAATGGGAAATTAATAGGGATTCTAGTTGGAATGTGGAGTCCAACAAAAGAGGAACAAGTCTGAGGAATGCATCCCTGTTTAATCCCCTGGGAAACCCTGCCCCTAACATTTCAGCTTTTAAAGAATTTTACAGGACCTACAGTGAGCACATTTTAAGAAATAACACCAAAAAGATATACATGAAGGGGTAGAGTTTCTGTCAAAGGAAAAATGTAATTATACGTCCTGCAGATAACGAAGGAGGGACTGTGCTTCTGAATAAACAAGATTATTTGGATTAGATGGATAACCTTTTATCGGATAAGGAAACGTACACCTATTGCACTTGGTGCCAGAACATCTTTTAGAGTTTTAGTTTTTCTGTGGCTGACATTAGGTTTTTCTGGCAGTTTAGGTCCCTAAGGGCCCTTTCACACGGACGTGTCTGTGTACGGGCTCCGCTTTGCTCAGTGGTGGATTGCTCTGTCGATCCCCGCTGAGCAGGCAGATGACAGGTCGGTCTCTGCACACTGTGCAGGGACCGACCTGTCAGAGCGCTGCTCTCCTCTATGGGGGATCAGAAGAAGATGGACCATAGAGTCCAATTTCATCCGATCCGCAGATGGATGGAAAAGTAGGATTTCCCTCCACCACACTTTAGCGGGTCAGATGTCAGCGGACATGTCACCGCTGACATCCATCGCTCCATAGACCTGTATGGAGCGTTCGTTCAGATCCGCCTAAAAAACTGACAGGCGGACCAACAGTCCGCCCATGTGAAAGGGGCCTTAATCTTGTCATTTTTTAAAAACCTGCCAGTGTTTTTTAATGGTTTTGTTAACCCACCAATGCTGTGAGGAGAAGGTAGTTATAAAGGCACATTCAAACTTATTATTAGCCTGTTAAAACTAAGATGTTAGGGGCAGGGTTCCCAGGGGGATTAAACAGGGATGCTTTCCTCAGACTTGTTCCCCTTTTGTTGGACTCCATATTCCGATAGAATCCCTATTAACTGGGTTAGAAAGAAAGTGTTGTTTAATACTCATTTTGAGCACTACAAATATTTTAATTGAAAGTACTACACCATGAAGCCTCTTCCTTCCATTATCCTATGTATCTGAGACAACCCAGAGACAGATGGTCTGTAACCTCTTGATTAACCCCTTCCCAGCCATGTCATTAGTATAGTGTACACTGGTCATTATATTATTGACATCCTTGTCAGTTAATGACCCTCACAGCCAGTGTCTGTTAGTGCCAGATTGTCCACCACACTATCACAGTCATATTATAGTGATAAGTCGCTGATCGCCGCCATTACAGTATTGCATCTATAGCTGCATAAATTCCATTATATGTACCATAGTTTGTAGATGCTATAACTTTCAAACAAACCCATTAATATACACGTTTTGTGATTTTTACCAAAGACATGTAGCAGATTATACTTTGGCCTAAAGTAATGAAGAAATTTGATTTTTTTTTTTTTTTTTTTTTTTTTTATTTGATGTTTTATGACAGAAAGTAGAGAATTTCTTCTTTATTTTCCAAAATTTTTGGTATTTTTTTGTTTATATAAAAAATAAAAAAACAACTGGGGATTAAATACTACCAAAAGAAAACTCTATTTGTGTGAAAAAATGTATATAAATTTCATTTGCGTACAGCGTTGCATTATCACGTGCAGTAATTAGCAGTTAAAGTAGCACAGTGCCGAATAGTAAAAAATGGTCTGGTCATGAAGGGGGTAAAACCTTATGGTGGTTGAAGTGCTTTAGGTCCCTTTAAATCGGCAAGCCCGCTTGGATCCGCCTGTCCATTTTTTAGGTGGAGCCGAGCAGGCTCTAATGACTCCTATGGGAAGATGGATGTCAGGGGAGATGTGTACGCTAAAATCAGACGTATGGTGATACGTTCGCCATCTGTCTGGGCAGATCGGATTGGATGAGATCTGGTAAAAATGGACATGGTGTCCCTTTTTCGTCCGATCCCTCCATAGGAATCAGAGGCGCTCTGACAGTCCCCTCTCCGCTCAGTGAGCAGAGACGGACCTATCATCCGGCTTAGCGGAGATCAACGGAGAGATCCTGCTGAGCTGGCGGACTCCGTTGAACGGATCAGCCTCAAGTGAATGAGGCCTTAAATGTAAACAAACTTACTGCAGTGTTAATATAGTTATGGGGGCTTGACCCCCCCAGCCAGCCAGTGTATAAATTGAGGGCTGTGGAAGCTAATGTCAATCCATTAGGGGTACGCAAGAGTTAAAACAGCTCCATCTAGAAACAGAAAAGCACCACCTACATCAAAGCTGAGAAAAGTGTGCTTGGCTACAGTTTGATAACAGGCTGGTAGGGAAATGGGCCAGTCTGTTATATTATATTTTTAAAGGGTGATCTTCAAAAATGTTTATTAGTAATTTGTGCTGTTTCTTTTTGATGACATATATTATGTACAGGACCAATAAAGACTGAGACTGGGTTCACTATGTGCGCAACGGCTCGCAGCAGGGGTCCAGTGCGTCCCTGTTTACCGTTTCAGGGGTGAATCGGGTCCGAATTTTTGCCTGAATTTGGACCTGAAACTGAGCCATGCAGGGTAACCCACATCCAATTTGCATAAGTGTGAACCCAGCCTTAAAGTGGTTGTAAACCCATTCAGACTACTTTTCTGTATATGGACAATTGCAGGTTAGGAAATGTATTGTGCTAGATAAATAGCTCCTTACCTGATTGCCTTGCGAGTAATCTGTATTTTTCTTTCTTATGATGTCACCCGCGCATGCGCCGTATGTCGTAAATTTCTGGCAAGCATAGACCCTGCCAGAAAAATGCAGGGTCTGTGCTGGGGCTGCGTCATTTCCTAGTGTCGACGTCAGCCTCGACATCCCATGATACTCCCATTGAGAAGCTGAGCCAGGACCCATGTGACTCGCTACGTCACAGGGGTTGTGGAGGGGGACGAGGCTTGGCTTCAGGGAATAATGCGCACGCATGGGATTATAGCCACAGCTGCGTACTAAGGGCGGAAATATATTACTGTGTAGATACGGAAGACAGCAGTAGTAATGGCGGCGGCGAGATACAAGCACGAGCGTTCACACAACCTAAATTATAACAAGTAAGAAGGTTTTTTTTTTGGTATACTATATATGGCACTTTGAAAGCACCTAAATTAAGTTATATTTTGAGATTTGTAGTTCCATTCTTTGAGTTTACTACCACTTTCATGTTGCCCTAGGCATGCCTGAACAATCATGTGCTTTTGTGTAATCGCTGCCTCCTGTGCCATGCCATCCCTTTAATAAAAAATAAATGCTATAGCTGTCTGCTTTATATTAACAGCTAACTTTTTTACTGTACAAACCACCAAATGAGGAAGAAAAATTGGTGTTATGTTTCTTGAGCTATAGTTCTTCTTCTGATGAACATATCTGGCAACCCCTTTTCCCATAAAATACTCTTGCTGGATTTAGTCACAGCTAAACAAGATAAGAAAAAAAATGATTCTAGTTTGTACATTTTGAGGCTTGGTCCCTGGGAGAGTTCTCACCAATGACATTATCAAAGATGCAGCCCTGAGTACTTGATGTTTATCATTTTACTATGAAAAGATTAATACAGTATCACCCAGGTCAAAGCTGAACCACATGTTAGTCAGATTGAAAATGATTGAGGAGGAAAGATAAGTTTCAGTTTATGAGGAAGTCAGTCAAATGCTATTACTCCGTAAGTCTGTGGTCTTCATCTTGCACATGTATGACCAGAATGCTGCCATTGTCGGTAATGATATAGTCTATCCAATGAGCAATCTGCAAACCATTTTTAGTTTTGGGGATGGTTGTGCAGATGTACATTACGTATTAGTAAGTACAAAGATTGTTAAATTTATTTTTTGCATATTAAAATATCTGGTTATGATACCTAGCAATTTCTATAAAGACATATAAAATTCATGTTTGAGTTATTTTAGGGCATGCATAATATAATCTTCTACCTTATTTGTAATGTTACATGGTTTGTTTATAGTAGATTAAATGATTGGTGGTAGTTAATTACACCTTTTCACTGATTTGCTTGTTTTCCTGTAAAGATTGAAGCATATCCACATTTTTTACAAAATCTTCAAAAGATCCAGACATATATTGATATAGGATAATGTATTTTTCTTGCCTGTTTAACGTCTAAATGGATATCTTACAGCCAAAGAGGTAGGCCTGGCAGTAGGCCTGGCAGGTAATGTGTCTTGGCACAGTTGTTCTTTAATAATTTCTCCCCACCCTACCCGAGTGCTGCTCACTTGAACAAATACTTGTCTTCCTCCTCCATCCAGCGATCTTCCCTGTGCAGCCTTGTGTCCCTGTACGGACTTTTCAGCACGTGTCTCCACTAGGCCCACCACTCAGTGCATGCGCACGAGCCAGTATTCTGCGTAAGCCATACTTGTGGCCACCAGCAGAATGCTGGCTACCCATACGAAAGACTGGGGCTGCTTAATGCGTGTGCACTAAAAAGACGATGTTTTTAATTAAAAGGCTGTAGTGGTGCACCAAAATTAAAACTCTGGACCGAAACTGAAAAGTCAGGATGCACTTGGCCGAAAACCGAAATGGACAGTTTTAAAAAATATATATTTTTTTTATGTATAATTGTATTATATTCGGCTTTTTAATTAAAAGTTTTTGAAGCGCTTTCGCGTTAAAAGAAAGCTCAAGAAACACTCAAGAAAAATGCATCCCTTTATTACAGCCATGGCCAAAAGTTTTGAGAAAGACACAAATATTAATTCTCGCAAAGTCTGCTGCCTCAGTGTTTTTACATCTTTTTGTCAGATGTTACTATGGTATACTAAAATATAATTACAAGCATTTCAGAAGTGTCAAAGGCTTTTATTGACAATTAGATTAAGTTTGTGCAAAGAGTCAATATTTATAGTGTTGACCCTTCCTTCTTTTTTAAGACCTCTACAAATCACCCTGGCATGCTGTCAATCATTTCTGGGCCACATCCTGACAGATGGCAGCCTATTCGTGCATAATCAAAGCTTGGAGTTTGCCAGAATTTGTGTTTTTTTTTTTTTTTTTTTTTTTTTTCATATGCCTCTTAAGGGTTGACCACAGGTTCTCAATGGAATTAAGGTCTGGAGAGTTTCCTGGCCATGGACCCAAAAATGTAGATGTTTTAGTTATAATTATCACTTTTGCCTTATGGCAAGGTTCCCCATCATGCTGGAAAAGTAATTGTTCCTCACCAAACTGTTCTTGGATGGTTGGGAGAAGTTGCTGTTGGCTAAGAAGTAACCCCACACATGAATGGTCTCAGGATGCTTTACTGTTGGCATGACACAGGACTGATGGTAGCACTTAGGGCCCTTTCACACCGGTGCGGTTTGCAGGCACTATTGCGCTAATAATAGCACCTGCAAACCGACCCAAAAGTGCCGCTGCTTTGTCTCCAGTGTGAAAGCCCCGAGGGTTTTCACACTGGAGCGATGCGCTAGCAGGACGGTAAAAAAAAAGTCCTGCTAGCAGCATCTTCGGATCGGTGAAGGAGCTGAGTATATACCGCTCCTTCACCGCTCCTGCCCATTGAAATCAATGGGACAGCGCGGCTATACCGCCGGCAAAGCGCCTCTGCAGAGGCGCTTTGCAGTGGTTTTTAACCCTTTCTCGGCCACTAGCGGGGGGGGGTAAAACCGCCCCACTAATGGCCGAATACCGACGGTAAAGCACCGCTTACAATAGCAGCGCTTTACCGCAGATGCCGCCCATGCCCCAGTGTGAAAGGGCCCTTACATTTTCCTCTCGGGACAAGGTTTTTTCAGATGCCTCAAACAATTGGAAAGGGGATTTGTCAGACAAAATGACTTTACCCCAATCCGCAGCAGTCCAATCTCTGTACCTTTTTACACTCTCACCTGCTTGCTGCCATTCCTGAGCAATCTCTGCACTGGTGGTGCCCCGATCCTGCAGCTGAATCAACTGCAGGAGACGGTCCTGGCACTTGCTGGACTTTCTTAGGCGCCCTGAAGCCTTCTTTACAAATGCAGTGGAAATGTTTTTTTATGGGATTCAATTCATTTTCATGGCAAAGAGGGACTTTGCAGTTAATTGCAATTCATCTGATCACTCTTCATAACATTCTGGAGTATATGCAAATTGCCATCTTAAAAACTGAGGCAGCAGACTTTGTAAAAATTAATATTTGTGTAATTCTCAAAACTTTTGGCCACAGCTGTAGATTCTATGTATGCCTTCACACTGGTCCGTTGCGCTTCCATTGTGGTGTGACAGACCTCCCCATTGAAATGCATTGAAAACATGGCAAAAGCGCATCAAATAAGCAACAGCTGGTTTTTGAGACACATGACCTATGAAAATCATTGCAAAATCACATACACTTTTTAGGTGGCCATTATCGGCACCTTTTTTTCTATATGTAAAACGCCAATTACCCTATTTTTGGCTGATATTTTCCGGCAGCCGATATATCGGTCCATCTCTAAAAGGCTGTGTGGACCAGAGACTGCAGACCAAAGAATGCTGGATCCAGAAATAAGGAATGTATTTGTCTGGATGGGAAGCACATGGGTGGATGGGGAGAAATGATAAAGGGCAATTGTACCAAAGGTCTGTCTGAGTTGAAATAATTTTGCCAAACACTGGAAATAGGCTGCTGACAGAACAGTAAGACTAGGGGCATTCTTAGGATTGTAAATGACCTTTAAGGGTAATATGCAGAATGGCAACTGATAGGGATTGAGGGGAAGTCCTCCCAGTCTTCCCCTCGCCTGTGTCATGTGACATGTCAGTACCAAGGAGGGGCCTAAGCGGACT
This sequence comes from Aquarana catesbeiana, assembly GCF_042186555.1. NCBI lineage: Eukaryota > Metazoa > Chordata > Amphibia > Anura > Ranidae > Aquarana > Aquarana catesbeiana. The sequence continues at coordinate 270,188,332 of NC_133324.1, forward strand.
TTCATCAGCCCCCTCAATGCTAAATTTTACAGGAGCAAAACCACTATGCAGGTGTACCTGCATAGCCACGGTTCACATGACCTGAAACTGTGCAGTGATTCACGCCCCCGGTTCCCAGGCCCAGCAACATCCATAAGAGGGACATTATATTATTCTTGACATTGTTGTTGCTCCAAAAGTGTACAGCACATGTTTCTCTCACCCAGTAGTTCATAGTGGCATGTCTGTAGAGAAGTAGTAACTCTCTTTTGTCCACATCAAAGGGAACAATTGACATCTGTTGGTGCAAAGGCGTTACAATAAATTGGAAGAATTGAGTATTGCGTTGTCCATGATACTTTTTATTTGCACTTATAGCCAAATTTTCAGAACAAGCTTTCGGGGTGTATCCCTGTCTTGAAGGTCCAAGCTATACTACGTGGACCTTGAAGGAGGAGAGACACCCTGAAAACTTGTCCTGAAAATGTGGAAGTTAGTGCAAATAAAAAAAAAAAAAAAAGTATCACTGACCGTACTCAATTGTTGTTGTAAGTGCATGAATATGGCTACAATCACCTCCAACAAACTGAAAAAAAGGCATGCTGTCTGAGCTCCTTTGACAATATCCAGCACTTGTTAAGGCCTCCTAGAAAGGCCTGCTTTGCTCAATCATTGTAGTAAATGAAGTGTAGGACTTGGAAGGAACACGCTGTGTGTGCTCCCTCTCAATCTCTTCTAGATGGTGCCATGATGAAAGCTCAGCCTCATGACCACTGCTCTCTCATTATTTTTTTTCTGTCTTTTTAAGCGAGGTGTAATTCTGTAAAGCTGTCCTGTTATCTGTAATGTAAACCTGCGTAATTAGCACTCAAGCTCTTAAAAAGAGGAAAAACCTTTGTTATTGTTTTGGGATTTTTTTTCTGCTTAATTGCTTTGTTGATTTTTATCTGTATGCTTGTGCCAAGGCACTCTGTGGGTGTGCTTGCCGGATATGACTTCCATAATGACTTCCATTTTTTACTCTGATAGGAGTTGATTGTATTTTCTTCATTCTCCTTGTCTTTGTAATTAAAATTTCAGAAATAAAGCATGAACTCATGTCTTGTGAAGCACCTCATAATTCTGCATCTGTCTTTCTGTAGACATCTTTACTAACTTCATTTTCAGTTCATATTTAGGGATCTATTTATATATGTTTTCAACCAAGATTTACACAAATTTGATCCAGGATTCACACATTTTCCAATTCAATTCAGTTAGAAGAATATGCAGAATAATGTGTGAAAACATTTATAAATAGACCCCTAAGTGTAAAAAAAGATGCTTGTTAAAGCCGGTACCAAGTGATGAAGCTGAAAAAAATAAATGTAGTGTTTCTGCTTTAAGTTTACCATGTATACTTTGCACAGATGCAATGTTCACCTTCTGTTAGAGGCAATAAAATGTCCTTGTTTACAGATATTGGTACATGTGTTTTGGGTAAAATAAAATATGGTATTTTGTGTCATAAAATATATATAATTTGAGTAAAAATTCTTCCAAATCATAATGCGAGCCCCCAAAACCTAATCCTTTAGCCTATTTTGCATCTGTGCCCAGACTATAGGCAATCACATTTTTTACATAACAAGCAATAAAAGAGCTTTATAACAAGCTATTACTGACCTCTCTAGTTGCTTTGAAGTCATTTGTCCTTAAAGTGGAAGTAAACCCATCCATTTACCAATTTCAAAAACCAGTTTCATTTCCTGCACGTGCCGGGAAATGTAATACTCCCATTGGTTGTGCTCTCAACCAAACTGTCAAACCATCCAATGGCTGGTGTCGTAACTGATTACATGTGCAGCATCATGGCAGTAGATTAAACAGAGGCAAAGCTTCTTGGCTGAAAATGATGGGGGGGTTTACTTACACTTTAAAGGAGTTGTAAAGTCTTCAGGTTTTTCACCTTAATGCATTCTATGCATTAAGGTGAAAAACTTTTTGTGGTGCAGCAGCCTCTTTTTTACTTACCTGAACCCGATCTTTCCAGCAACGAGAAGGAGCCTAGCAGCTCCAGCCGCTGTCTCGGGTCCTCATTGGTTAGTTTAATAGCAGCAGGAGCCATTGCCTCCTGCTGCTGTCAATCAAATCCAGTGACACGGGAGCCGGGGCCAAGTCCTGCTGTCTGTGTCAATGGATGCAGCAGCAGGACTCGGGAGCATGACCGCACGAGTGCCCCCATGGAATGAGGCTCTCCATGGGGGCACTCGATGCGGAGGAGGAACCAGGAGTGCCACCGGGGCACCCCAGAAAAGGAGGCTTGGGGCTGTTCTGTGCAAAACCCGTGCACAGAGCAAGTAAGTATAACATGTTTGTTTTAAAAAACAAAACAAAAAAACAAACCTTATATTGGGCTTCAAGTGATTGTAAAGTCTTGTTTTTTTTCCTATAAAAATAACAAGCATGTTATACTTACCTGCCCTGTGCAGTGGATTTGCACAGAGCACCCCCAATCGTCCTCTTCTCGGGTCCCTCTTCTGTGCTCCTGGCCCCTCCCTCCAATTCAGTGCCCCCACAGCAAGCAGCTTCCCGAGTATAAGCTTCCTGTGTCCATTCAGAAACGGAGCCCCAGCCCTGCCCCCTCTCTCTCCTGATTGGCTAGCTGACTTTGACAGCACGGCAGCCATTGGTACCACTGCTATGTCTCAGCCAATCAGGAGGGAGAATCTCGGACGGCTGAGACACTTGTGAACATCGCTGGACAGAGATTGGGCTCAGGTAAGTATTAGGGGGGCTGCTGTACACAGAAGGCTTTTTATCTTAATGCATAGAATGCATTAAGATAAAAACCTTCTGACTTTACAATCCCTTTCAGCTAGTTTTTAACCATCTACATTGAGAAGGAGAAACGAACTGAGATTTCAGTGGTTCTGTTATGGTATTTGAAGATGAATTTCTCCACAATGTCTACAGAAACAGAGGTTTAATGAGGGCTAGTTTTAAAGTGTGTTTATTGCTTGTTCACAATATGTAAATACTGAAATGTGCATAGTCTGCGCACAGGTTCATTTTAAGATACCCCCTAATCTAATTTTAAAGTGGATGTAAACCGAAAAAAAATATTGTTAAAGTGGAGTTCCACCCCAAAAAAAAAAAATTAGTAATGTGCCTAAAAAAAAATAAAAAAAAAAATTTGGAGAATTTTTTTTTTTTTTTTTACTCCCCTCTAAATGGCTGTTGCTAGGGGGTCCCTCGTAGTCTGCTTCCTTTGGTGCCTGGGCTGGTGAGAGTCAGCAGCTGCAGTATTTGTAGCTGCTGACATTTATTTTTTTTTTTTAAATGGGAACCCCACTTTAATTAAGGCTTGCACCTTGTACAGTATAGGATTCATGTCATCTGTTCCCTGTCTTGCCATTAAGAGTTAATCCAGCTCTGAGCAGACCTCTTATCTTTTTTCAGTGAGATAAAAACTGACACACAGAGAAATAGGAGTCAGTTCTTCCCCCTTGCTGTGAGTGACTGGTGATTTACATATCTCATGCGTGAGGCTGAGAGAGGCATTCAGTGTACTTCAGATCCCCTCCTTCTTTCTTCTCCAGCTCTCCCAAGATTAGCTGCTCCACACCTCAGCTTGATTGGGCATGCTGAAGTCATGTTATGACTTTTCTGGGTTTTCACTGGATGTTAGTGATCATAGCAGAAGTTCAGTGTAAGAAATACACAGGAGAAAATGCATGTTGACAAGGGGAGTGTAGGGGGGGTGGGGAGTCTGCTTACATCACGACTCCACCCACCGAGCTCCAGACAACAGACCCACCCACAGAATATGCAGTTTTTCGGGTCTCCTAACAGACAGAGGGGAGACATTTGACAGGTAAAGATACATGCAGGGGACAAGTATATCCTTATAGATAACCACTATGGCAGTAGTTTAGAAAGGATGAGAGTGGGTTTAAATCCACTTTAAGCCTTCTTTTGCGTTTTGTAGCGAGTGTGCAAATATATTTTTTGTGTGTTTAAGGTCATTTTTATTTCTTTTTGTTTCATTCATTTTTATTGTAAAAGAATAGATAAAGCATACAGTACAAGTAGTAATGCATGTTTACCACAAAGATTGTATAGAACAGTGAATGTCAAAGAGCCAAAGCATGGCTCCACTATGCTTAGGTATGTGGTACATATTGCAAGAAGAACATGTACGTTTGCATTCCAGGAATTTTTATTTCTAACAGTATTCTTTTGCTTTTTAGCACATCTAAAACTTGTGATAGATAAATATATTGTGTATTTTGCAGACACTTGCATTCGCTTTAATGGACCTGTTCATGCACTTAAAGTAAACCTGTGCTATGTAAACTGCCAGCAGGTTTTAAAAGCATTAAACACCATATTTCTTTCTGGGCAACTTGGGATTTCTAAAGCCCTGGTTGCTTCATTATGTATACACATACTTCTGCTTAGAAGATGTCGCTGTCACATACGGCCTTCATAAACACGATGCATGACATCACTGACCAAAAAATGAGGTATATAATAAGGGGCAGACTAGAGTTCTGATTTCAGAGCTGAAGTTGATATCTCCATAACTTGGCACCCTAGATTTCAATGCTCCCTGAGGACTCCCTGAAAAAAAAAAAAAGCTGCTGGCTTACGTTGGAGCATTTTTATAATAAACATGTTATACTTACCTGCTGTGTGCAATGGTTTTGTTCAGAGCAGCTAGGGCTGGGAGATTTTCCACAAAAAAAAAAAAAAAATCTGCGATTTTCTTAAAAACTGAACAGGAGTTTTTAGGCGAGGCTTCTGCCTAGTCTGCGGCGTCCGGCCTCGGTGTCAGCGCCGGTCCTGGGTAGCTGCAGGCAGGAGTTTTTAGGCGAGGCCGTGGCATCGGCTTATTCCGTGGCCGAAGCCGCGGCCTCGCCTAAAAACTCCTGCCCGCAACTCTTCAGGACCGGCGCAGTGAAAAAAAAAATCTAAAAAAATCAATTTGCTTAAATTTGACCTTGACCTCTCAACTTGATTCAAGATTTAAATCGATTTTTACCCCAGCCCTAAGAGCAGCCCCAAACCTTCTGTTCTGGAGTCTCCCGCTGGTGCTCTCAGCTCCTCCTCCGGAGTGCCCCCATAGCAAGCGGCGTGCTATGGGGGCACTCGTGTGGGTTCGATCCCGATCCAGACTGTGACACATATAGCACAGGACAGCCCTGCCCCCCACTCAGGATTTGATTGATAACAGCAGAAGCCAATGGATCCTGCTGCTACTTCCATGTCTAGTGAGGAGAGAGAGCAGTGCTGCTGCTCTCGGGCACAGAGTTGGATTGAGATTGGACTCAGGTAAGTATTTAGGCGGGGGCTGGGGGTGTAGGGGAGCTGAACATGAAAGGTGTTTTACCTTTGGGATACAACAAAAACAACTGAGATACCTTGATTTTTTGGAAGGAAAAATTGCTGAAGTTTTAGTGTCCCCATCTTTAAGTCTATGAATAATATCACAGCTTGAACTTGAGCATGAAATCTGAACAAAGCACATATATCTGTAGCGTTTACTTATCTCTCTCTGAAGCTCCAAGTGTCGTTTCTTTTTGGTGCTTCGTTCCTCTGTTATCAGCTTGTCTCACTTCTGAGAAGTTTTCCGACACATGAGATAAATTTGTGACGGGGAGGGAGCTCAGGACACAGTTTGTCTATTCAGAACACAGCTCTGTATCACTCCTGCTTGCTGTGTGGAGGGGCTGGGGGTGAGCTTTTCCTCCATTGAGCTCTCTCATACTGGAACTGCAGCTCTCTGCCCCCTCCTCTGTGATTGTAACGGATTTTAACACGATTCTGCCCATTTAAAGGGGTATAGGGAAGAGAAGACTGCAGATAAACAAGTAAAACCTATGTATGAAGATTTGATTAATCTCTGTGTATAACCTGAGACTAGTCACTTCACTGGGTATATGAGAGGGTTTACGACCACTTTAAGGTACCATTGGCGAAAGGTAAAAAAAAAAAAAAACAACAATGAACATTAGTTGTTAGCTTGAAGATGAAGCTATGACATGAATAAAACAGAATAAAGGGAATATATAGGAGAAAACATGTAGTGCATTGGGAATAGATCAATTTCCCCCCCCCCCCCCCCCCCCCACTATGAAGGAGTGTATTTGACGACGTCCAATACAGAAATTATCAATAATAATGTATTTATATGTGTCAGTGTTGCAGACTGAAGTTCCAATACACATTTAAAATGTATTAGTCATTCTCCCCAATAAAGAGAAATATGACAGATAATTACAAAATTGGCACATTAAATATAATTGTATAGTTACTGTACAACAGCATCGTGTCTTATTTTACCTCTTCTTTCTGTGAGAACTATGTTTCAATCCTTCACATCATAATTTGCATGCACAAGATACTGGCATTGGAAAAAAAAATGAAAAATTTAGTTAAAATGATACAAATCTAAGAATTTGTTAGATCGACAATGTCTTTTGAATTATTTTTGGGGCAAGGTATGTTCACATATAGAGTTTTATGAAGAAAGTTAATTCTGCAAAGTGAGTGACTCATTTTGGTTGTGACAGAGATGCTGTGAAAAGCGAAGAGGTGTACCATATCTGCAAACCAAATCTTGTAACCAAATTTGCAACAATGAGATGTTCTTGTGGTTTTTTTTTTAACGTAGATCACCGATGGAAAAATGTGTATGTCAGCATCCGGTGTTCACAGCCCTGTTGATAATATTGAGAGCAGCTTCATAGGTCCTAAAGCACCGTACCTTCCTCTTGCTTCAGATCTTTTACTGTAAGATGAACACCTTATTTCACATGAAGCCATTTGATGGTGGTTCTTTCTGTATAACGGACGTTAGTTTCACTCTCACAAGCTGCTTGTGACTCACTTTAAGATTACTAAGTGTATGGGACAGTCCAGCCATTGCTTCTGTGAAATTATACGTTTTATCTAAGTCAAAATTGTTATTTAAAAAAAAAAGTCTTTCTTTAGGAAATGAGCTCCACTGCCTTAAGCTGCTGTACTAAGTGTCCAGTTTTGTTAAATCACCAATTGCAACTGTTCTGTTTAACCACTTGCTTACCGGGCACTTAAACCCCCCTCCTATCCAGATCAATTTTCAGCTTTCAGCGCTGATGCACTTTGAATGACAATTGCGCGGTCATACAACACTGTACCCAAATGAAATTTTTATCATTTTTTCCCCACAAATAGAGCTTTCTTTTGGTGGCATTTGATCACCTCTGCGGTTTTTATTTTTTGTTAAAAAAATTTAAAAAGACCGAATTTAAAAAAAAAAAAAAATATTTTTTTTTATATTTTGTTATAAAATTTTTTAAAAGGGTAATTTTTCTCCTTCATTGATGTACGCTGATGAGGCGGCACCAATGGGCACTGATAGGTGGCAGTGATGGGCACTGATGGGTGGCAGTGATGGGCACTGATTGGTGGCAATAATGGGCACTGATCTTGTACACTGCTAGGTGGCACTGATTGGCACCACTGGTGGGCATTGTTAGGTGGCAGTGGTGGGCATTGATAGGTGGCAATGGTGGGCATTGATAGGTGGCACTTGTAGGCATTGATAGGTGGCACTTATGGGCATTGATACGTGGCACTGGTGGGCACTGTGATGTGGCAATGTCAGGTTGCACTGTCAGTGGGTACTGTTGGCACAATTGTGGCACAATTGAGGAATTATTGCCTCCTCCTGTTCGGGACCGATGTCCCTTGCTGCTGAGCCGGTGATCGGCTTTTTTTTCTCCTCGCACTGTCAGCCCGAGGAGAAAAAAAAAACGATCACAGAGCTTTTGTTTTGATCATGTGATCAGCTGTCATTGGCTGACAGCTGATCACATGGTAAGGGGCCGGGACCGGCCCCTTACACAGATCGGTGATCACCCGAGTCTCAGTGACTCGGTGATCACAGCGCGCTCCACGCGCGCCCTGCAGGGCACGTGCACAGGGGAGGCCGTCATATGACGGCCTCCCGGGAATTCAGGTCCGCGCTGTAGCCGTCATTCGGCTATAGCGCGGATGCCAAGCGGTTAAACCTGTCATGAGAAGGATATAGGGGGTGCCAACAGTCGGTCTGAAAATAAGGCAACTATCTTTTTCTTTTCTGTAAGGGGAGTTGTTTGAATTGTGTGCATTCATGTTGAGGCATACAATATATTACTGAAAGTATTGGGACGCCTGCCTTTACATGCACATGAATTTAATGGCGTCTTAGTCTGTAGGGTTCAATATTGAGTTGGCCAACCCTTTGCAGCTATAACAGCTTCAACTCTTCTGGGAAGGCTGTCCACAAGGTTTAGGAGTGTGTCTTTGAGAAGCGCATTTTTGAGGTCAGGCACTGATGTGGACTAGAAGGCCTGGCTCAGCCTCTTCCCTAATTCATCCCGAAGGTGTTCTATCAGGTTGAGGTCAGGACTCTGTGCAGGCCAGTCAAGTTCCTCCACCCCAAACTCGCTCATTCATGTCTTTATGGACCTTGCTTTGTGCACTGGCCCAAATTATTTGGAGGGGGGGGGGGGGGGGTAATTATGGTGCGGGGTTGTTTTTCAGGGGTTGGGCTTGGCCCCTTAGTTCCAGCGAAGGGAACTTTTAAGACGTCAGCATACCAAGACATTTTGTACAATTTCATGCTCCCAAATTTGTGAGAACAGTTTGAGGATGGCCCCTTCCTGTTCCAACATGACTACGCACCAGTGCACAGAGCAACGTCCATAAAGACACGGATGAGCGAGTTTGAGGTGGAGGAACTTGACTGCTCTGCACAGAGTCCTGACCTCAACCCGATAGAACACCTTTGGGATGAATTAGAGCGGAAACTGCGAGCCAGGCCTTCTCGTCCACATCAGTACCTGACCTCACAAATGCGCTTCTGGAAGAATGGTCAAACATTCCCATAGACACACTCCTAAACCTTGTGGACAGCTTTCCCAGAATAGTTGAAGCTTTTATGGCTGCAAAGGGTGGGCCAACTCAATATTGAACCCTATGAACTAAGCCTGGGATGTCATTAAAGTTCAAGTGTGTATAAAGGCAGGTGTCCCAATACTTTTGGTAATATAGTGTATATCAAGCAGGCCCCCAGACATTTCCCATTTCATGGTGCAGTCAGTTTTTCAAGACTTCGTGCTGGTATAGAAAGGGTATGTATCTTGTAGAAGCCATTAGAAACATTCTATTTCAGAGCCACAATCTGCAGTCAGCACACTGAAAACATATATTAGGATATACTGTATACCTTAAACTGTTCACTAGTCTCTGATCTACAAAGAGTCATAGATTAGCAGTAATATGTATCCAGTATGAGCAATTACATGTCCTTAGTTTTGAAAATTAGACAATGTAGGACATTTATGAATCAGATTAGTATCTCTCAGGCAAAAAATATGCATTTATATATAAAAGGAAAAGCTTTTGCAATCTCATCAAAGTTGAAAGAGATACAAAACCAAACCTTTTTTTTCTATTTCGGGGTAGAGTAGGGTTAAAATCCATCAGTTTTTTGTTTTGTTTTTTTTCGTCCTATTTGATATATTGTTCTCTTCATTTTCTCTTTATTTTCCTATAGATACAGTAAGAGGAAATATTTCTATAGTGAGACAAGTCATCTCTTAAGCCTGGTACACACTTCTAGTTTTTTTTGTTAACCCAGCGGGCTGAATGACAAAAAACTGACAACTCAGGTCGGAGCAGCTGTACTAACTCTGCAATGTTAGTACAGCAATCTCCCATGCTGTTCTATAGTATTCTGACAGGGGGACGCCCCTTCAACAGTCAGACCGGCTGCAGTACACAAGGGCCAAATGTCAGCCGGTTTCTATTGAACCGGCTGATGTCGCCCGACGTTCGGCCCGTGTGTACTAGGCTTAAGTTGTCAAATCAACCAGTCTCCCCATTGGAAGACTTACTCTCCCCTCCCCCTCTATTCCGGTTCTGGTGACAGCTTCTTTTACTAGATTTTCACTTGTTTTTAGTCCCATTGACAAATAGAAAGGTTTAATCTCCCCAGTGAGAACACAGACGCCAATAAAAACCTGCGAGAGGTTTGGCTTTATGTATTATTATTATACGAGATTTATATAGCGCCAACAGTTTACGCAGCGCTTTACAATGTATAATGGGGACAACGCAATTACAGTACAGTTCAATACAAAAGTTACAGGAGGGCCCTGCTCGTAGAGCTTACATTCTAAAGGGAGGGGGTGGTGGTACAAAAGGTAATAGCTGCAAAGAATGATTTGATGGGGGTGGCTCAGGGACAATTATGTGGGTGTGGGATAGGCTTCCCTGAATAAATGAGTTTTCAGGGATCTCCTAAAGGTGGACAGGGTAGGGGCTGATCGGACATACTGGGGCAGGGAATTCCAGAGGATGGGAGAGGCTCTGGAGAAGTCCTGAAGGCGAACATGGGAGGAGGTAACAAGGGAGCTAGAGAGCAGGAGGTCCTGGGAGGAGCGGAGGGGGCGATTTGGGCGATATCTGCAGATGAGGTTGGTGATGTAGATGGGGCGATGTTGTGAATGGCCTTGTATTTTATAGTTAGCATTTTGAATTTTACACGGTGGGGTAGGGGAAGCCAGTGAAGGGTTTGGCAGAGAGGAGCAGCAGTCACGGATCGATTAGTGAGGTGTATTAGTCTAGCAGCAGCATTCATAATAGACTGAAGGGGGGATAGCCTGCTTAAGGGTAGGCCATTAAGGAGAGAGTTGCAGTAGTCGAGGCGGGAAATAATCAAGGAGTGAAGAAGTATATGTACACTTTAAACTTAGTGTAGTATATTACTAAATGATCAAATGGGTTGCATTTACACAACTAAAACCCCATCCTATGGGCAGTTTTCCATATTTAACAAAACATAAAACATACGTGTAAACCACATTTGTTTGATAGATATATGCAGTTGTGCAGAAGATATAAGGAAAAGCACTACAGACATAAAACCTCCTGAATGATGGTTAAGTAGAAAGTAAATCCCCTTAGGTATGGTTTTAATGTTAAGGTAACATTGTTATACCAGCCTGATACACTTGTGTGCCTGGATACTACGTGAGGATCTAAAATTAAGCTTTCAGTCCCCTCTAGACCCATCCTTTGTTTAGAAGGAAAGCTAGCAGAACTGGTAACACTGGTAAGTGACACTAATGCTTTAAAGACAGACCTACATGGGTTTAATAATGTCACTAGGGACCAATGTAAGATAATAAATGGTGATAATAAAGGAGCCCTGTACAATGTATTGTTCTTTCTGTAGAAGACTGTCAAGTTAATATAGCTGTGTGTACAGGCAATTTTCTTACAGTGTAGGGACATCAATCCCCAGTCACTCTATATATAGATCCTTTTTTTATACTAAGTATGGCATTCATATTACTTGGCAAGACACTTTATTAAATATGATAAGGCACTTCCTTGATTTCATATTTGTTCCCTTTCGCATTAGGTATAAACAACACATCATTACAGTAATAGGTTGTATATCCATGTATGCAACTTTCAATCAGACTTGTCATATTCAATGTTACAAGTTTTCATCTTTATGTAATCAATGCAGAAAACATTAATGTGCAGTGGTCTGAAGCAATTATTAAGATATTGGATTCCAGTAGATTATTTTAGCTGATTGGTTACTGCACAGTATTTCTTGGGCTGAATTATTAAAGTAAACCCTCTAAAACCTGGGCAGCTTCCCTATTTGTCTTTCACTTGTTACAAGGGCTTGCATGGTAACCCATCAGGTCTGAAGGTGTACAGATTAGTACATATGTTTGTGTTTACATATGTTATGTTGGAAGGTGCATGCTCTTCTTTATATAACATAGCTCAGTGTTTCTCAACTCCAGTCCTCAAGGCGCCCCAACAGGTCATGTTTTCAGGCTCTCCATTATTTTGCACAGGTGATTTGATCAGTTTCACTGCCTTAGTAATTTCCACAGCTGTTTCATTTAAGGGAAATCCTGAAAACATGACCTGTTGATATAGCCTTATGCCGCATACACACGACCGTTTAGCCGTCGTAATAAACTCTGACGGAATTCCATTCAAGCGGTCTTGCCTACACACGGTCAACCCAAAGTCCGACCATCCAGAACGCGGTGATGTACAACACTTACGACAGGACTAGAAAAAGGAAGTTCAATAGCCAGTAGCCAATAGCTTCCGTCTCGTACTTGCTTCAGAGCATGCGTCTTTTTTGGTCCGTCGGACCAGCATACAGACGATCGGTTTTCCCGATAGGAATTGGGTCCGTCAGAAAGATTTAGAATATGTTCCATTTCCAGGTCCGTCAGATTTTTCATTAAAAAAAAAGTCAGATGAGGCCTACACACGATCGGTATATACGATGAAAAGCTTCTGTCAGACTTTTTCTGTCGGACATTTTGCTCGTGTGTACACGGCATAAGGTAGTCTTGCTGGCCAGTAGCAAAACTCAAGAGACGTGGGACAGGGCTGGCTGAATCTTGATGTTAACAGAAAAATTTGAGCCTCTGAAAACCAGTTGTTATGTCTCTGGATCTACAAAACATAGCATTTGGTGCACATGGGAGCAAAAAACAGAAAATAGGACTATAATCCCAAGTATGAAAAGAGAGTACTCATATGTATAAAAATTAACAAAGTTTTTCGAACAACATGTTTAAAATCTCATACAAGCATATCAGAATTGCATGCAAACAATAATCTCCCAAAGTAAATCACTGAGGTGCACCTATATACAGAGAGACCCATCCGAATGGCCCACTATGAATATGTCTAGTGGTATGGGTGAGGATGAGAATCAGTCCACCATATGCAGGACCAGACGTGGGACTCGGTGTATCATTGCCAAAAGGCTTTTTGCCAAAGGTTTCTTCAGGGATCTTATGTGTCAAACAAGCCTGAGAGCCATAAAGTATCTGGTGCACATTTCCAGGGGCAAGTGGGCTGCGTGCATACAGCTCACAACGGGGGGAGAGAGATCATGCATCAAAATCAAACCATCTAACGAGGAGTATCGCTAAGGCTGGGCCTATACTTTAGAAAAGGCTGGGAGCAATAAGCTCCCCATTCATAGCTTGGGTAAGACTGTGTAATCCTAGATAGGCAATCATCCCATACACTGCTGTCCTCTCATGTACTTGGCATTAAGAGGCTTCTCCCATCCCGGTCCTGAGACGTCCCATTTTCATCATATTCTCACTTTGAATTTCTTAGGTTTGTGACAGGTTCACTTTAAGCTTGATTTTGAACATCAGGAATGATGCGTGTCCTGGATAAAAAGAAATCCAACTATGGCTACTACACAACCAGTATACATTGTCTAGAAGAAACAGAATTTAGTGGTTTATGGCTGAAAGGTTCTGATTCTGTAGGCATGTTTTGGATCCCCTAACACATATCCAGTATTGTAGAATTTCTTAAAAATGAGGCAGCTCTGCTCTGCAGTTGTAATAAAGTTTAAGCAGAAGCCACCTAACAAATCGTTTTTTTTTTTTTTCTCATTAAAAATGACTTTACATAGATTCTGACGTGAAATTGTGTTGCTGAAGTGAATGGCTTTAGAACTAGAGCTTTGTTCTTTTTATCCTGGCTCACAGCAAGGAAGCCACATTTTCAAGTCTATTCATTTCTTACATACTGCAGCACCTGTGTGACTGTCGGACATCTTGTGAAGGTCGTTATGCTCGTTTATTCAAAATGGGATAAAATCAAAGACAGCTATTCCCCCTTCTCTCCTCCTTCTGATTAATTGCCTCATTCAATTTTGACTTTATTGCTGTTAAACATTAATTCAGCAGGACCTAATAATGTATTCTGTTATGATCTTGCTTATGCCTTAATGACAGTGCCGAGCCATTTTTTTGCCTTACTGCAGAGTGTGTCTGCACAGTATTATCTGACCCAGCTTGTGTGGTTAAATAGATGTCCTATTTGGTTAAATTGAATGAGGTTAAAATATGCCATTTGAGGTTTATATGCTTATATTTGCTATATAGACAGTAATAGAGCAGTTTGTTCCTTTGCAGAGAAGTATTCTTCCTGATGAATAAAACTCACTGTTTTCACGGACAGGTAAGATGTTTGCTGCACAGGGCAAATTACCATATAAGAAAAGCTACTTATAGATGTTAGAGGGGCAGTTGGAAATTCCAGCAGATTGTTATATAAACACGAATGTTTGGATAACCTGAGTATACATGCTTATTGCTCTGAGGCAGGAAAAGAGCAGAACAGCCAGACAAACTCTGATGCCAGATTATTTTGTAGAGGAAAAACATTACCAATAGGTAAAATTATCCAGCAGGTTTGATACCTATCCCCTTCCTAAAATCAGTAAACTGGGTATGCCTGGTGCTTTCAGTTGGAAACTTTAAATGGGGTCATCTCACTATGCAAAAGATCAGGTGAGAGTCTTATTTATGTGGTTACAGTAACTCTTTGGCTGCACAAAGCCAGTTAACTGGTCGAAAAAAGCCATTAGCTATAAGTTTAAAGAAATCACATTCTAAACTTAATAATAAACAATCCATAATAGCATGTATCACATGGTACCTGTAGGTACGTTTTATTAGATCCTCATTCATGTGCTTAGGGAGCCTCTGAATCCCAGGCATATGCAGTTACCCTATAGTTCTGTATCCCCCTAGCTGTTTTACAGACTACTAAGGGAGTTGTCCATTACTGACCAAACACTCCCAATGGTTTATGGAATGGCAGGAGGCAGGCCCTAGCTCCCATTCCAAGCTGACAGAAGGTATGGGCCAAAGTTACAGCATGAGTAAAGGGTAAGAGCCATCACAGGCACATTATAGTGTAGGATTTCAGTGATAATATGTTATTGCATTTAGAAGAACATGAGTGTTCCCCTTTAATGACAAATGTGACAACAGTGGTTTAGCAAGAGTAACTGAGAAAATAACTGTTTCCAAGCCTTTGACTCCCCAGGACCCTTTCCAATGTAGCAACAGAACTATTATGTTTCTTACAAGTGATTTTTAGTATAAAGCATTTCTTTTATTTACTATATTGGAGCCATGGTTGAAACTGTGCATCGCGATAATAGTTGAGCTCAGCTACAGCCCTAGCGAGCAGTGTTTGTTCAGACTTCTGTCTTTTTCCACCCCCCAACTATGGGCAGACATCCGCATCTCTTAACCAGTAACAAAAAGCAGTTGCTTTCTATGACTGTTCACCATGTGACATTTAAACTATGGGACACCAACCCAGTCACCAACATAAAAAATTGTAGGTGAAAAGCACTGAAGAATCAAGTAATTTAAATCCTTACTTGCTTTGTTTTTCCTTTTTGTCGTTTATTTTTTTTATTCACTCTCAGATCACCTTGCTCGAAAATTTCACTTCTACAGGAAGAGTCAATTCCCTAGGACAGCTCCCACCACCCTTGCATGTCTTAGCCCTCTCCTCTTCTGGGACAGTTTAATTACTCTCTGTGCTGGCCCAGCTCCTCCACCCCTGAACTCACTTCACCTCCTTTCGTGACTTTTTGTCTAGCTTAGTGGGGTGTAGTGAAGGAGAATGCTATAAAGTGAAAAGAGGTTCTCCACTCTGGGAAAAAAATAAAGTCAGCAGCTATAAATCCTGTAGCTGCCGACTTTTAATAACAAGACGCTTACCTGTCCAAGAATCCAGAGGTGTCCTCACCCGGGTTAGTTCTTTACTAGCCTTTGGGTTCCCGGCTCAGGCATCTCAACTGCAGGCTGCCCACTTTGCAAGCAGGAGCCACACTGCACTTTGTGCATGGTCCTGCAGTCTTCTGGAACCTGTGACGTGTCCCAGAAGTCTGCCCTAGGCAATCTAAACGCAAGTGATAGCGGGTACCTGTCTAACTAGATACTCTCTTCCCTCCCAAAAAAAAAAAAAAACCTGCCAAATGTGGCAGTGGAGGAGGGGAGGAGGACTTAAAGCAGTACTTCCCCATTTGAGTGAAGCTCTGCTTTACTTAATATGTACATATTTCTTGCCTGTTTAGTAAACTTTTCTTTACTTCTAACTCTGAAAGCTATAAGGCAGAGCTCTAACCAATGTCATGTGTCCTACCAGCATGAATCCTTATGTCAGCATTTGACAATCCCAGTACATCTCCCTGATCTTGGGAACTTAAGTTCCAAGCCAACCAAAAGCCTTTTCCACAGATGGACCTTCTTAAAGGGGGCCTAAATAGACCTTAATTTAAACAGTGGTTGTTTTCTTTGAGACCAAATTTACTGCACATGTATGTTTATTAAAATATTTCATAGTGGGTATATGTATTCTTTAATTACTGTACATTCTTGGCAACCTTAAAGAAGACCTTGAGATTCACAAAACCACAAAGAAAAAGAAACCAGCAGATCTTGTTTTCAATAATAGCATGTGTCCTAGAGTCCTCACATTATCACTATGCTGAAAAAATGTACAGCCCACTTAATAATGATTATTAAAGAAGAGTCTTTGTTGAATGTTTCATGCTAATTAGAAGGTTTGCTTTGTTTTGACTTCATTTTGTTGGATTCTTTTCATTAATTGTCTGTTCCTTGGTGCTTAACTATGGCTTCTGATCCATAAGTACTTCTTATCATTGTTTAAACACTGTGCTTTTATGTACAAATTTCTGGCTTCAAGAAATCTGCCACGGAGTCCTGCCCCCTTCTTACCAAAGCTATCTTCTTAATACGCCTTCACATTTGTAGAAGAGACACATGTTGAATTGCAGACAGCAGTAGGCCAAACCCATTCAATGATATACATGCAGCTGGTGCATGTAAGAGGTTGGTATGGCTGCTGAAACTTATACTTTTAATAACACAATCATGGCACCTCCTGGGAATGGTTTAGGCAGATGACTACCTGATCCTCAGTTGGTTTGCTTTGTATGTGGTCGAGAACATGAAGCACTTGTTTGATAGTATGCCTAGTAGTAGAATCTGTCAGTGTCTAGCATGATTATGATTTACTTTTTTGTTTTGATAGCATATGCTGTCTTCTTCCATTAGTTTGAAGATTATATGATGTTTCTCTGTTTTTCTAAACCACACAACAAGCTTCAGTTGATGATTTTTCTTTACACACCACAAGCAGTCATACCCTACCTGCCCTTACTCTTTCTTGCCCATGGGTCTGACATGATTTTATGACTGGTTACATACTGATCATAAGTCTTTCTCTATAGATCTGATGCAAATAACCCAGACAAAAAGCCAATATTATAGAAGCTTGCGTCTTAATGGTATTGGATGATAATTTGACTGTATTTGGCACAGTGACGAACACTACAGATCTTGTGACATTACTTACTAGCGTAAAGACCCTGGTTCAAGTTTTCAAGCCCGGAGTATGTTCTTTCCTTTTGTCATGCCAGACGTAAAAGAGTCAAAAACAAATCCAAGCTCATGGGATGGGTGTGCAAGAATACTTGAGGGTTAGGTGAAAAGTAAAGCTGGTCATTTATGGATCGAAATTTAGCCGGTTCAGCAAGAACCAGATGAATTTCGATCCATGCATGGGAACTGTGGTTGAACAGAAGTAGATCTACCAATTGACTTATGTTTAACCAGCCTGTTGGAAAAGTTCCACTCGATCAGCACTTCAAGCTATAGACTGCGGGTCAGTCTCTTAACTGTCACAATACAATACATCAGGGAGGATTCCCCCATCCACCTCAAATGTGTGGATGGGGGAATTGTTTAGTTTTTTCCTTCAACCCTTTGGTTGAAGGAAAAAAAATAAACTCCTCTATGGCCAGCTTAACTTTTCTCCTGGTTGGACCATATCCTGGCTTTCTTCCACAGCGACAACTTCAATATGTAATCCCTTTCTATTGATAATATTCATAAACTAGAAAACTTTGTGTTGGTTTACAGACCCCATTTTAGTAACAGATTGACCACGTCAACAATTTATACACATTTATATACATGCTTCCATATTTACGTTAGTCAGTAAATCTTTAAGGGCATTTGTTGTAAGTTCAATCTCAGCTCTTGAATTGTTATAGTGTAAATTGCTTCTAACAAAATAGAAATTGGTTATTTGCTTGTATTTTCTTTGCCAAAGAGGAATTGTAAGGCTGTAAGGCCATCTTCTCTCCTGACTGAGCTCAGTGCTGATAATAGACATTAAAAAAATGCCAATATACACTACAGATACCAAGTGCACAGTCATTCTTTACACGAAAGCATGGCAAAGGCTTTGTTAAATGACTATTCTGTCCTCTACCAGCCCAAATGGAGGCAAGAGATAGGTAAGCCTCCATGAGGGCCTAACAACCAGGAATTGGGCTGCCCTTTCTGCTGTAACAGGAAGATAATACAGCCTAATGCCCCGTACACACGTGTGATAGGACCTTGTTGTCGGAAATTCCGACCGGGTGTAGGCTCCATCACACATTTTCCATTGGATTTTCCGACACACAAAGTTTGAGAGCAGGATATAAAATTTTCCGACAACAAAATCTGTTGTCGGAAATTCCGATCGTGTGTACACAAATCCGACGGACAAAGTGCCACGCATGCTCAGAATAAATAAAGAGATGAAAGCTATTGGCCACTGCCCCGTTTATAGTCCCGACGTACGTGTTTTACGTCACCGCGTTTAGAACGATCGGATTTTCCGACAACTTTGTGTGACCGTGTGTATGCAAGACAAGTTTGAGCCAACATCCATCGGAAAAAATCCTAGGATTTTGTTGTCGGAATGTCCGAACAAAGTCCGACCGTGTGTACAGGACATAAGGCTCTGTTTACCCGGCTGCCGATGCGGCTCCCAACAGGGGTCCTGTGCATCCTGGTTCACCATTTCAGGTCCAATTTCAGCCTGAATTTTGGGCTTAATTCGGACGTGAAATGGACCAAAAGACGCACAGGGCTCCTGTGCAAATTCACACCAAAACCACATTGGATATATGTAAACTGGCTCCAGAGAGAGCCGGTCACATTCTGCTGCTATTGCGAATTGGATATGCGGAGATCCCGTATCCAATTCGCAATAGTGTGAACCCAGCCTCATAAAAGCATGCACAGCTATCCATGAGAGGTACCTCTGTGTTGTTTCATCTTAACACCGGAGATTCATATTCTTACAAATGTCCATTTGTGACAAATTCCTTTTGAAAAGAAAGAAGTCATTCAGGTCATTTTTCCATGGCAAGGTTAGAAAAGGAAGGCTATCCGACATCAATGTTAAAGGCCAGAGCCCTACATTTTCTATGCGCCCATTCTATAAAAAGAGTCCTTGAGTCATCATATGCTGTTGTGGGTTGCTCAGGAGATTATAATCTTTCTTGATTGGGATTGATGCCTAGTAGTAGAATCTGCCAGTGTGTCAGACTTATGATTTACTTTTTAGTTTTGATGGCATATGCAGTCTACCATAATTGGGGTGCC